>NC_136881.1:32949017-33549017 GCF_949152265.1 Phoxinus phoxinus
TACACATACACACAAATACACACATTGGAACCAAATCCCCTTAATTTGTTAGTCAATACTGTTAAAGCCGACGAGAAAAGACCAGTGCAGGATAATGACCTCCGTGTCATGTCAATCCATCTCTCCTGCTGCCACAAACACTTTCACACACAAACGTTTGTGCACTTCAGCAGACAACAGTTTGAACTCTGTACCCTGCTTTTACTTTTCGGTTTTATCTGACCGTTTACTGCTGTACACAAACGAAAGCTAAAAAAATGAAAACACACTTTCAATTTTATTCAGTTTAGCAGTGAGTTAAGAGCTCTTTTTCTTTATATGTCTGTTTTTTCTTCATTTTATCGGAAGTTTTGTGCATTTTTTACCTATTAGAGCTGGACGGTTCTGGATCAATTGAGAATCACAACTTTTTTGTTTCAAACTGAGATCACAATTCTCTCTTGACTCTGTACAGACAACTAAACAAAATAATAGTCATTTACTAGCGGTTCTGAACTGCTGCTGTCTATTTAAAATGTAAAAAAATCTGTTTGAATGAATTATTCATAAATACTTCACTTGCTTCATTACTGGATGAATCAGTGTTTTTGAATGAATCTTTTGAATTACAACAGGTGTAAATGATTCAATGACAGATATTGTTTTTAACAGACACTTGTCGTCACCTACTGGTGTGACGATGAATTTTTATTTATTTTTTATTGTTTATATCCGACTTGTTTATATTTGATCTATAAACTTTTATCCCAGTACTTCTGTGATAATTTGAATATATGTATCACAAAAATTACTGATACTGTGTGGTTGAAAATATTGTTTGTGACACTGTTTCATATCTATACATTACAACTGCTTTCTCTGGCTCAGCGACAGCACGAACAAAGATTTGATTGTTCGATACTTGTCAAGTGTTTAATAGACACAGCCGAATTGCTGTCGTTTAAGAATGAGCTCATGATCATAATCTTTATCGATTAATAATGCAGCTATAATGCCTAATACACCTACTTTCTTTGCAAAGTTTGTCCTAGTTAAAAAAAAATCTAATTAATAATTATTGATAATTTGAAACCAAACAAAAATCAAATAAGCAAAATCCTGTAAACGAATAAAAACAATTCTACTTGAATATAAGTTATCCTAATGGTAAAGTTGTCTTATTAAGACAAGTGGAATCATATTGGAATCAAATTAGGATCCTTCCAAAATAATTATTGTAGAAATTCCTATATTGGATTTAAGATTTTTTTTTTACAAAAAGAACATAATAATAAAATAAAATGTATTATTCATAATTATCATTTACATTATATTATAGTAAACGGTTTAAAAAATGAAAAAAACACCAATGCCTAGGCTTTATAACACACTTGTCCTGTTTCTCTGACTAGAAAGTACACAACATTCTAGCTCTCCATATTCACTCCATCACAACAAAGCTACAAAACAAATGAGCACCAACAAACCCACACTACACATTTCACTAACAAGTTTCATCATCCATCCCTGAGAGGCTTTTATTGACTATCATCTTTGTTGTTTGAAACCTAACATTTATAAGTCAAATTTCCCCAGTTTTCAGGATGATAGATTAAGGCTTGTTGTTTGCTCCGTCCGTACACAGAGACACAAGTTCGATGTAGAGCAGTACATTGTCAGACGATTTGTGTACACAAGCAAGGTGTCTACCGCCTAAGTATCATTATTTCCGAAACAACGGCTGACACAAAATCAGATTTGCACCATCTCTGTGTAGCAGTTATATCATTGAAAGTCTAGAATGCCCTCGTGTCCCTATGTTCCGTTGCCATGCCAACAGAGGCTCCGTTACCACACCAACAGAATCTCTGAGTGATGCTTCACTCTGAAAGACATTCCACACTGTCCTCATCCCTCTGGTCCCTGTCAATCAGTGTCGAGCTTGATTGACAGCTGCTTCGACCCCCCTGACGTGGGTAAAAAACGCTGTCACCTCACGTTAATCATCAGCGGCACATCTTAAGAGGGCGATACATCATCAGACGTTTTCAGATCGACTAACGACTTTCCTGTTTTCCCAGGATTGAGTCTAACGGCTAGCAGGAGCGCCTGTGGAGCAGCTTGAGAAAAGAGAGCAAGAGAGTAAAAGGCAGCTCGACCTCTCCGTCTGTTTCTCACCCTATTTTCTTACCCTCTATCTCTTTCTCAGTATTTATCGCTCTTACTCTATCTTTCATTAACCCACTTAGCTGCAATGTCTGACCCAGACCACAGGCACATTACTCAAACTGGATCGAAGGCAGCACGACCAAGTGCAATTTGGGCGAATGCCTGCATGAAAACAAGACAATGGGGAGCCGAGTACCAGAAACGCACACATTCATTGAGACAACAGAAAATTAGAGCCCTGAAAGAAAAAAATAGACGTGCCGTTTAGGCCTTCGAGTAAGTGGGAGAAGAAGGTAAAATGGCGATGAGAGAGAAAGCGAAAGAAAGCATGTCAACTATTCAAGCTATTCAGAATACTATATTACCATACTACTTTTGATATAGTTGCAGCACATAGTTTGTAGGCTATTAGGGTTGGGACCGGGTATTGACACAAAATTTCACAATTAAATTAGATAATGAATCACAACACAAGCTTGCGATTCGATTCAATTCCGATATGATTCGATATCGAGTCATTTGGATGTACTGTACATGGGGGACTACATGGCGAATTTTCTCAAGGGAAAAAATATCTCTCAAATTCTGTAAACTAGGAACCCTGTCAGTAAATCATAAAAACATTAAAATTTTCATGATGGATTTATTCAAACATGCATTCAATTTTGAAGAACGTGTTAAATATGAAATCTAGAGCATATATTGAGCAAAATCTCCTCTCTATAGTAAATTTTTATAGCTAACTATCGAGCTACAGTATGTGCACTGAATGTAGCATTAAATCACACTGTTTACAAACGGTTTCATTGACATGATATGGATTTCAGTAAGTTGTACTGTCTCTTTCGACATATCTTCTGATGTTTATTTCGTGTTATAGCAGTGCGATCTGTCACGCCATATTGAAGAGCCCCAAAACGGTATTTATTGAATTTGATGCAATTTAAAAGCTGAGAGTTTGTTTCATATAAAAAAAGTAACAAAGCACAAAGCTTATTGCAATTTATTGAATAGGAGGTGCACTACAAATATTTTTTCATTTATCAACTGAAAACAACATAGACTAAAAGGTTGACTCTTGGGATTTAGGAATCGGTTTCGGTTCATCAAAATGAGAATTGATTAATGTTGAGAAATCAATATTTTTAACCCAGCCATAGTATGTATTCTGTGCAAATCTCATGTATGCATTGAATATGGCCTATTACATTTGCCAAAATGGGCAGCATATAATAAAGTACATAGTGCTGGGTACTGTATCCCACAATGTAATGCACAACCTTTTCTCTGTGATAAATTAACGTAAAATTAGCTATGATTTTTGACTCTTTTATGACTTTTATAATAGCCCAACTATTGTTTAAGTGAACTGCCAAAATGTGTAATTTTTTTCACAAATTTGATTTTGAAAAAGCAATTAACCAAGATATCCCAGATTTGGCTGGTTAGCATGGTCCATTTAGGCCCAGCTGGTAGATGTTGCTACTACCGGCAAAAAGCATCTCTCTCCATTGAGTTGCTCAATGATGGTGAAGACTACATTTATTTGATCAAAAATACAGTAAAAACTTAAATAATATGAAATATTATTGCAATTTAAAATAACAGTTCTCTATTCATATATTATTTATTCCTGTGATGGTAAAGCTGAATTTTCAGCATCATTACTCTAGTCTTCAGTGTCACATGATCCTTCAGAAATCATTCAAATATGATGATTTGCTGCTCAAAAACATTTATTATCAATGTTGAGAACAGTTGTGCTCCTTAATGTTTTTATAGAAACCATGATTTTTTTTAAGGGTTCTTTGATTAATAAAAAAACATTTTCAAAGAACAGAATTTATTTGAAATAGAAATTTTTAACAATGTCCATTTCTAAAGGTCTTTACTGTCTTTTTTTTTTTTTATATGAATGCATTATTTAATGCACACACAGACCAGCCACTGAAAACTGAGACCCACACAGCATTTGATCACTGGATTTACAGAAATCTTTTTTCTTTTTCGTGTTTTTTCAACATTAAAATGTACAAAATCACATAATTTCATATTTACATGCAATGCATGGATTCCCCAACTTCTTAGTCAGCTGAACCTATTTTACCTCATATATTTACTTGAAGTACCCCTGAGATAATAAGGTCAATAATAACACTTTGATTTTGGGTCCAATTCTCAATCTTAACTAGTTGCTTATTAGCATGCATATTACTCGGATATTGGCTGTTTATTAAAGCAGATAGTAATGCCTTATTCTGCATCCTTAATCCTACCCAATACCTAAACTTTACAACTACCTTACTAACTATTAATAAGCAGTAATTAGGAGTTTATTGAGGCAACAGTCATAGTTAATAGATAATAGTGAGAATTGGACCCTAATCTAAAGTGTGGCCATAACATTAAATCAATAATAATGATAATAAATAATTAAATTAAGTTCATACCTCTGATGTCAGTTAGTTTTCACATGACATGCAGATAAACAGATGAAATATTTCATCTTTTTAAGAAAGTGTTTTATTTTAATACACTCACAAACCCTCAGAAAACTCTGACGTATTGTTATTAGAATAGATTTTCTTTTTCTTTTTATATCAATATGGTACAAGATGATTCTATTTACATCAATGTGATAAACAAATTAGGTCAAAGGTAATCAAAGTAGTCCGATTACATTACCTTAAATGTATAATGTAATGGATTATGTTACTAACTAAATTTTTTGAATGTAATTTGGAATCAGTAACCCGACTACAATTTGAAAGTAATCTTCCCAGCACTGGTAGTTAGCTAGTATTTCATTACGAACATATCCAGAGAAAGCGAGGATAAACATTAGAGAAGAAAGGTGTATCTCTTACCTTGAACATTGCCAGCCCAACTCCCATTCTGTCTCCTCAACTCCTGCATGATGATGTGAGCTGGGTCTTGTCTCTTCCTCTCATAGCCCTGGATGGAGGAGTGACTGACCGTTGAAGTAGTTTGAGGGATTGGTAAGAAAAAGTAGGACTGGTGTAGAGACCGTGGATCAAAGTGTTGGTCCCTACTGTAAATCCAGGCTGGATGACTGAGCACAGGCAACTGTATATCAAATCAAAACTATTAAGAAAAATCACTCAAGAAAAGTAAGAATGACGCCTGGCTCACAAATGAAGACAAAATCAAAGACAAGTAAAACTTTAAATGCTTGAACTATGCGAATGATGTTCAGTCACTCAAGAAAAGTTAAAAGTCTTATATCAAATCTAAGAAATGTACGTAAAACTTGAAACGAACCAGGACCAAGTCAGGCCTACAAAATGTGATATAAAATGAAAAAGGTGAAAAGAAGAAGATCAAATGTTTTTAAAAGTTCATTTTCATCGGTGAACAAGTCCACAAGCTCTGGAGTTGCTTGACGCCCAGCAGAGTCCAGCAGTGAGAGGGCCGGAGAAGCGACGTCTGGTCTTAAATTCTCATTGGTTCAAGTATCCATGAACGTCCTTCGCTGGGTCCTTCTCATGACACTATTGGAAGGGAAAAGAAGAGAACAGTATCTTAACCACAGGTTTTCTGGCTAATGATGTTGAGTAAAGATCAAACTTGATGATGATTTTGGAAAACTGAGTGACATTTTTTCTTTTTTTCCCCTTTGTTATTTCTTTCAATTGATTTAATATGCAGTGCTCAAAACTTATTGGTTAACTGATATGGAAAAAGATGCACTTTAGTCAACTTCGAGCCATAGAAAGGACAGGCATGTTTCACAAACACACACAGTAACACACTTACAAATGCATACAAATACTTATGTGTGACATTTTTACCGTGTTACTTACCAGTCTAACTGTCCTGTGGCATTTCATCATTATTATTTGGGTAATGTTTACAAAAATGTGATACACAAGACAAGAGGGCGAGTGCAAGCATTCAAAAACGTAAGACAAGATGGTCGCCTTCCACTGATTTGTCCATTTCGCCCAATAATAGGCAAGTGAGATGCTTTTTTTTTCCTTTTTGATTGTTTGTTTTTCAAACAGTCCATATATAAGAAAAAAATGTGAGGGAGATGATGAATTTGAAATGTCTAAAGGAAAATTTCTAGCTGAAACTGAACTTTAATTGAGATTTCAAACTAGTCGCTGAGAGGAAAGCATAAGCATAGAAATAAAATATCAACATGAATGGAAAAAGGAGATGTTCAGGTTTCCTTCCATCTTAAGTTGTGACACAACGTCACTTTTTGGATCACGATCCCTTTCTCAGATTCATTTAAAATGAAATAAAAAAAATAAAAAAAACAACCCTGTTTGACTCCTGTTTGTAATATTGAGAGGTAAATATATAATATATTACAAGCAACAAAATCAAAATACTAATCAAGAATATCAATCAGTCAATCAGAAAAAGCAGTTCTGAATTAAAATGTATAAAATGAAGTGCAAAATGATCATTCAAGGAGGGTGGGGTATAAATAGCTTACAGTGGGGAGTGAAAAGTTTCATTCTCTATTGAGATTACAGGCATACAGTGGTCATGCACGACACCTAAAAACAGGGACCCTAAATGAATGGAGAAAATCAAGAGGTGGTGATAAGAAAAGAAGTGGAGGTGACAGCCTGTCCAAAAGGTGTTCGATGAACGGATAAAATGAGAGGAAAAGATGGCGAGTGACAGCAGAAAATTAAACACTCAATAAAACGAAGGTGTGATCATAACAGCGCAAATGGACTCGAGCTCACAGGCAGGTGAAACTGGGGGGGGGGGGACTGCTGTACTGAACCCTAATCAATCTTTTGAGCAAATGCCAATTTATTGTTCACAATTCTGGTTTTCACGTTTCAACAGCTCATCAGGAGGCTGTCGACAACTCAAATCACAAGTTCAAAATGTGTCCAGGAAGCACAAATTAAGCAGTCATGCCAACCTCACCCATCTCTGTCAATGAATGGAAGCAGAACCTCATCTCAGAAATGTGTCTGCAATGGTTTCTCAAAGAAAATAGAAGACACTGATGCTTGCACTGGACACTGGAGATGAATGGAGGATGTTTTTAGACCGGGTAGCCCAAGACCAGATGTGTGTGAGTGTTTTAAGTGTGTGTAATGTGTAAGAGTGTGTGTTACAAAAGAAAGAATGGCAGGAAACAAATGTCTTTCTGTTCATAAGTGAGAGTGGAAGATGGACAGAGTTGGAGAGGAGTAAAAAATGGGCATGGAGAAGTGACATTTAATTTTTGACACCTGGCCGTCCATTAGTTTAATGCATGTGTGTATGTGTGTGTCGATGTGTGTTTTATGTACATGTAAAAAAAGAACACACAAGTACACACACACAGACAAACAGACCGGACAGACACTAAACGAGCCGTTAAACCTACCTAGAAGAATATTAAAGCATCCAGGGAAAAAAAGAGTGATGCGTGAGGGTAGATGGTGGAGGACAAAAGAACTGTTTAAAAAAGAGAGAAAGAAAAAAAGAATTAAAAAAACTGATAAGGGGATGTGGAGATGGTTTTTGGAGTCTCTTTCGCAAATCTAACCAACTTTCATTCAGGGAGCGTCACACTTTTGAGATGAAGGGAGGGATGGGAGGAAGAGGGGATGATGGAAAGGAGGGACAGGTGAAGGAACGAAGGGGGACATAAATAGTCAAAAATTTGTGAAAGAGTAAAAAAAAAACTTGCCCCTTCTTTCTCTTCTCGCCTGTCTCGTCATAAATAGACAAAATTATACACCATATAGATGGAGAAATAGATCAGGAGGCAAATGATGGAGAGAGCGAACAAATGAAAAGATGATGTGCCTCCCAGCACCACGATGAGAAAGAAGAAGAAAACAAAACGAAAGAAAAAAACAAATACTCCAGTGGCTTCCGTTTTCCTTCCTTTCTTTTAAACAGGAAAGGCAGTCAGTTTGTTCCTGCTGTCCAGTTGTTGCTTTAGTTCATCTTTTTCTTTTTCTTTCCCTCTTTTTTCCTCTCTTTCTCTCCCTTTCTTTTGGCTTCTGAAAGAGTCCTCCGTTTGCAGTAAGTAATAGCCCTTTTCCACAGACAGCGACTGAGGCAGAACAGTAGGAAGAGGTGTAACGGTTGCGATGTCTGCCCAAGAATTCCACACAACGAGACTGTGCGCTCTCTCTCTCTCTCTCTCTCTCTCTCTCTCTCTCTCTCTCTCTCTCTCTCTCTCTCTCTCTCCCCCCTCCCTTACTGACAGAACACTGTTGAGTAGGAGTGAGGCAGAGGAAGCAGAATGAGAGGGTTCCCTCTACAGGATTACTGCACAACTGAGGAAAGAGGAAAAGCTAAGAATGTCTTCTCTATTCCAGTTCAAAGTAATAGAAATGAGTAGCAAAATTATTCAGTATAAATAAGCAAAAAAAAAAAATGTTTTATATTTTGCAAAGCATGACATTAGATGATACTAATAATCATAATGATGGTACCAATTAAAGTTTGAAACAAATTTACTAATTATATATATATATATATATATATATATATAGTTACATATATATAAAATTTTGAATGCACTACAGTTCAAATTTCAAAAAGTCCAAGTTTGGGGTTGGTAAGATTTTTTTATTGTTTTTAATGTCTCTTCTCACGAAGACTGCATTTATTTGATCAAAAACACAGTAAAGTAATATTGTGAAATAACGGTTTTCTATTGTGTAATGCATTTTAAAATGTAATTCATTCCTGTAATCAAAGCTGAATTTTCAGCATGATTGCTCCAGTCTTCAGTGTCACATGATCCGTCAGAAATCATTCTAAAATGATGATTTCCTGATCAAGAAACATTTCTTATTATTATTATCATCCATGTAGAAAAAAAGTTGTTCTACTTAAATTTTTTGTTGAAAAGGTGATACATTTTGTTCAGGATTCTATGATGAACAGAACATTTAAATGAACCGCATTTATTTGAAATAGAAATCTTTTGGAACATTACAAACATCTTTAATGTCAATTTAATCAATTTAATGCTGAATGAAAGTTAAAAATTAAAATTGATTAAAAATCAAACTTTGGAAAAGTTGTGCATATATATTTTTAGTACACTAAATTAACTTTTATTGGGTTGGACCTGGGTGGAAAAGCACCACATTTCAGCTCTAATTCTTACCAAAATCTTTACCAAACATAGGAACAAATTATATGTATTCTACATATTAAGAAATAAGCTAAATTAGTCTAACTTATGTAATTATTAATGTTTTGATCCAAAGAGAAATTAAATCCCTTTGTTGTGTGACTTTGTTCAATTTCCTTGAATTGCAATTCAATAAAATTCCTCTTTAACATCCTGTTGTATGTATGTGGGTAATCAAATAAATCAAATAAAATTCCAGCTTGAGCCAATTCCTCATTCTAGATAGATATAGCCCAGTCCTACTTAGGCACTGATTCTGTACCGGTGCACTACCACTCCATCTGTCATCGGTCTAAGTTTTCTGTGTACATGTGGATGTCTGGTTCTCAGATGTCTGCTCTCTCAAGGGCTCACTCTCTCTTTCTCTGGTTTCTTGGCTTGAACTACTGATCACTGTGCTTTTGATCCGCAGTTTCTTGGCACCTGTCTTCCACTCCTTTTTAAAACTCACACAGTCTGTCTGCCTGTTGCGCTCTCCCTCTGTTGATCATTTTGAAATAGACAAAAATAAATGGAAAGTTAAAGAAGGGCCATAGAAATGGTGCGATTTGGGCTTTCAATTTTTTAAAGATTTTTCTACAATTTCTATTGAAAAGGCTACTACTAAACTTTTTACCACCTCAGGCCCAGTAACTGAGATAAATAGATATTGGAGCACTATCTGGAGTGCACATCAATCAAAAAACACCAATCATAAATACTAGCCATAAAGCACTACATAAAAAGCTATCAACCCTGTTTGGAATTCATGTAGCCTACCAACAATTTGAATAGAAAACTGAATCAATACTGGCAGTATCATTGCCATTATTTAAAATGGGGACTGCAGGGACATGTCCCCACCACTTTTGTCATGGATAATAAGCCAAACGGGTTTCACCATTTACCCCTATCTTTTAAGATAATAGAAACATACTCATGTTGAAGGTACACTACGTAACTTTTGACCCTCCAGCGGCCAAAAGTTATATATATAACCAGTGTTTCCTCTAGGATTTTTCCAGCTGTGGTGGCAGGCCCATTTCCCCATTTCCCCATTTCCCCAGGGGGAGGGGGCGCCGCCCATGAGTGATATTCCCATGGGCCAAGCCCCCTTGCCCCAGGTGTTTAAACCTCCCCTAAGTATTATAATTAGGGATGGGTATCGATTCAGATGTTCCAATTCGATTTCAATTCGCAAGCTCTCAATTCGATTCAATTTCGATTCTCGATTCGACTCAATGAATATAGATTTAACACAAAACCTATATTTATAAAAAAGAACAGTGAACATAAGTTTACGAGTGGTTAATTAATAAAAAGAAATGAAGAGCCAGTATATTAAACTCTTATTATTTTAGGTACACTTGGGTACATTAAAACAGAACCCAACCATATATATCAAATGCATACAATGCATAGACAGGATTTTGATGCAAGATGAAAAATCGATTATTGAAAAAGTCAGAACAGTCTCATGCCTTGATCAAACAGGATCAGGTTATTTTATGTTTAAGATAAAACAAACACAAAATCTCACAGCACAGCATAAGAGTAATATGGAGGCTGCAAGCCTATGAAGTGTAGGAAAACTAATACTGGCTTTTGGGTGATATATAAATAAATATGGGGAAAAATATCGATTCATAGCCTTTGAGAATCAATATTGAATTGACCATATTTTAAAAAACGATTAATCGAAAAATTGTTTTTCTAGTTATAATATGAAAGGTTCCAATTTACAGCGGCAAAGCGATTATGCGCATCCCGTGCGCCGAATGATGCACTTGAAGCAACTCGAAGTCACAGCGTGCAGCGCTTCGCATTGAAAAGTTAAAAGCACAAAGCGAAGAGATATTTGATGCTTAGTGTATTATATCTATGCAACAGTTTATTGAGCCTTTTCTTTTAACAGTTTTAAATTTCAGTTACAGTGCGCATGAAGAACAACTCATAGTGCTCTCTACTCCAGTGCTGTAATCTAACAGAACTAACGCAATAAACTCCAGTAAGATAAAGTCATTTTATGCAAACCATAGACCTTTATCTACAAATAAAGTATAATAATGTGAACATTGATCTTAGAGAGTGTCATCGTGTTACTTGTAACCGAACGCAACGCGCTGTTTGAATCGTGAATGGAGAATGATTGAGGAGAGATGAGTTTTCATTAACTTTAACTTAACGACTTAAATATTAATTTTTACCTAACATTATGCTAAAAATATTTGCAAAGCAAGTTGTAGTTAGCTAGCTGCTAATTGTATTCAATTGTATATGGTAGAAAATTAGACTATTAGTTAAAATAAACTTTTAATGCTAGTTTTTTATATTAATATGATTATATACCAAAATAATTATTAGGTCTAGCAAAGGATTTTATCTTACAAAACTATGAAATCCAGTGGTAAAAAGAAGAAAGGATGACAGTGTCCGTCGGCCACCACCGAAGACCAATACATTTTAAGGGCGAGAGCTTGGTTAAACACGAAGAGAGTGCCAAGCACAAAAAATGCAGTGAGTATGTGTATGTGGCAAACAAATCAGGTTCGATTATTAAAGGGGTGGTAAAATGCCATTTTCACAAGATGTAAAATAAATCTCTGATGTCCCCAGAGTGTGTGTGTGAAGGTTTACCACAAAATACCCCACAGATATTTTTAGCATGTTAAAGTTGTCACTTTTTGAGGGTTTGCAAAAACACACCATTTTGTGCCTGGCCCTTTAAATGCAAATGAGCTGCTGCAGAGGGCGGTGTGTTAGCAGCTGTGATCATAGATATCATATAATAAAGGCTAGATGTCTCGTCCGCGCTGCTGGCTAATGGAGGTCGACGTCCGCACACAGCGGCCATCTTGCCACAGGGGGCTCGCTCACTCGTAACATTGTTTTAATGGTGCATGTACTTTTTAAATAACCATAACTTGCTCAATTGTCTACCGATTTTCAAACATGTTGGTTTGTTATAAACCTCAGAGATGTAGTTATGACACTGCGTATTTATGAATAATTATAATATTATATATTCCAACATGTTCAAGCATCCAGAATTATAGCCATGTTAATAAGCGAGATAAGAGGATTTGTGTTCGTGCAGATCACTCACCTTACAGAAAGCTTCCCTGTGACAAGATGGCCACCGGGTGATGCCGTTCGAGACTCCGCCATAAGACATCTAGCCTTTATTATGTATATCTATGGCTGTGATTACCTCACAGACACACTAAAATGACAGAAACTGTTCTGCCTGTTAAAACGGAGTCAGACAAAGATGGATAGACTCAAGAAGAAGTGACAACATGTAGAATGCAACAGGACGTCTCTAAATGGTTAGTTGATGAATTTATGTTGCTGATGTGGAGTTAACTATGTTCAATTAGCATATTCTGTCATGATAATCTATAAATCGCTCGCATAGGAACTGTTGTGAGATGCACACAGAGTGACTTTCTATTGCATGTGAAAAGATGGATGCTAAGTTTGAGTGGGTACTCCTAAATTTTTGAAGTTGGGAGCACCAGTGCTACCAAGTAAAACAGTTAAAGGGTAAGTTCGGTATTTTACACTTAAAACCCTGTTTACAGATCGTATCTGATGAAATAGAACGGTTAAGATTAAAATTTGGACACATCCCAGCCAACACACCCATGTGGGGCCCATATGGGTTACAAATGGGCGACAGGGGTACAGAGTGGGCATGGGCTCAAAATGGGCTTCTTATCTGGGGCCCACTTGGGGATCAGTTTACAGAGGAAGTGCAAACAGTCAAACCCAAAGTTGTTGTTTTTTTACAGATAGTACACACATATGCACCTTTGAAATTACTTTTATCTATACAAATGCCAACAAAATTGCCATTTTAACCAATTTTCTGGCAATTAAAAGGACCAATACCCTGCAGATACTGTCACAGTGGTGCAGTCAAAAGTATGCACACTTTTACTCAGAATATAATTTAAACAGTTACAAAAAGACCTACAGGTACAGACACGGTGACAGATAAAAATAAAAATAAAAAAACTTTTGCAGGATGGATCTCGCGAGATTTCATTCAGCGCCATCCCATGGATCTCGCGAGATTTCATTCAGCGCCATCCCATCCCCCTCGCCCTTTTCGCGCCCGCAACACCATTCACTCTCTAGTTTCTCACTCACTCTCTGCAGAAATTTTCGGGAGGAGATTTGGAAGATTCTCGCTGTCTTCGTAGTCAAGGCTAAGTCAAGGTAAGAAAGTTACATTTCACAATATAAATGTTAATTCAAATACATTGTTTTCAAAACACGATGTTAACCAAAAGCTTGTCACTTTAGAATTTCGAATTCCAGATCGCGCAATATGTTCCCTTATTTCTGGCGCCAAGATCTGTAACGTTAACAAACATTCTTATTTTTTATGTTATTGTTAATACACCAACTGTGTTATGACAAATTGATTGGAGTTGAGACTCCAACTTTACAATTTTACCACTGTTTTACGATAACGTTAAATCCCACAATGACAGCAATTTTTTAATTTGTATAAGATCGATGTGCACATCAAACAGCCAAAAGGAAAGCATTTCCTTATTAATTTTTCGAATGCAATTACAAGACAAGCCTGTTTAATCGTGTCTGCTCCCGTTTATTTTGTGATCACAGAACAACGCCATACAGCGACCATTTCAGCAGCTAACGTTAGCTGTTATTTTAAAAGTGTGCACATTCAATGAAAAAATCCCCTTCTCAAATGTTATTTTTTGTATTAATTTTTAATAAATGTCTATTTCGTCACAGAACAACTAGTATCCGCTTAATTATGAGATTCGAGAAGCTTTAACACCATCTGCGCGGCCTGTGCTTTTTTTTCCTTTTTTTATTTAACGTTAGTGCTAATTCAAATAACAAATGGCACAAAATAGGCTATATATAGTTAACATTACACTTTAGAATACTGTTCCAATTCCTTCGTAATTTATGCATTATGAACTCATATAGTAGTTATCTGTATGAAAAACAGCAGTTATTGATTAGTTATAGAACTACCACATTCAACTGAGGGCTATTACTATTTCATTAATCAGAGTTCCTTGTTAGTTAATATTAGTTAGTAGATAGTGTTTTACTCATTTGTTCCTGTGTAGTTATTCATTGATGATGGAAGAGTATTCTAAAGTTTTACTCAAAATATTAACTATTATAACACTTTACGGTAAGGGTACATGAATTTAGGCCTGTCGCGATAGTCGATAAATCGATTAATCGCACGATAAAAAAAAATGACCTCGATAATTTTTCTAGCCGCGATAATTTCATTTGCATACTTGTTTGTTATCCGCGACTGAATGACAACTCTCGTTTCCTTAGCGTAGGAGAAGTGAGCCCTCTTGTCAGTTCCATTGTCTTTTGTGTGGGGAGGCGGCGCTTGTCAGTCACATGGACTTTGTGTGGGAAGGCGGGAGTGCTTGAGGCGACTGCCGAGTAGAGCGAAAAGACGAGACGCAAGTTGTGACATGGAATTGGTTTCAAAGCCAAACGCGACAGCTTCAGTGTGGGAGCACTTCGGATTCAAACCGAATGACCGTGGTGAACCACTTAACCTGAGGAGCCGGTATGTCGCATTTGTTGTAATACAGTATCGACTAAAACCGCCAGTGTTGTGCATGAACGCGTTCATATTTTCGCCGAACGCTGAACTGAACAAATCACTTTTCATACAATGAACGTGAAAGAGATTTTTCGAGAGAACTCATCTGATTTTTTGTACATAGCATATTTGTTAGGATTTTAGTATCATAATGATTAGGCTAATAAATGCACGCACAATTATCCGTGAACTTGATTTGAACAAATGCCTTTCAACTTGTGTGTGCAAAATTCAGAATTAAATTAATGTGCAGAAATTTGTACAAATAGAGAGTAGGATATGTAGGCCTACTATACTATAGCCATTAAAAAAAGCGCGTTTCATATTTGTTAAAATATTATAATGTTATTTTTTTTTTCCATTTATGTTGATTTATGAAAAGTGAACAGCACGACCGAGATAGGATGCGCAATATGAGACATGGAGCGGGTCAGACATGATTTTGACCGTTGAAGTTGAAGTTGTTATAGAAAGCCTTTCTTTAAAGTGAATTTCGTTTTGTATAAATTGTATCTTAATTTTAATAAATTTTTCATCAACCAATTGCCTGTATTTAATGAATAGGCCGACGAAACAAATATAACGGAGGCGCCCGCGCTAGAAGCACATAGAGCACATCATAACTTAACGAAACTCAGTGTAGCCTATATGCCTCACACAGACATGACAAATACACCATACACAAAGCTTGAAATGTCTTTAAACGAAATAATTCAAAAAGAAAAAAGAAAAAGGCTACTCTCTGATTATGTAATCCATTATTAGGCTTTATGTGCATTTCTCTCTATAAGCGCGTTCACACGGAGATGGCGATCGTCAACTTCATCTTTGCAGCCGAGTCGACACTTTTAGAGAAAACACTTGTTTATTAATAAAAATCAATACACGTGTCTGTCACCGGATTTACAGATGCACGCACACATATTATTTAGAAATAACGAGATATTGTGTTGAAATAACATTATTATTAATAATAGCCTCTTTGTTAAAAGAATTTAACAAATGAATGTGAACTAGTTCATTTTTAGATATGTGAACTGAGAGACTGAGAGTCCATTGCTTTTATTGTTTTTGGTTGTTTTGTTCATTGTTATTGTGGATATTGAAAATGTTTTCCATTTTCAGTGTTAAATAGTCTTTGGAAATAAACGTTTATTGAATTTTGAAAGGTAGTTGCATTATTATGCCATTATCATTATTCTAGATGAAAATGGTCTCAGATCGACAATATTATCGTTTATCGCGATAATTTCTTGGACAATTTATCGTCCAGCAAAATTTGTTATCGTGACAGGCCTACATGAATTATCATGAATTCATGTATAAATTCATGCATGAATTATGCATTCATTCATGCATTAATATCTCATGAATCATCAGGAACTAGCCTAACACAAGTTCAACGTTTTCATTTACAACTTAATGGATGAACAACACCTTAATTAAAACATTAACTAAGATGAGTACATCATCATGAAATATGATTTATTACGCATGATCATGATTCTTTCTTTTTTTACAGTTATGCCACCATATTGTTCATCAGTGTTTCAAAGGACCTAGTCAGCATTTTAGTTGAGGGGCCACACACATGATGAAGTCATTGATAGATAATGCTTAGTTAATGATGACTACTGTATTTGAAAAATAGACCCCAAAATATACCAATCAATATACCAATCACAGCTCATCATAGCACACCAATTTTGTTGCCATTCAAATACAGTAGTCATCATTAACTAAGCATTATCTATCAATGACTTCATCATGTGTGTGGCCCCTCAATTAAAATGTTTATAATAAAGTTAAATCATTATTAAATACAAGTGAGGTTCTACAAATAAAATAAGTAAAAATACACTAGTTACAAGCATAGGTAAATACAATAGAACAAAAGTTACTAAATTAAATTAACTGTAGTTTTCAGGTACAGGTACAGAACCAGTCCCTTGTTTGTTTGGTTAATAAACCTTTGCAGCAAAAATGTCGTGTTTGACAGAATATTATATCTGATACCATTATTGTATTACCTGAAAAATAACATGGTGGAGATTTCTGCTTTGTTGCAAGGGCTCAAATAAGGAATTTAATCTCACTCTAATGCTCTTTATCTTTTTTACAGGAAGCTTGAAAAAAAATGCCCTTACAAACCAGATTACTAGAAGAGATGCTGAAAAGGCAGTGTCAAAGTGGCTAATTGGTGCCAGGGACAGGGGAGGAAACCGTACAGCGAGGGCACGTTTAGCCTATATATTTGTGTAAAACACAACATTGTGCTTTTGTCAAACTTTAAACTCTTGTCAAACTGTAGGCTAACCTACAACTGTCACCCAACCAAAATCACACACACACACACACACACACACACACACACACACACACACACACACACACACACACAAAACTGATTTTAGACAGACTTAGGAGGTTTAATGATCTACACCAAAGGAGAGAGAGCATTGGTGACAACAAAGGGAATATAATAATTACTACAATACTAATTTCTAGAAATTACTTAAAATGAAGTTTTATTAACTAAGTTCGGGAGGAGCACGTTCAGATAATTAACACGAGTGTATAGCACTCAGCAATCAACGATAAGAGGGTAAAGAAGTGGTAAAAGTTGGTCAAAATTTTTATCTTGTGCCTCCAATATGTGCAGTGTTCCGGGACAGGTTTGAAAACCCCTTATCTACATAAGCTTGATTTGGAGCACCAAAAGACTAACCTGACATCTGAACTGTGAGAAAAGGAATTGCAAAAGTTGAAAAATGGTTGATTTATTTATTTTCTCTTTTCAAAGGGCCGTTGGGAGAGCGACAACAGAGGACTGAGATTCTGCACTTTTGTTTGTGAAATATAGAGTTGTCTGACAGAGGACTGAAAAGCTGCACTTTTGTTTTGTTTGTGAAATATAAAGTTTGTCAAAAGCTTTCACTTTTGATACTTGTCTGTTAATACACATAATATGTTAATAAATATTATGTTAATAAAGTAAAGCATGAAGTAATTGTTTCTGTTCATTGATTACATATAATGTTTATATTTAGGGGTTTACTGTAAAATAAGGTAACCCAAAAAGACAAATATGGTAGCCCATATATACACCTGTTGTGGCCCATAAGAGCCCTAGATAAGACCTATATGGGTCCCATCATCATCCCATGTGGGCAGACTCCTGTAGGCCCTAAATGGGAACTACCTAGGCTACCCCTATGGGCCCGATATGGAGCCCACCAAGAGCCCATCATCAACCCATCTGGGCAAACACATGTGGGGCCTCCATGGAAACTGCGGCCAAAATTAGCTGGGTCCCAGCTGGGTAGCCCGGGTGGGCCCTGGATATCAGCCCATTTGCAGCCCGTTTGGGCCCCACATGGGTGTGTTGGCTGGGATGCTCCTGTACCGAGAATTTTAGGTTTATTTCGCCTTTAAACAGGGCTTTAATTGTAAAATACCGAACTTGTCCTTTAATTTCGAGCTCTTCAATGGCAAATCTCCCCAAACCGATTATGTTCACGTTATGGGAAAAGAGATACAAAAAATACTAATAGTGGCTATAGCTAGCAATATTCATCATATCACAGCACATTATTCACAATCAACAGCCTTAAACCGCTTTCCTTTGTCATTAACAGCTTAACTGTGCGTTCACACCGGACGTGAATAGCGCGCGTCAAATTCGCGCCTGCCGCGTCTAGTTTGACGCTTGAACATTTTGAATGCATTCGCGCGTCCAAAGCGAAATACACGCGCATAAAAAGCAAGTGTTTGGAGCGAAATTGACGCACGTCCGAGGCGAAATCCGCTTCTTCTGGGAGAGGCAAGTGCTGCGGGAAATAAAAAAATACTACTGTTATTGTGTCACGACATGTAGTTTTAAGAGTTGTTCAGTCGAGAATGTAGTTGTTTAAAGCTCAAATCTGTGGTTTGTTTATAAAGAATTATAAGAAGAAAAAATGTATAAAGAAAAAATTTTATCTGACGTTTCGGAGTTGTGAGATCCAGGCGATCACCGGGCGCTCAGCGCTCATGTAACCCGCCTGGAGCAGCCTTACCTCGGCTAGTCCTCCTGACGTCTGCCGCTGGTAAACCAGAAATGTTTAAATTCACAATCTATAGCTTCGGCTCTATTATATGAATATAAGTTAAAATACATTAATGACTCGTTATAACGTAGGTCAAACGACTTCTTTAATTAACGTTATGTGAGTTTTTCTTCATCTCATTCAGAAATGTATATGACTGCAAGTGTTCAGTCAGTGTCGTGTCACATTCATAGTTAACATCTGAACAATATCATTCCTTCTTTCACGCGGGCATTTAGTCATTACAAAATAATTTATTAAGGCCAAACATAAGTTATTTAAAATTTTAAATGACATCGGGCATTCCCTCGTTTATCACGTCACTTCACCACGTGACAGCAGCAAGCAGGCTCCGATTGGTTAACACGGCGCGAATTGACGCAGAAGTTAAGATTTTTCAACTCGGGCGGCAGACACGAATTCGCGTCAAACGCGTGAATGCACAAAAAGCACTATAAAATAATTCGCGCATAACGCGCCAGACGCTCAATTCGCGCAAACTTGACGCGCGAATTATGCGTATTCGCGTCTACCGCGCCGCACTCTACGCCTCATTCGCGCCGCAGGATTTTTTTGCGCGCGTAACGCGTCTTTGCATTGACTTAACATTGAAATCACTCGCGCCTGACGCGCTATTCGCGCGTCATGTGAACGCACCATAAGAATAAACCGATCGACAGAGCTAGATTTTTTCCCATTACCCTGATTTCTCCCGCCATGTTAACCTGGGTTCTGTCGGCTAAATGAAGTGCGCATGTGTGATATGTGACAGGAAAGTGTCCTTATTTCACGGTAGGGGAGGAGAAATATAAACTTTATCTTGACCCAAGAAATATAAAAAATATGTTCTCAACCAAAGGACAAATTGTAGAAACTTCAAATACAAGAGGAGAATGAGTATGTGGGAGTTTCCCACTGACATTTTGAAATACTCTGGGGGTTTTGAATGCTTGATTTAACATCACAACACATAACAAAAAGAGTGAAGTAGCTACATCGGTGCTTACGTTTTGACGCCACTACAGGGCATTAACCTGTTTTTTTAAATACAGTCTTGTAAACGCGGTTGCTGGGTTATTTATTATCATAAAATCGGGTTATTTCAATAAACTGATTTTTGGTAGTTATCAGCGAATTGGTCCTGTTCTCTCACATCACCCTTCTTCTCGTGGGAAATACACAAGTCACATTGGTAAGCAACAGTCATCAATTTCTTAGCACTCCCATCACTCAATGTCAAATAACCCACTCAATTAATGGTCATATCTCTCTCTTCCCCATCTGTTTGGCAACATGGCGACTATATGCGCCAACTTTGCTGTCATCCTCATACATAATACAGCTGCTAACTTAGCTGAACTAACAGTTTCCCTAATCAAATTGTACAATGGTAGTGTCAAAAATCTGCTTTTGTTTTTGAAGTCCATCCCAAAAGAGAAAATATGCTTGTTTCTTGTTACCACATTTCTTTTACAACATTTCAAATTCTTCAGTTCTCACCATCTCCGAAAAGTCAAGCCAATCTTGATTTTAGTTTTATTAGAGCTGGATCAACTTTTCTCTATTTACGGATGTGACGAGAAACGCACGGGCGAGTGACGTATGCAATTTTATGCGAAAACCACCCGACAGGTCTGGTTTTCATTAAAGCATTCAAAACCCCTGAGTATTGTAAATGGTTTAGCTCCTGTGTATTTAAGGGATCTTCTATCGCCCTATAATCCATCGCACTCTTTAAGATCGCTAAATTCAAGGCTTCTGGTCGTACCTAGGATATCTAAGTCCACTAAAGGAGGGAGGGCGTTTTCACATCTAGCTCCTAAACTCTGGAATAGCCTTCCTGATATTGTCCGAGGCTCAGACTCGCTCTCCCAGTTTAAAACTAGATTAAAGACGCATCTCTTTAGCCAAGCATTCACATAATGCATCTCATACCTTTTATACTACAGTTAAATCAGATCAAATGCATTCATATTATGAACAGCAGCTACTCTAATTATTTCCTGACTGGCTTTTTTGATAACTCAAAATCAAATAGAGTTCATCAGCTCCAATTATGTATCCAGCCTCTCATGGAGACTTCAGATGCCCCAACGCCTGTGAAGAGACGACTCGACGCTAGGGCTGTCACTTTTTGTTCGAAAATCGATTGCACAATCGATCGGACCAACCAACACAAGTTTCGAAAATGAAAATAGGTAATCGATTTTAACGGCTTTCAGGACGCAGAATGCGCGGCGCTGGCCGCTGGGTCCAGCGTTGCGCTTCAGATACAACGCGATTTGCGCGATTGAACTTTGACCGCGGCGTGCGCCCCAGCAACAAAACGTCTCGCGCTATCTGTAGCCTATTGAATGGCTCAGCCATTGAACCGCACAGTCCAATGGCATAGATCAGACCAATTGTTGGTGTGTTTTGGAGGTAAAAACAAAAGAGCTGCTTTCAGAAAACAGAATGTCTCGCAAGCCATTGAAATGAATGGGTCTCATAGCGCTGCGAATGCCGTGCCCTGTCTGAAAGGCGCTTTCTCTCAGAGCGCGTCCAGCTCGTCACGATACGCCCGCAGCGAACGCGCATCACACAGCAACTGCAGGTTCTGATAAACACACATAACAGCAAATTATAGCCTACTTCTGCATAAGGTGTCGCCAGTATTTAGAAAATGTCAAGCATAGGCTAAAGATAGCTTACAGACTCGGGCTACAGGCTAGGTGAAATTTGTTTGACATTTCTAATCGTGAATGCAGTAATGTTTTTCATTGATGTTATGGCAGTCCACTCTGCTTTTCGAGAATGTTACACTCCTGTTTGAAATTGTACACAAAATTTCATGCCAATAAATCATCAGAAATATTGTGCGTCTCAAGCGCCCTCTTTACGTTTGTCCTAATGCCTGTTAGTTGTCCGTGGATTGGCCTATATTTGGCGTTGAAAATGGAAACGTCTTTAGACATGGAAAATCGATTTTACAATCGATTCAATGAACACTTATGTCTCGAAAATCGAAAAGGATTTTTTCACAAAAGTGACAGCCCTACTCGACGCCTGTGAAGAGACGACCCAACGCCGGCGATATGTTATGCCCTAAATTAATACATGATTAACTAACTGTATTTTTCTATGTACATTTCTGAAATGTATTTTCTGTAAAGCTGCTTTGAAACAATATGTATTGTGAAAAGCGCTATACAAATAAATTTGAATTGAATATTTCAAAATGTCAGTGGGAAACTCCCACATACTGATTCCTCTTGTATTTGAAGTTTCTACAAATGTACAATTTGTCCTTTGGCTACACAAAATGAGAACACAATTTTAAATTTCTTGGGTCAAGAAAAAGTTGATATTTCACCTCCTCTAACACGAAACACTTATGCGCTTAAAGGCCATGTTGCAGGTTAACCACCACTGTCGATTAATGGGTACATAAATCACTCAAGATATGTATATCATTTTTAAAATGTTTCAAAAATGGTCTTAAATACCATTTTTTTACGTTTTTGGTATTAACAGGTTTTTTTACGCAATTCGGTGATGACGTCACGTTGGGGAGAAGTGGAGGGAAGGTAGCCTGATGGCCGTCAAAGCCGATGAAATGCATGGTCCGAGGAGAATGAGTGGAGAGTTGGTGAAGTGTCCTGGTGAAGTGTCCTGGTGAGTTGCTATCATTTAGCAACGCAGCAATGAGATAACGACACTTTTTTTTTTTTACTGTCATTGAACAGCACCGAGTGAAAAATCAACGTTTTCTTTATAGTGGCAGTGATCATGACGTTAGTTCAGATAAGTACCGGTAACCTTTGTCATAGTACTGGTAAACTTTGTCTTTGTCATCTAGAAATAGAAGGTATCGTGCTAGCTATATGGGCGTTTCTAAGCGTTTCTCTTCCTCCGGTGAAAATGTTGTTGCAAACGTAGCCGCCGCGTGTCTGTCGCGGTGTTTGGCAGGTGCTTGTGCGGGCGGTGCCGTCCCGTGGAAACTGCGTTGGAAAGCTTGTGCTGTAGGGCAGTGAGTGCGTTTTGGTCGCTGGTCGAGGAGCTCACCCCGCGACCAGATGTGACTGAATGCTGAATACATGCTGCCTGAATCCGTTTGTGCTGAAGATAGCATACACACATCTCAGGCAGGATCATGGTCCCCTTCAAGCCAGCACGCACGAGTATGTTGTTTGTTTACTTTTTTCACGAAGTCTTATAAACCAACTTAAACAGTTATAGGTGACAAGAGATGTGTTGTATAGACAATGATCATGTTCTATAATCTGAATACTCTCGTCTACTACTCGTCTCTCTAGTCACTCTCAGCGCGGGCTTTGGTAAACTCTCTCCCCAAAGTGACGTCATGCAATGCATTGTGGCGGAAAGGAGAATCGTTGCCTCTGTAAGGTAGTACCTACTTTTTCGTATTATATTCCGTTTTGTGATACCCAACAACATAAAATACAATGGATAACAGTTTAAATGTTCATTACCAACAAGCAAATTGCACAAATTCGTTGAAAAATTAAACCTGCAACACGGCCTTTAAATCTTCCGTATGAGGACGCTTTCCTGTCTGCGGTTCAAGTCGTTTACATTACCACACACGTTGTCGGCTTATTAAGCGTTATCGGGTTAAGAACGTGCCTGCAAACGCACTCACTGTTGATTGTGAATAATGTGCTGTGATATGATGATAGTTGCTAGCTATAGCCACTATAGTATATTAGTATCTCTTTTCCAATAACATTTACATATCCGGTTTGTCGAGATTTGCAAAAAGAGAAAGCGACAGAGCTCGTAATAAAACAAGAATCAACATTGGCTTGGGTTTTCGTAAATGGCGAGAACTGAGGGATTTGAAATTTTGTAAAAGCGATGCAGAGATGCCGTATATATATATATATATATATATATATATATATATATATATATATATATATAGACAATATAGTATTACCATAGTGAATCAGGATAAGACAAAAACACGTACGTTTTGAAGGATCGGTGTATATTGACATTTGAATTTTGTTCATTTTAAACATAACGAATCATTAATACATAACTTTTTTATAAATTATAGAAATAAATTATATTACTCAAATATTAATCTAGATTTCTTAATTAGATCATTTCTTCGGATTTTTTTTTTTTGTAGCCATCTGCATGAACTCCACAAGTTTTTGTAAAATCTGGTAATCATGTTATTGAGAATGATCCAGATATAATATTTAGCTTCCGTGGAACTTGGAAAAATGTCACTGTACAAAAGATATCACATGGTCAATTATGGTCAAAACTAAGCTGGACAATAACTTTATTCTAGAGCTGCTGTATCTCTGATCCTTTAATTTCCTATTATCACTTTAAAGCTAATTTGAAACAGTGAGTTAAAAGCGCTAGCTATAAATGAATGTGACTTGACTTGACAATGTTACAAATTTGATGTGACGGCGACCTAGGGCAGACTTATTACATATTTGTTTCATTTTACATAATACCTTTTCTGTTTCACAATTTCACATTATCACAAGTTACAGGAATAATTTAAATAAATATTCTTAATTTTATATAAGATTTGATCGAATAAGTTTGGCTAATGTTACGAACAATGTTTGGAGTAGCTGATATGTGGCCAGAAAAAAAAACTTTATAGAAACAATTACTCGTCGCCGGTATGGTCTAAAAGTGATTTTGAATAACTTACCGCTGTTTTTGTGCAGAAATTCGCTGTGCTCGCGCGTTTCGGTGGCAGAGACTGGGTGCAGTCAATCAATCCGTCTTCATTGTGTGGATTGTGCTGAATCTAATGACGTATGTCTGTTCTTCGCGGTTCTTCTTGCCAATCACAATTCAATATTGATTTAGCGCCAATACATCACATATTCTGAGGCTGCTTCATATTCAACTAGAATGGCTTCAACGAAATAGTTCAAAACGTAAAGACTTTCCACTTTATATACAAAATAATTGTTTCACTTTTAGTGCGCTTACAAAATAACTTCTGATATGGGATTTAAATGTTTGTCAGGTATCAGTGTGGGAATGCAACTTTGCTATGATGTAATAGACCTACTACAGTTTTTCTGTTAGCATGAGATCATACGTCTGCGCTGCATTTTCTGCAGAAATTCTTCATCTTTGACCGCCCCCTTGTGGTCAATGTAGGGGAAACATGGGTAAAATCTGCATAGTGCAAATGGCAGGTTCAAACTTAATTTGTATAATGAATGTAGACTTTTTCCATTTCAATTCAGTTTAATTCTATTTGTATAACACTTTTCAGATTTCATATTGTAAGGGTGCTTCACACAGAATACCTTAAGAGTAGCCTACCTTAACTCAGCAACAGCCTCTTCTGGTTGGACAATACAGTTTTCCAAAACAAGGCAACTGGGTATAAAGAAGTTAACACGTAGCCACTGGTGCTCGTTTGATACATGAGAGGTTATAGTGTTAAGTTTTCTGAACGGACACAAAAACAGAAAAAAGTGCTCAACTTAACTTTAAACATAAAACAGCTCGAGCCGCTGGGCTTCGAAACAACTTTGTAATATGCAAAATGACAATGCAATATGTAAAATGGCAATGCATTTCTGTATTTAAATTTAAATTTTCCCATACTTAATTTTCCCAATTTTCCATACTGACAGGGGGCAGACTTGATCAAACAAGGGGCAAACCGTGTCAGAGGAATCCAAGCGCACGGTCAAGATCACTGAATCTGACAGTCAGAACGGCAACAGTCCAAGCAGGCACTGAGTGAGAGTCTCCAAAACCAGATGGTCAAATCCAGGAGAGCTGTCCAAGACACGTGAGTTCTGAGGGCAGACAGGCAACTGGACAGAAGAGTGAATGTCAGACTGAACTCAACTAAATGGGATCCCAAACTGAACAAAACTACTTTCCGGGCAAGTAGCCAATTTATTTATTTCTGTTTCTATGGGCGGACACAATATGAAACGGCTCATGATTTAATAATTCCTCAAGAAAACACACAGCCTACTGGCGTGGCTTTTCTGCAGTGGTTTAACCTAATTTACTAATTTGCCCAAACTAATTTAAAGACTAGTATTTAAACAGCTGAATGATGAATTCAGACTCAAAATGTATTCAGTTCATCTGAAAAACACACAACAATCAACAATAAAACACCCAAATTATTAATAAAACATAAAGCGTAAGACCTTGCTGAGCATCATTATTAACCTATAGCCTACTATGCTAGCGTAACATTTGATAGAACTGAAGACATTCAGATGAAAGATACCAATTAGGAGACATAACGCTAAATATTAACAAAAGTACGTAGACCGTGGGCACTTAAACAATCTGACGCAGTTAAAGAACATTTGTGATATAACTGTCCTCTCTCCAGCAGCTTGAATGTGTTCCCGGTTGCTATGGCAATTTAAAAAAGGGTTTTTAGCGCAGTTGACGAAGAAAGTGCCTGAGAAAAAAAGACTGCGCGCACATGTGGAGGAGGCGCGCGCTTATGTCACGTCACTATCATTATAAAGAGCAAATTATAATCGTCTGACTTGGTGAAAAGAAACACATTTTATTTTTAGGGAAACTTTAGTCTGACGTTTAATTAATTTTAAGTAGCAAATGCTGCATCAGAGCATAACGTGTAAACTATGTTAAATCACGGGCACATATGACATGACATTTACGTTGCCAGTAAGTCATTATTACCAATATATTACGAGTAGGCCTACAGCCTAGATTATGTATCTTGAACGTTATGGTTATCTTGTAACCCTGAGGACGTTCTGACAATGTTGGTCATTTGATCGTAAAATTATGGGCATGCGACTTCGTAGGCCTAATGTAAATTATAAATTACCAAAAAGTATGATACATTACATAGGCCTAAGGGTTATTATTATTATATGCGATGTACAAGGGGCCAAACGTATCCTACAAGGATATCAAGTCAAGTCACATTTATTTATACAGCGCTTTTTACAATTGTTTCAAAGCAGCTTTACAAAATAATGCAACAAAGTTTGTTTTTGTAAGAAAATAGTCACAGTCCAGCTCTAGTAAGCTCAGTGATGTTTCATTTTTGTTGTAAAAAAAGCTATTAATTTTGTTATATAGCCACTCCGGAGAAGCTCAGTTCAGTTTTCATATAATGGTGTCAATGCAGGCAGATCAATAATATTGTTGAATATTAAATTAAATGTTGAATTTAGTGTCCCCAACTAAGCAAGCCAAAAGCCAATGGCAACAAAGGATTAAAAAAAAATTTTTTTTAAAAAGGCGCAAAACGCGACAGTGGCAAGGAACCAAGACTCCATCAGGTGGCAGAATGGAGGAGGAAAAACCTTGGGAGAAAACAGGCTCAGTCAAGGGCCAGTTCTCCTCTGGCCAATGAACGAACAGTGTATGATTATGATTCAGGCAGCATTATAGGTCAGAAGTCAGATTGGATTGCAACAATCAGAATATTCCCCATTCCATCTGGTTGAAGATTGGAGTCATCACCGGTATGGAGGAGGTGGGTTTGTTAGTTAAATTCAATTCAATTGTATTTGTATAGCGCTTTTCACAATACATATTGTTTCAAAGCAGCTTTACAGAAAATGCATTTCAGAAATGTACATAGAAAAATTCAGTTAGTTAATCATGTATTAATTTAGGGCATAACATATCGCCGGCGTTGAGTCGTCTCTTCACAGGCGTTGGGGCATCTGAAGTCTCCATGAGAGGCTGGATAAATAACCGGAGCTGGCAAACTCTATTTATCTCGGGACTGGCGTCCTGAGATAACAGCAAAAAAGCAGATGGGAAATAATGAGCGTAGCTGCTGTTCATATGAATGCATTTGATCTGATTTAACTGTAGTATAAAAGGTATGAGATGCATTATGTGAATGCTTGGCTAAAGAGATGCGTCTTTAATCTAGTTTTAAACTGGGAGAGCGAGTCTGAGCCTCGGACAATATAAGGAAGGCTATTCCAGAGTTTAGGAGCTAAATGTGAAAACGCCCTCCCTCCTTTAGTGGACTTAGATATCCTAGGTACGACTAGAAGCCTCTAATTTAGCGATCTTAGATCTTGGATTGTAGGGTGATAGAAGATCCCTTAAATACACAGGAGCTAAACCATTTAGGGTTTTATAGGTCAGTAGAAATACTTTATAATTGATACGGAACTTAATAGGTAACCAGTGTAGAGATGATAAAATTGGTGTTATATGATCATATTTTCTTGACCTAGTAAGAACTCTAGCAGCTACTCCTCAACGGATCGAGTCCAGACCGAACTTCCCGACCAAAAAATGTTGTGGGCGGGGCTCGGGCTGGCACCCGGGCTAATACTTCTGATTAGGATGTCTACTTCATAAATTGTATGAAAATTGTAAAAATAGAAATTCATATAGAAATGGAGGCGCCCTTATATGGGCAGTAATGTCAACTAGTGAAAAAGTTTGGTACTGCGCCTAAGTATTACTCACTTACTGTGTCTAAGCGCAGGTCCACCATCTGATCTGTTTACAGCCCGGATCCAGCTGATTACAGTAAACCTCGGAATAAGCAGAAAGACTAACATTAGCGTAGATGCCATTCGTATGATGTAACGAGTACATCGGGTGTTATAGGAAGTGTTCCCGGTTCCGGTTTAACACCCCGTTTATGCAGCCTACACGCTGTACCTTTTGCCCCAGGCTGTTCATGTATAAATACTTCTAAGGATCAATATTTACACACTGGGCTGTCATGTTACCTTCCCCTTTAAAGCAACACTAAGGAAGATTTTTTTACCTTAAAATAATGTTTCCAAAATCCAGTGGCGGGCCGTGCATTTCACACCTAGGCCTTCAGTGATGTCCAACCTGAATTAATAACGAAAAACAGTGAAATTCCTGTTTTTATTTTGCACCGGCAGTTATAGGGTTAATGCGGTGAGTTCGGGAAAGGCTGGGTAGAGAGAAACGAGCGAGTGCGTTCGGCTTTAAAGTGTAGGCTACAGTGGTTCTTGCGTTTTGATTATAAATTCAGAAAAGGAAACTCCCTTGTCTTGTCCTTCAATGGTTACAATAGTATTAATGTTTGAAAAAAGAAGTTGCTTCGATCATAAATTTACAAGAAAAATTAGGAAGAAAATATTCTGCACGGACAAAAACGGGGGCAAAAAATGCATTATACTCACCAAAACTACTGCCTATTTTTTTAATACAAAATCCATTCTAATGTCTTTCCTCAAAAAGACTTAAATTACTTGGATGTACAGGTTGTCTGTGCGTTTCAGTCCCAACAACCTTTTCTATTGCCATCGAGGCTATAAAGTGCTGGAAGTCGAGTCTGTCCCGTCGTATTTCTGGCACAAGTTTTAATTGGCTTTAGTGCTGCGAGTGTCTGCTCGACAGAAGCAGTAAACCGGGAAAACACCGCAAAACATGACGATGTGTAACGTTACAGCCGACACAAGCTCTCACACAGATTTTTGAACGATATCAATGAGATCAGCGCGACTTTTGGCTTCAAAATCAGCCCTGGCATAACGTTACATTGCAGTCAGTTCTGTTTTTACCCGGACTGATCGATAGAGATCCGTGACTCTGCGTAAGCTGAATAAAGCTGAATAAGGGATTTTTTCCGGTAGGTTTGAACCTGCTGGTGGTCGAGGAAGGAAAGAAACATTTGTGGGTTGAAAAACTATTAAATCTAGTTTAGTTTACACAGTTCGCTACAGATGCGGTTAGCTAGCTCTGACTACCAGTAATAATAGTACACGCTCTGACCATCCAATCAAAGGGCGTGAAAATGCTTACGTTATTGTATGCCTGCTAGATGGCCCCGGTGCATTCAACTCGAAATCTGATTGGCTTATTAAATCTGACTGATTATCTGATTGGTTAAAGCAACAGTTTCATTGCCATTCATTTTAAGCTACAGGCGCCCGCACTATCGATTCTGAAGGCCTCGAGGCAGATATATTTGACCTGGCAACACATGATGGCTGAAATATGATTGGATAAAAGCGCTAAAATAAACATACACTACTGGAAGCAGCGCAACCAAGAGAAAAACTGACATTACGAGAATGGACTATTGGGAATCATGTAATACTCATTCATAAAATATATATATTAAAGTTCAAGTCAGTGATTCTGATAATGTTTAGGCCAGCAGAGAAGGCCTTGCTGGCCCTGACGGCCCACCACTGCCAAAATCGTTTCAGTGGTTCATCAAGTCGTAACAGGGTGAAAGGCACTTATGCCTCCGCTTTTTGGTCTCCTATTACCTCACTATGTAAGATTGTCAGATCGGGTCGTGTTTCTGTAGTTCTAATGAGACATAAGAAAAACTACAAATTTGACTTGCTTTACGTCAAGCGTTACAATAGTCACTATTTTGTTTTTCTTCGTTTCTGATGTCGCAATACATCATACTTTCATTAAATCATGCATCATACTCTACCTTGTCTGTGGACATCGTTCATTCCAAAGCCGGTTTCTGGATAAACAGCGAGCCTGCATGCGACAGTAAGCTGCGGTAGGCTAAATTATTTACGACAGCGGTAATGGACAATTCCGCTTCCAACCTGTAGGGCGACCACAAAGGAAAAGTTCCTTGGTGTTGCTTTAACTGTGTCCAATTATTTTGTTTTATGAAACTTGAGATTCTTTGTTTTAATTGGTGCATTATCGCTGTCTATCATTCTACCTTTTCCTGCTGTAGGAGCCAAATGTAATTTGTTCAACCACTAGATGGCGGTGTGCACCAGTGGTGCAGGTGAAAGCCACACCTGTTCAATCACATGATATTTAAACTCCTAAACTGGTTTGAATCAGAAAGGGACAGGTGGCGGGAATATATGGTTCTTACCATAGAACCAATGTCTTTTAAACTGTAACATAGCCTACATCTCATTAAATGGACAACAAACTGTTCAAATGGATACCGCTGTGTGGACATTGTTTTTAATTATGCGTGAAGATCACCTTACCACCTTTCTCGGGCTTATAGGAAAGCCACTACACCCGCCCATCATCGTGCGCGTGCATTTTGAGTTGTGCAGCGGACACGCTTGTCAGGGTATTAAGCCATCCAGTCGAGCAGGTTCTGTCCCAGGGTTAGTTTACTCCAGAGGTGATCAGCATGCATGTCTTATTGATGAGGCTTCTGTGGGCGTGACAGTTTGCGCTCAATATTATATATAGCTATATCGATATATAAAGCTTTATTAAAACAAGGTAATGTTACTTGTCACACATTGTTGATCTGCATTCAGACATTTATTTATTTTTGTAACAGCATTCTATGCTATGTATTTAATAAATAAAAACATATATGATATCTTACCTTTCAAGCAGTGTGGAAGCAAAATGACTAAACAAAAAAATTTACTTTGATAATATACAGCCATGCATTTGCATGCAGTGTTATTTAGTTTAACCAGTCTTTCTTTTGATTATATAATTAGCATCAAACAAACAATATAGTTCTTATTCACAGTGATTTAAGATTATTTAACGAAAATATTGAAAACGATTGCACAACCACCACTATGTAAATCAGAAAAAAAAGAAAAAAGCGTTTTTTTTAGCGTCCGTTTCCATGGTGACTCGTCGATTCGACGCTCTGTTGAGAATGTCTTGTGTTGTTAACCGTCGGGGTTGGTTGAATGGCGGACGCGTTTTTGGCCACTTAAGAGATGTACTAATCAGTCATGTGGAAACGCTGCTTCGCCATCTGAATACGCTGAATATGTGAATATGCAGAAGAGCGTGTTGATACTAAGTCGGACTATAACATATCTGGGAGTATGTCTGGAGTGTCGCTCCTGTAGTGGGCGGACCGACACTTTCTCTCCATAAGAGCGGCTCTCATCCCTGGTCTCCTGAACCGTGGAGCGGACATTCTTTCGAGGAACGGGTTTCCTCAAGGAGAGTGGAGGCTTCACCCCGGATCGGCCCAAAATGGATCTGTTGGCCACAAGTGAAAACACACACTCTCAGACGTTCATCCCCCCGCTAATGGGAGATGCTCTGACATCACGTTGGCCGGAAGCCAGGCTTTACGTGTTCCCTCCGGTGAAGATTCTGCCTATGGTGTTGTGCAAAATCAGGGAGGAGAGAGCGTCAGTGATCCTCGTGGCCCCGAACTGGCCGAATCAGCCCCGGTTCACGGACCTGGGAGAGTTAATGGTGGCACCCCCATGGCAAATCCCTCTTAGGAAGGAACTGCTGTCTCAGGCAAACGGCACGATATGGCACCCTAGCCCCAAGCTGTGGAACCTTCATATGTGGCCTCTGCGGGCACCTTAAATGAGCGGGACACTCTGCATTCACAAGTACAGGCGCGCATGCCTTCTACCAGGCGCCTTTACGCTCTGAAGTGGGGAGTTTTTACAAAATGGTGCCAGGGCATCGATATTGACCCAGGGATCTGTTCCGTGTCGGATGTTTTGCACTTTCTACAGCACAGAATGGATAGCGGGAGTTTGCCATCCATGCTGAAGGTGTATGTGGCCGCTATTGCTGCTTTTCGTTCCCCGGTTGACGGGCAATCGATCGGTATGCACGCTCTGGTGATCAGATTTCTCAGGGGAGCGAGGAGATTGTGTCCTTCACGGCCGCCCTCCGCGCTCTAGCTCTAGTTTTGTGGGCTCTATCTCTACCACTGTTGTGAATTCTTTACATTGTATTAGGGCTGTAGTCAAGACCAGCTTTGTCGAGTCCAAGTCAAGACTACGTCTAAAGAGGTTCGAGTCCAAAACAAGACAGAGTCCAAAAAGGTTAGAGTCCGAGTCAAGACCGAGTCCAGGACAGGAAAAAAAAGTATTATGCATGACATTATCAAGACAATCATTTTAGGTTATTATTTGTTGATCTAAAAGCAAAAACAGTGTCACAACACCCAGGATGTTTAAGTATAGACATTCCCATTGGTCTCATATAATCTTCTAATCTAAAGAAAACAGAATGATGACATATGGTGATACCTAATAATAGCAGTGTTAGAACTGATATACAAACACCAACCCACTACTATTACCACTGCTAGGTAAAAGTACTGAGCATTTGAGCAACTAAATGACAATATAGCTTCACTCCAGAAGATGTACAGTAGTGTAGAAAAGAAGTGACCAGTATTACAGTGTACCCCTATGGTTGGTTTATGCCTTCCCTGAAAAACATATTGTATTGTATTATATTGTTATTTGGACGTGGGTTAATAGGAAAGACATGTATTTTCAGAAAACATTCAAGTTTGGTTAAACAACAATGAACACAGTGTAATTTATCATATGTTCTTTTTATTTGAGAACAAACTGCAAAATTTTAAACTAAATTCATCAGGAAGTTGTTTAAGAAATTCTTAAAAAAACATTTTCACAGTATACTTAACAGTACAAGCATTTGTACCGTTTTCATTTTATTAAATTGAACAAGCACAACATTCAGCATTCAATCAAATATTCTTAAAGATTTATTATTATTAATAATTTTATTTCAACATAATATCTCGTTATATCGGCATTATATGTGTTCATGCAACAAGCAAGATGTGCATTTGTAAATCCAGTGACACGCTTGCATTGATTTATAAACCGTTCAATAAACAAAACATCAATAAACATCAATAAACTGTTTTCTGTGTCATTGTCGGCTGCAAAGATGAAGTTGACGATCGCCATCTCCGTAGTGAACGCGCCAACGCACATAATGGAGAGAGTAGCCTATTTCTTTTCGTTTTGAATTGTTTCGTTTAAAGACATTTCAAGCTTTCTATATACACCGTATTTTCCGGACTATAAGTCGCTCCATAGTATAAGTCGCATCAGTCAAAAAATGCGTCATGAAGAGGAAAAAATATATATAAAAATCGCACTGGACTATAAGTCGCATTTATTTAGAAATTTATTTCACAAAATCCAAGTCCAAGAACAGACATTTAATCTGGAAAGGCAAGTTATTAAAGGGATACTCCACCGTTTTTTCATATTAAACTATGTTATCCCCTTAACTAAGACGAGTTGATACATGCCTCTCTCGTCTCAGTGCGTGCACTTAATCACTCTGGCGACTGCGACACTTTGATAGCACTTAGCTTAGCCCAGTTCATTCAATAGGGGCCAAGCAGAGAAGCTACCAAACACCTCCAAGTTTTCTCCACCGTCCTAGGTCGAATTACACTACTCGCGTAACTGCTCCACGCATTTTACTTATAATTGTTTACAGGCCTCCAAAATACTCTTCAGCCTTTTCTGAGGACTTGACAGAACTGTTATCAACCATTTCCTCAGAGTTTGACTGTTTTGCTATTTCTGGAGATTTTAACATTCACATAGACAATGCAGAAAACAATATGGCAAAAGAAATCAAAACTGTTTTAAAAACTTTTGATCTGACTCAGCATGTACATGGACCGACACACAATCGTGGACACACTCTAGATTTACTTATCAGTAAGGGTCTAAACATTTCATCGATTGTTATTAAGGATGTAGCACTGTCTGATCATTTCTGTATTTTCTTTGATATATTGATCTCTCCTGCCATTGAAGCTAGATCTGTGTCTGTCAAGAAGAGATGCTTAAATGAGAACACTAGTGTACTATTTATGAAGGCTATATCTTCAACACCAAGCATATCTGCTGACTCTGTTGATTTTCTCCTTGATTCTTTTAACTCAAAAGTTAAAAGTGTAATTGATGATATTGCTCCTGTGAAAGTCAGGAAGAGTGGTAGACAAAAGGCACCTTGGAGAAACTCAACAGCAGTGCAAAATATGAAAAGACAATGCAGAAAAGCAGAGCGCATGTGGCGGAAGACAAAACTTGTAGTCCACTATAACATCTACAAAGACAGCATCCATGCTTTCAATATGGAACTAGGCAAAGCTAGACAGACTTTCTTCTCAAATATTATAAACAGCAACTTAAACAACACACGCACTCTTTTTGCTACTGTAGAGAGACTGACAAACCCCCCGAGCCAGATTCCCAGTGAAATGCTCTCAGACAGCAAGTGCAGTGAGTTCGCTTCTTTCTTCTCTGAGAAAATCAATAATATCAGAAAGGTGATCAGCACATCCTTGAGTTGCACTGGGGTCAGACAGATCAGACCACAACCTGAGAAAGTAGTTACTATGTCTGATTTCAAAGAAATTGATGGCAAAATTTTAGAAGAAACCGTACAGCACCTTAAAACATCGACCTGCGCCCTTGACGCTCTTCCCACATCTTTCTTCAAAAGTGTGTTAAACAGCTTAGAAGCAGATCTACTAGAAGTGGTAAATGCCTCACTTCTCTCTGGAAGTTTTCCAAACTCCCTGAAAACTGCAGTTGTCAAACCCCTCCTGAAAAAGAGTAATCTGGATAAGACTATATTAAGCAATTATAGACCGATCTCAAATCTTCCTTTCATTGGCAAGATCATTGAAAAAGTTGTTTTCAATCAGCTGAACAAATTCTTAAGCTCGAATGGATACTTTGACAATTTTCAATCTGGTTTCCGATCGCATCACAGCATAGAGACAGCGCTCATAAAGATAATAAACGATATTCGCTTAAATACTGATACAGGCAAAATATCAGTGCTGGTGCTACTCGACCTCAGTGCTGCATTTGACACTGTCGATCACAACATACTTCTTGGCAGGCTGGAAAACTGGGTGGGGCTTTCTGGGATAGTCCTAAAATGGTTCAGGTCATACTTAGAAGAGAGAGGTTATTATGTGAGTATAGGAGACCATAAGTCTGAGTGGACATCCATGACATGCGGAGTTCCTCAAGGCTCAATTCTTGCGCCACTCCTATTCAACCTGTACATGCTTCCAATGAGCCAAATAATGAGAAAGAACCAAATCTCTTACCACAGCTATGCAGACGACACACAGATCTACTTAGCCCTATCGCCTAACGATTACAGCCCCATTGACTCCCTGTTCCAATGCATTAATGAAGTAAACAGTTGGATGTGCCAAAACTTTCTTCAGTTAAACAAAGACAAAACTGAAGTCATTGCGTTTGGAAACAAAGATGAAGTTCTCAAGGTGAACGCATACCTTCACTCTAGAGGTCAAACAACTAAAAATCAAGTCAGGAATCTTGGTGTGTCTCTAGAGTCAGACCTTAGCTTCAGTAGTCATGTCAAAGCAATAACTAAATCAGCATATTATCATCTGAAAAATATTGCAAGAATTAGATGCTTTGTTTCCAGTCAGGACTTAGAAAAACTTGTGCACGCTTTCATCACCAGCAGGGTGGATTATTGTAATGGACTCCTTACTGGCCTTCCCAAAAAGACCATAAGACAGTTGCAGCTCGTACAGAACGCTGCCACCAGGATCCTGAGCAGAACCAGAAAATATGAACACATCACACCAGTCCTCAGGTCTTTACACTGGCTTCCAGTCACATTTAGGATTGATTTTAAAGTATTATTACTGGTATATAAATCATTTAATGGCCTAGGACCTAAATACATTGCAGATATGCTCACTGAATATAAACCCAACAGATCACTCAGATCATTAGGATCACATCAACTAGAAATACCAAGGGTTCACTCAAAGCAAGGAGAGTCCGCTTTTAGCTATTATGCCAGCCGCAGCTGGAACCAGCTTCCAGAAGAGATCAGGTGTGCTCCTACAGTAGCCACATTCAAATCCAGACTCAAAACACATCTGTTTAGCTTTGCATTTACTGAATGAGCATTGTGCCACTGTTCGTAGAACAGTATTTGAATGACGATATTAAAGTTTTAGTCTGAGAAAGAGCTAAGAATGTGAATGCTGGGCTAAGGAAAGTGAAAAGAATGTGCAAGTAAATGAAAGAGAAAAGAAAGTTGATACAGGGAAGTCGTAAGAAGATTGAAAGAGAATAGAAAGTTGATAGATGGTAAGTCGTAAGAAGATTGAAAGAGAATAGAAAGTTGATAGATGGTAAGTCGTAAGAAGATTGAAAGAGAAAAGGAAGTTGATAGATGGTAAGTCGTAAGAAGATTGAAAGTTGATAGATGGAAAGTCGTAAGAAGATTGAAAGAGAAAAGAAAGTTGATACATGTAAGTCGTAAGAAGATCATTTTAAATGAAAGATCTATAATAGCTACCGGTCGATATAAAATACGTCCGACTGTTTGCACTGTATTTTATTTTTATTTATTTTTTTATTTATTTTTTTCAAACTGTGATTCAGGAAGATTTTATAAATTTTTAGGGCTGTCTGATTGGAAGAGATTTTGAAGGGGAATGGGAGAGCTTCACTCCGACGAGGCGAGTGAAGATTAGCTATACTATGGAGAGTATAGAGGTTCGCTGTTTGTTTAAAACAGCAAAAGTGAAACGTGCTCTGTGGGGGCCCCATTGGGCAATACTGGTGTAAGACACCACCCCAGCAGAGGACGTCCCTGGATTGTAGGTCCAGTGGCACCGCAAACCTGCTCAATCACTTCCATCTCAGACACGGTTTTAATTATTCTTATTTCTTTTGATTATTTTAATTTCTTCTATGTAAAGCACTTTAAATTACCACTGTTTAACTTTGCATTTACTGAATGAGCACTGTGCCACTGTTCGTCCGACTGTTTGCACTGTATTTTATTTTCTAAACTGTTTTAATTATTCTTATTTCTTTTATTATCTATGTAATTATTTTAATTTCTTCTATGTAAAGCAATTTGAATTACCACTGTGTATGAAATGTGCTATATAAATAAACTTGCCTTGCCTTGTATTTAAATAGGGAAAACGTACTCGGTTACTAACGTAACCTCGGTTCTCTCTAGGAGAGGGAACGAGTACTGCGTCGAAAGAACGCTACGGGAAAGTATTTCTTTGTCGAGATTGAAGCCTAAAAATTAATCCTTAATTTTGTAAACATGTAAAACGCTTTTCTGTAGCATACAACCCTAGGCGGAGCAATATCGCTCACCCATTGGCTGCTCCGCCAGAAAAGCACAGCCTATGCGAGGCCTGAGACGCTGACCAATGAGGGCGCTTCGCGCCCAGTCTGCGTCATCTCCCGCCGAAACAGGCGTGGCCTAGGTCTATAAATACGAGCATAGCTGTCTAACACACCGATTTTCGTCACGAAAGCGACGCAGCGTGGGCACGCACGGCATGAGACGCAGTACTCGTTCCCTCTCCTAGAGAGAACCGAGGTTACGTTAGTAACCGAGTACGTTCTCTTACGTAGAGTTCTCTCGTACTGCGTCGAAAGAACGCTACGGGAACCCCATGTAAAACGCCGTGCGTGCTCTTGGACCGACACAGACACCTAAGGGCGCGCGCGCCCTGGCATACAAGTGCCTACCCCAAGAAGTATAGGGAGAGCGGCTAAAATAGCATCATCCCTTTATAGTAGTGCCTCTAAGGGCATAATAACATATATATGAAAATATTAAATATATATATGAGGGGTAATAGCATGCTCATGGGACACCATGTCAGTGAGTGATGCTTAAACATTGAAGTGACCTGGGCCGCAACGCGGGGCAGGAACACTAAAACATAGTCTTCTAGACCGAGAGCAGTTTAGCCTGCAGCGCAGGAACCTCTAGGTTATAGAACCGTATAAATGTAGACGGGGAGGCCCAGCCTGCCGCCATACAGATATCTTGTAGCGAGATTCCACTATACCAAGCCCACGAAGAGGCCATGCCTCTCGTAGAATGTGCTCTGATGCCCAGGGGGCATTCCAAACCTCTAGATGCGTAGGCTAGCGCAATGGCATCCACTACCCATCGAGATAGACTCTGTTTCGTCGCGGCTCGCCCTTTAGAGCGCCCACTGAACGAAACAAAGAGCTGCTCCGTCTGTCGAAAAACAGCAGAGCGGGACACATAAGCTCTCAATGCCCTGACCGGGCAAAGGGAGCTATTTCCGTCCTCCGAGGCCGGCAGGGCCGACAGGGAGATGACCTGAGCCCTGAACGGTGTGTTGAGGGACTTAGGTACGTACCCATGCTTCGGTTTCAACACGACTACAGAGTCGTTTGGCCCGAACTCCATACAAGAAGCTCTCACTGAGAGCGCTTGCAAATCCCCCACACGCTTCACTGAAGCGAGAGCCAGAAGAAACACGGTCTTGAAAGACAGGTGTTTCATGTCAACTGAGTGAATAGGCTCGAAAGGGGCCCCTTTCATAGCGTTCAACACTGTAGAAAGGTCCCAAACGGGGACTGAAGGAGGCCTTGGAGGGTTTAACCTCCTGGCTCCTCTAAGGAAACGGACCACCAGGTCGTTTCTGCCCAGTGAATGGCCAAGCGTTGGATTAACGAACGCTGATATGGCAGCCACATAGACTTTGAGCGTGGATGGGGTTCTTCCCTTATCCAACAGTTCTTGGAGGAAGGAGAGAATCTCCGTTTCCCCGCACTGAAGCGGTGACAGACCTTGGTCTGAACACCAGCCAGAGAACACCGACCATTTGGAAGCGTAGAGCCGTCTAGTAGACGGAGCCCTAGCCTGTTCGATCGTGTCTAACACTCCCTTTGGTAGGTTAGCGGGTACCCGTTTATGGCCCATACGTGTAGGGACCAGAGCTCCGGGCGAGGATGCAAAATCGAGCCCTTGGCCTGCGAGAGGAGGTCTCTCCTCACTGGAACCGGCCACGGGGCAGTACTCTTCAGTCGCATCAAAACTGGGAACCAGGGTTGATTCGTCCAGTATGGAGCGACTAGTAGCACCGAGCATCCGCTTTCCTTGATCCGCTCCAGCACTTGAGGCAGGAGTGAGACAGGAGGAAAAGCATAGAGCGGACGGCGGGGCCAGACACTGGCCAGCGCGTTCGTGCTCTTCGAAAAAAATTCTGGGCAGTGAGCGTTTTCCTGGTTTGCAAACAGGTCTATTTCCGCTCTGCCGAACGTTTTCCACAGCAGACGCACTGTCTGTGTGTGTAGAGACCACTCTCCCGTCGGAACATTGTTCCGTGAGAGTCTGTCTGGGCCTACATTCAAGTGGCCTGGCACATGCATTGCTCTCAACGAGCGCAGGTTGTGCTGGGCCCATACCAGTATGCGTTCCGCTAACCTGAATAGGTTTCGGGATTTCACGCCCCCCTGGCGGTTTATGTAGGCTACTACCGACATGTTGTCCGAACGGACCAGGACGTGGTGCCCTTTTATCCGGGGACAAAAACGCCTCAGCGCAAAGTCCACCGCCATCATTTCCAGGCAGTTTATGTGCGGTAGTTTGGCTTGTTCTGGCCACTGGCCAAAGAACGGTCTGCCGTCGAGCAGTGCTCCCCAGCCTGAGGTGGACGCGTCCGCGGACACCACCTTCAGGCTCGAGGAAGTCCCCAGGCTTACACCTGACCGGTACCAGTCTGACGCTCTCCATGGTGTCAGGGCTGAAATGCATTCCTGATTGACCTTGAGGCGATAACGACCGTGCAACCATGCTCGGCGCGGTACGCGCGCTTTCAACCAGAACTGCAGTGGGCGCATGCGCAGCAGGCCCAGCTGCAGTACCGCTGAGGCTGAGGCCATGAGGCCTAGCATTTTCTGAAATCTCTTGAGCGGCACTAAATGGCCGCTGCAGAAGGATTTCGCCATTTGCAGGGTGTCCTGCCTGCGCTGTGATGACAGCTGTGCTGTCATAGACAGCGAGTTCAGATCCAGTCCTAAAAAGGAGACCCTTTGACTGGGAAACAGTGAACTTTTCTCCCAATTGACTCTCAGACCTAAGCACTCGAGGTGATCGAGTATTAGTGTCTTGTGGTGAGCGAGTTCTGAAGGCGATTGAGCCAGAATCAGCCAATCGTCCAAATAGTTCAGAATTCGAATGCCTCGGAGTCTCAGGGGTGCCAGCGCCGCGTCCATGCACACTGTAAATGTACGAGGTGCTAGGGATAGGCCGAATGGCAGGACTGTGTACTGATATGCCCGGCCCTCGAAGGCGAATCTCAAAAATCGCCTGTGACGTGACGCAATTTGTATGTGCGCTTTGTTCAGACGTCTTAGATCCAAAATGGGTCTGAGACCCCCGTCTTTCTTGGGTACCAGGAAATATCTGCTGTACCAACCCCCTTCGCTTTGAGCTTGAGATAAAGGCTCTATGGCCCCTTTGCTCAATAGCTTCGCTATTTCGGCTCGAAGTAGGTGTGCTACTTCTGTTTTTACCGTGGTTTCGACTTTCTCCGTGAAACGGGGAGGGCGTCGATGAAACTGTAGCGAATAGCCTCTTTTTATAGTCTCTAGCACCCATTCTGAGACCCCGGGAAGTCTTTCCCATGCATCTGCACGTGTGACTAGGGGTTGAATGTAATCTGGGCCCTGGTCGCGAAATGGCGGCGACACGAGAGCAACCGTGTGCTGTAACATGGACGCCGTGGCGTGTGAGGCGGGGGGCATGTTTAACACAGTATGCATCCCGCGCGCGCTCGGCTCTCTGAGTTGAGAGAGAGAGCGCGCGGGGCGAGCCCCGTAGGGCTCGTTATATTTGTGAATAAACGTGGGCGCTTGGTGGCGGGCACATTTATAACACCGGGGACACTGTGTTTGTGTACTGACTGACCGTTCGTTAGTTTCGTTTTTACAGAAAACGCGGAACGTGCAGTGTGTAGTGGTTGTGGGCACTGGACAGTGGGCACGCTCACTACATGTAAAGCACAATCGGCATGAGTCGATTTTATGTGTGCAGACCCTGTGTTGTACGGGGCTGTGCTTGCACGGGTTGAAAAACCGGGCTCTGGTCGCGAAATGGCGGCGACACGAGAGCAGTCGTGTGCTGTAACATGGGCGCCATTGCAGCGTATTATGCGGGGGGCGCGCTTAATCGAGCGGGCAGCCCGCGCGCGCTCAGCTCTCTCAGCTGAGAGAGAGAGCGCGCGGTGCGAGCCCCGTACGGCTCGGCATGTTTGAGAATAAATGTGGGTGCGTGAACGCGGGTACATTTATAGCACTGGGGAGTACTGTCTATTAGAACTGACTGACCGTGCATCGGTTTCGTTTCATAGAAAACGTGTGACATGTAGCTTGTAGTGATTGTGGGCACTTGAAAGCGGGCACGCTCACTACATATGATGCACAATCGAAAGAGTCGATTTTATGTGTGCAAGCCCTGTATTGTGTGTACGAATGGGCACTGGTCGTGGGCATACAGTTACACACATTACATCATCGGCTGTGGCCGGGACACCGTGTAGCACAGAGAGTACTGTCTATCAGAACCGACTGACCGTGCATTCGTTTCGTTTTTACAGAAACCACGGGACATACAGTGTGTAGTGATTGTGGGCACTGAAAAGCGGGCACGTTCACTAACTTACATGTGACGCACAATCGACAGAGTCGATTTTATGTGTGCAAGCCCTGTTGTGTAGGGCTGTGCTTGTGTGTACGAATGGGCACTGAGTCGTGGGCATTACGGATACACACATTACACCATCGGCCGTGGCCGGGACACCAGAAAATACATTTTCAGATTTACCTGGGGCGTCGTGAAAACGGCGTTTGTGTGCAGGCAAACGGGCCATGATGCCGATTTGGTGACTGCAAAATACACTGGCACGGTCGCGTATGTTGGGACTGTGCGAGCGAGACATTTTAGTGAAATCCGGCCGCGGCGGGATTTTAACACTGTAACGTTAGCTTTCCTCGAAGCAGAAGTGCGCATCCTGGCTGAAAACGGGGCTTTCCGGGACTCCGCGATTTCTTCGTGAATTCAGGAAGAAAAAGGCGCGGGTCTTGAGGACGGTAACGTACGTTCCTCTGCAGAAAAGCAGCCATCCAGCCAGTAAGCGCATCGATGCTGGTCTTTCTCCGTCGACGCTCACGAGCGGCGGGGGAGGGGAGATCCTCGGAGCTCGCCCATCCCTTGCTACCCGAAGCGAGGAGAGAATAGCAGTCGTCCTCCACAGACCTTCCTCACAGACCTTTCACCTTCCTCGTCCATGACGGACGCGGCGGCACACAGCGGCCCTTGTCCGTCGGTCAGAGAGTCCAGCGAAGCGGGCGGAGAAGCTGGCGGCAGCAGCGGCGAGCACCTCGTGGTGGAGATAGGTTCCGGGCTCCGCTGAGCACGGCGCTTTTCACGGCGCGGCACTGCAGCGGGCGGAAAGATGCAGCTTCAGTAATGAACCCCAGGCGAGTCCGCAGAGTCACCGTAGGCATCCAATCACAATGATGGCAGCCGCCATCGACGAGAGCTGAAGCTGCGTGATCCTTACAGGCAGGAAACACAAGCACGTGGTCCCCGTCGCTGAGCGGGGCTCTACACGAGCCACAGGAGGTGCGAGGCATCTTGAAAAAGACGCTCGGCTCTTTTAGTGGTGGAAAAACTGTGTGTCGCGACGGCGAACACACACACAAAACACACACACATAATGTAAAGGATATTCCACGCCGGAGAAGCGCAGCAGGGAACGGCGGCTGAAGGCGGCGAAGGCGGCGGCTTCAGAGAAAAGGCTCGTCCTGCTGAGGTGCTTGTTTCAGACGGCTGTGGCGGCTCGAATCCAATCCAACGATGCGTGCAGCTTCGTGAATTAAGAAAAATCGGTGTGTTAGACAGCTATGCTCGTATTTATAGACCTAGGCCACGCCTGTTTCGGCGGGAGATGACGCAGAATGGGCGCGAAGCGCCCTCATTGGTCAGCGTCTCAGGCCTCGCATAGGCTGTGCTTTTCTGGCGGAGCAGCCAATGGGTGAGCGATATTGCTCCGCCTAGGGTTGTATGCTACAGAAAAGCGTTTTACATGTTTACAAAATTAAGGATTAATTTTTAGGCTTCAATCTCGACAAAGAAATACTTTCCCGTAGCGTTCTTTCGACGCAGTACGAGAGAACTCTACGTAAGAGAACGTGGAGGTGTTTAGTAGCTTCTCTGCTTGGCCCCTATTGAATGAACTGGGCTAAGCTAAGTGCTATCAAAGTGTCGCGGCGCGCCAGAGCGATTAAGTGCACGCACTGAGACGAGAGAGGTATGCATCAACTCGTCTTAGTTAAGGGAATAACATAGTTTAATATGAAAAAGTGGTGGAGTATCCCTTTAAGCCCCACAATAGTACACAGAACAACAGGCTGAATAGATGTCCGGTATGTTAACGTAACACAGGGTTTCCCGCAGCACTTTGGAACTAAGGCGGCCGCCTAAGCAACACACGCCTGCCACCTTAACTACGTCGTCAAAAAAATGTATATGAGCGATATCCGCCGCGTTACTCTGTCCGGTTTAGAGCTTAGATTCTCTGCCCCCGCCCGATATTTCCCGCCGCTATATTCGGGCCGGGCTCGTGATCTAGAGACGTGCGGTGCGGGATTAGATTTGATGGCCGAGTGTGAGCGCGGGCGGTAGCCTATATGTGTGCGGGCTGCGGGAGAATAAAACGATTAAATATAAATATCTATGAATAAAACATATAAAAACTAATAAATTGTTATTCATCTGTTGCAGAAGAGCAACCAGAACAACTAAAACAAAATAGAAACGATTTACAGGCCAGAGTTTCTATTTGTAACATGTTTGCAGCGTTCATTGATAATAACAGAGATGTATGAGATCGCGATGAACTGATGCTCATTTTTTAAGAAATATTAAGGGAGCGCACATTCAGTCATGGCAAACCATGCACGCAGCCTGCGTGCTTTTATGTTAAATTAACAGTGTCAGTGTCAATTAAAATAAGTCAGCACTAGCAGCTACTCACCTGTCCAGAAGAAACAGTGCAACCTACGCGTCTATATATATATTTTATTTTTTTTACTTTAATTTCTTTCCACCATTCAAAAGCCTTCCCGATAACTATACGTGTCTTGGAATAAACACGATGGTATTCCCTCGCCCTAATCCTCCTCCTCTTCCTCCTGGGGATTGACTCAGCCATGTTCAATTTCTCTTGTTGATAGACGCTGGCTTCTTCTTCAGCTCCGACTTCGCGTGCAGCCGTCACCGTGCACAAGCGCAAAAACTCACAACACCCAGCCCCTGTCGGTGATTGGTTGGAACACTGTTTATTTTGGTTTTGACTGGTTGGTGAAACCAATTGTTTTTGTGTGCAAATCTCAGAGCCTAGGCTGCCTACAGAGACGCGTTTTTTTGACAGCTTGCTTATGGGGCGGGCAGCTAGCGGATCGTTAGAAAAGATTAGATGAATGTGATAATTTATGTTTGGGCATGAAATCGCTGATACAACCTTTAATACATATGGAAAGTATGTAGTCCACAATTTCATTGGATGCGGTTTTGGCGTAAGTGACACGTTCTCCGTTACGCACACAGAGCTGTCAGAATATGATGCATATTTTCCACCCGTGCAGCATCTCTGAGTGCAGGACAAAAGTTATTGAAGAAGTGAGTTTATTTCCTGACTTTATGTTTGAAACACTGGATGGTTATACTGCTGAGATTATCTCTAACATTAAGCCTGTAAGTCGCAGGTGTTTCTCAATCTTTATGTATATTAGTTTGTCATGTGAAACGCACGTGAAAGTGCCACTAGCATCATGGCTTATCTTGCTCATATTGACAATACCTCGGTTATCTATGGCTATGCATATGTATAAGATATTCTATATTTATTATACTTTAATGAGGACGCTGTATAATGTACCTTAAGTTATTTATATGCTCTGTTATATTCTTTTTGCTTGTTTCTTATTCTGCTAAACACACTTTGAGAGAGCTGTTGAAATTGTCTAATTGGTAATGTACTGTTTATCACAACAGTATGTGGGCATGTATGTTTAACATTTATTTATTTATTTACTTCTGTTTATTTGTTTATTACAGAACCTACCTCCAATGCGTAATTGATATGTTTATATGGTGAAACCCTGCAAAAAAATAAATGTGAAAAAGATATGATGACTCCTACTCCCTGATCAGAGTACTGAAGTGGTTAAGCCCATTAAAGAACTGGCATTCAGTGGGGCAATCCCCAACAAATGGTCCTTCGACCCGGATCTTGACTGTATCAGAATGTCATCTGAGGGCAAACCAGCATCACTTCCCCATGCTGATGCTCAAGCAAGAGAGTCACGTCGACGTCAGACCCCCAAGCGTCTTCAGGATTACATCCTTGACTTACATCACTGACCTGCCCTTTCCTCCAGTCCTGTTCAGAGGGAGTCAGAGGAGCAGAGAGGAGCAGCAGCTGCAGTGTATACCAGTCAAGCAGATGCAGCCTCCAGTCAAGGTGGACATCAAGACACGCCCAGTCTGAGTCAATCGGACGTACTGAGTATGGACTCATTGTCGAAACTCATGGAATCCATGAATGAGAAGGAGAAAGAGGAGACATTCGAAATGGACGATCTTCTCAGGAAACTAGATCGGCTTAAGAAACATAAGCACCGCCGAAACGAGATGATGGAACACATCAATTCATTCTTGAGAGAAGAAAAGGAAAATGAGGACAATGAACCAAAACTGGCTATTAAATCATCACCACAGTCTTCTCCGACACCTTCTAGTTCTAGTTCACCTTCTAGACGGTGTCACATGTCGGCAAACAGGCTACTATACAGTATGTACATCAGTGAGACATGAGGAAAAGTCACATAGGACAGGTGCCGTTCCTAGAGCAGAGGTAGAGAGTCGCAACCTTGGATTCACTCCACTCCATCCAAACCAATCAAAAACTACAGGTTTACTGTATTCTTCTATCTCCTCTGGCACAGCATCTCCAGTCTCTCATATGTTACTAACACCACTATCTGAGCCAGTTACATCTCATTCTAGCAGATTTCTGCCCCTTCACAAACAAACTGTAATAAGGCTGAACGATCATTTCATCCCCTTGAGCAGCAGCTGATTTCGCCAGTACCAGTTTATCAGCATCCCATGACACCTTACAGCTATCTTGCACCACCACATTCGCAGATACAGCCAGTGAATGCATATAGTTCATTCAGTTATGTTCCTCCTTATCAGAAAATTATGTCAATGTTACCCTCTCAAAACATGATTCCTGGTTTTCTCTCTTCAGTGAGCCCTGCTGAAATTGTCGCTTCTCCACAGCTGACACCAGCACAGACAGCAGCTCCACCGGGTCGTAATATACCTCAGCGGACATTGTATAACCCTCCTCAACCTAAAATTCCAGACTTCACAAGTGACAGTGAAAGGGAATTTGCTAACATGAAGCTGGCATTGGACAATTTGCTTGAGCCTTACCCCGAACTAACAGAGAAATATAAATCATGTCCTATTGGAACATCTTAAACTGCCTGAAGCTCATATGATCGTGCAGTCTTGCCGGCATCACCTATATCCATATTCGGCAACTATTCAAGCACTTTAATTACAGTATGGTTAGCCACATCAACTGGCTCAAAGTGAGATAGCAGCCATCCTCACATCACCAGATGTTAGGCCCAATGATAACCACAGCGTTCAGAGCTTTGCTTTGCGAGTTCATCTCCTGGTCAGCACGCTGCTGTTACTAGAGGGACCCAGAGGGAATTGCTGAATTGCTGCTCACATGTAGACCGCTGACTCAGCAAGCTGCCAAAGTATCTATGGGATGACTTCATCGAGTTCCTTCAACAACAGGGAAAGCTCAACTCCATAAGTCTTAACCCCTATAATTTGCAGGACTTCGCTGGATGGCTTCAAGTCAAGGCACAGCAGCAAAGACTGTCTATTCGATTAGTAAAGCGCTACCAGCACGAGAAACTTCCAGGGATCAGGAAAGAGAAACCCCATATAAAACAAAGGGACCAAGTCTAGTTGTTTATCATGGTCCATCCCCTGCCGAGACTGTGCTTTCTTCCCGTCCCAAAGAGCTCAAGCAGAAGAAACCATTCAAGGTACACTGCCTCTTTTGCAACAGTATAAAGCACTACATTACCCTCTGTGATAACATCAAAGAGCAGTCGGTTGCTGACCTACAAAGATGGATTACTGATGGAAAACGATGCTGACGATGTGCACGATTGCATGTACCTGAGATATACAACTTTAAAAAGCCATGCAGTGACTGTGGTGGAATACATCTCCAGGTGCTTCACCGTATAGCCTGTGATGATCCAACAAACAGTACATCAAGCACATCAGAGAGTCGCATTTACCTCACCCCTGCTAGTGTGACCTGCAGAGTGCTTCTCAAAGTGGTACCAGTGTTGCCTTAAGCTGTCAAGACTTAAGCTGTACTGGATGATTGAGCGCAGAGAACCATGATCTTGCCAATAGCCGTCCACAAGCTTCAGTTGGAGGGTGAACCTGAAACACTGGCTCTACGCACAGTAAGATCCGACATCACTCACCTTTCCGGGTCCAAGGTGAACCTGGAAATCTCTTCAAAGAGTGAACCGAAGAGGGCCTTCACTTCTTTGGGTCTGGACCTGGTAGAGCAATCATATCCAGTGCAGGTACTTCAGAAACGGTACGTTCACCTCAGAGAGCTTCCGTTACAGTCATTCCATAATGTGCGTTAGGGGTGCACGATATTGACAAAATGTGATATTGCGATATCGATAATGAATATTGCGATATCGATATTAATTTTGATATTTCAATTCCGATCACTCAAACCACTTCTGGAGGTCTGGGCCGCATTCCAGACGAAACTGGACAAGTGCATCTGGTTGTTGAAACCACATGTAAATTTTACTCCAAACAAAAATGCAAAAAATGTAATGTGTGAGAGCATGTTATAGGCCAGTGGTTCTCAACTCCAGTCCTCGGGACCCACTGCTCTGCACAATTTGTATGTCTCCCTTATTAAACACACCTGAATCACATCATCAGCTCGTTAGGAGAGACTCCATATGTTATATGACTCCATAGGCTATATGTCATGTTATAGCCAGATATGACGACGCTACTGCAGCACGCATAATAATAATAATTATAATTTTAATTAATTTGTTACATTTATATAGCGCTTTTTCTGAGACCTCAAAGCACTTTCACATCACCGAAGCTGAGCATCTATTTATCAAGCCAACGTGCAAACTGTCGCAAATCAAAGTGAAAGTAAGTCGCAGTAACACACAATCATCTTTATTAAAAGTAAAGAAATGAAATGATCTTACCAGGGCTGTTGCCGCTCTCTCTTATTGCGGTCTTTGATTTCGAAATTTTAGCTGACGATCAATAAAATGCAGCTCATAACTGTTGCTTTCGGTGACGTGCACTCCATTAAATCTGCATATAGGGCGGGAATTGAAGATCGAATTTATATCAGTTTTGCAAAAACACATTTATGTGACCAGGTGTAAATGGAATCGTTTTGATAAATCAGATAGCTATCCGATCTGAGAAAACGCACGAAGCGGCCAGGTTGTCACATGCCTGTCCTGTCTTGTGCTGCACATGGGTGTTTTGTTATTTTGGGCCATGTGCTCGTGTCATTGTCTGATCCCTCCCCCTTGTTATCTGATTATTGTTTGAGTTCATCCACCTGTTCCCTCCTGATTAGTTTCCATTTTTAAGTCCCCTCTTGTTTGCAGTCTGTGTCGGTACGTTGTCTAATGTTTTCCTGTTCCCCGTGAGTCTCCTGTAAGTTTCAGGTTCTGGTTCTGGTTCTGGTTCTGTTTCTGTTTCTGTATTTGTTAGTCATGTTTTCCCCGTCGTGGGTTTTGTTTTGTGTTTGTTTTCTTTTGTAATTAAAACATCATTCTCCTGCACTTGAGTCCTCGCACCGCTTCACTTCTTACCATTCCGTGACATAACGTACCGACCCCATGAGGACTCAGCGGAGAGGAGCTGCGCAACCAGTCTCCTGTTTGCAATGGGAGCGGATGCTCCAATTTAAGGAGCTAGTCTCCCTTCGTCAGCAGGGGATGGAGGTGAGAGAGTTCAGCCGGAGGTTCAGTAGCGCAGCTGAGGGGCTGAACCTTGGCGAGGAGGCTCGAAAGGATTTATTTAATCATGCGCTTGACGAGCCAATGGACTGGCTGATCCGAAGAGCATTTGATTGGGTCAATTTTGAGGCGATGGTGGAGGGTCTCATTCGCCATCGGGAGAGAATTGCCAGGCAGGTGGTCCCAGTGCCGGTGGTCCCAGTGCCGGTGGTCCCAGTGCCGGTGGTCCCAGTGCCGGTGGTCCCGAGTTCGGTGGTCCCAGTGCCGGTGGTCCCGAGTCCGGTGGTCCCAGTGCCGGTGGTCCCAGTGCCGGTGGTCCCGAGTCCGGTGGTCCCGAGTCCGGTGGTCCCGAGTCCGGTGGTCCCGAGTCCGGTGGTCCCGAGTCCGGTGGTCCCGAGTCCGGTGGTCCCGAGTCCGGTGGTCTCGAGGCGGGTAGTCCGTAGACGGCGGAGGAAAGGAAAGGCCTCTTCAACTATTTGTCCGGTGGCTCCTAACCCAGAGACCATCCCGAAGGTGACTGACATTCCTGACGCACCGCTCAGGTGCCTCTCCCTGCCGGCCCCGCCCGAGCTGCTCGCCCTGCCGGCCCCGCCCGAGCTGCTCGCCCTGCCGGCCCCGCCCGAGCTGCTCGCCCTGCCGGCCCCGCCCGAGCTGCTCGCCCTGCCGGCCCCTCCCCAGCTGCTCGCCCTGCCGGCCCCGCCCCAGCTGCTCGCCCTGCCGGCCCCGCCCCAGCTGCTCGCCCTGCCGGCCCCGCCCCAGCTGCTCGCCCTGCCGGCCCCGCTCCAGCGGCCTGGAACGCCTTCCGATCTAGAGACGGTTCACGTCACGTCTGCCACCGAGCCTGTGTCTCTGGAGAAGATGGCCACCGCCGAGCCTGTTCCAGTTCCTGAGGAGCCGGTGGTGTCTGTTGCTGTTCCTGAGGAGCCGGTGGTGTCTGTTGCTGTTCCTGAGGAGCCGGTGGTGTCTGTTGCTGTTCCTGAGGAGCCGGTGGTGTCTGTTGCTGTTCCTGAGGAGCCGGTGGTGTCTGTTGCTGTTCCTGAGCCGCCGGTGGTGTCTGTTGCTGTTCCTGAGCCGGTGGCTGTTGCTGTGCCGTTGTCGCCCGAGTGGTCGTCTTCGCCCTGGTCGTCTTCGCCATGGCCGCCCGAAGGACCTGCCCCGTTCCGGCTGCCTGCACAGCCGGATCCGCCCTGGCCACCTGAGGGAAGGTCTCCGCCGTGGCCGCTTGAGTGGTCGTCTCCGCCGTGGCAGCCCGAGTGGTCGTCTTCGCCGTGGTCATCTCCGCCGTGGCCGCCCGAGGGGTCTTCACCGCCGTGGCCGCCCGAGGGGTCTTCACCGCCGTGGCCGCCCGAGGGGTCTTCACCGCCGTGGCCGCCCGAGGGGTCTTCACCGCCGTGGCCGCCCGAGGGGTCTTCACCGCCGTGGCCGCCCGAGGGGTCTTCACCGCCGTGGCCGCCCGAGGGGTCTTCACCGCCGTGGCCGCCCGAGGGGTCTTCACCGCCGTGGCCGCCCGAGGGGTCTTCACCGCCGTGGCCGCCCGAGGGGTCTTCACCGCCGTGGCCGCCCGAGGGGTCTTCACCGCCGTGGCCGCCCGATGGACTGTTTGTTTCGTCCTGGTCGCCCGATGGACTGTTTGTTTCGTCCTGGTCGCCCGATGGACTGTTTGCTTCGCCCTGGTCGCCCGATGGACTGTTTGCTTCACCCTGGCCGCCCAATGGGTCGTCTGCTCCTACCGTCCCGCCCTGGTCTGTCCCTCCCGTCCCGCCCTGGTCTTATGGAGCGTCTGGTAGCCGCTCCGTAGGGAGGGGGTAATGTCACATGCCTGTCCTGTCTTGTGCTGCACATAGGTGTTTTGTTATTTTGGGCCATGTGCTCGTGTCATTGTCTGATCCCTCCCCCTTGTTATCTGATTATTGTTTGAGTTCATCCACCTGTTCCCTCCTGATTAGTTTCCATTTTTAAGTCCCCTCTTGTTTGCAGTCTGTGTCGGTACGTTGTCTAATGTTTTCCTGTTCCCCGTGAGTCTCCTGTAAGTTTCAGGTTCTGGTTCTGGTTCTGGTTCTGTTTCTGTATTTGTTAGTCATGTTTTCCCCGTCGTGGGTTTTGTTTTGTGTTTGTTTTCTTTTGTAATTAAAACATCATTCTCCTGCACTTGAGTCCTCGCACCGCTTCACTTCTTACCATTCCGTGACACAGGTGGCCTGATGTTTATACTTGTGCGCTGGTGTGTGCGTCAAGTGTGTGTGTGTGGGGACTGTGTGGTAGAGCGAGGGAGAAGTGAGAGAGTGGCGGCGATTAGCTTTGGAGCGAGTAGCGACTAGAGTCATATTGAGAGAAACAAAGTGTCTTCTTTCTGATCACTGTGGGAAATCTGTAGCATGAAAAGTTAACCCTCTCCTTGATTGCATGTTGTTTATAGAGAAGGAGAACCAGGAGTCGGGGGAAATGCAACGCTACCAAGCGACGTGTATTTTTCGAGAGGTGCATGTCAGACGCATAATAAACAAAACATCGCAAAATTATCGCGAGACTTTCAATATAATATCGGGCAACGTGATATCGCGATAACGATATTGATTCGATATATCGTGCACCCCTAATGTGCGTCCACTGGTACTGATTGGATCAGACAATGTCCCTCTTCTAACAGCGGACTTGGCGGACTTGCCACCTGGCAAGTCCGCCAAGGACCTAAAGGTAGTTAAGTTGCAGTGCACACAGCTCTGGGGTGGGCCCTACAAGGAGCCGAGGAGAGCACACCAAACCACAACTCAGTGCAGCAGTGTCTTTTCGTGTTGACTGTTTGTCCCAATGATTTGCTCTGTCGTAATGTTGAGAAGTTATGGCAACTTGATGTCCTGCCTTATCGGAATGAGAAGCTGGTGGTTTGATCCAAGGAAGATCAAGAGGATCTTCACACATACTGAACACAGATGATCAAGGTTGAAGAAGTTCAACGTTATGGCACCCCGCTGCTCCGCAGACCTGGTGCTCCAAAACTCAGAAGCACGATGCAATCAGTTATGCCTAGTCTGAGGAGCACAGAGAGGAAACTTCAGAGAAATCCCAGAGAAAGCTGTTGTATACTCTGGTGAGATTAATAAGTTCATTAAGGCAGGCTATATTACTATGCTCCAACCTGAAGAAGTTACCAAGTCAGAGAAAGCCCCACCACCTGGTGTGTCACAATAATAAACCAATACTGGTCTTAATTTGCTCATTCAGATATCAAGGTCTGTCTCTGAATAATCAGCTTCTGCCAGGGCCTGCACTTGGCCCATCATTGTTGGAGGTCCTTTTGAGATTCAGACAACACCATGTGGCTGTGAGTGCGGACATTCACGGAATGTTCCATCAGGTTCTCTTCTCTGGACAGATCTCTACTCTGCTTCATCTGGCAAGATTTACACTGTGAGATCTGCCCAGACGTTTATGAATGGCAGGTCATGCCGTTTGGTACAACCAGCAGTCCATGTTGTGCCTTTTTTGCTGTGCAACAGCATGCTCGCAATAACCAAGAGAGTTGCCCAGGTGCTCTACAAACAGTGCAACAGAGTTTTTATGTGGACAACTATCTGGCAAGTTTTCCAACCACATCCGAGCTAACAAGCAATCAACTGTGCAATCTCCTGTCAGAGGGTGGATTTGACCTCAGACAATGGGCCAGCAACCAGCCATCAGTGATATCACATCTACCCACAGAAGCAAGGTCTTTGGCTGCAGAACAATGGCTTGGGCAGAACAGGACTGATCCAAGGGAGCCAACTTTGGGTCTCAGGTGGAATTGTGCTGCTGATACATTAGGATACCACTATCGTCCCATTGAACATGCCCCACTAACCATGAGAACAGACTATCAAGTGCTAGCAACTCAGTATGATCCCTTGAGGTGCATTGTGCCTTTTGCCACATGAGCAAAAGTGCTCATTCAACAGCTATGGTCCAAAAAAAGAGAATGGGAAGACCCAAACTTACCCCCAGATCTTCATGCTGCCTGGAACACATGGGAAAGTGAGTTACAGCATCTTAGTGCCATAACCATTCCTCGCTATTACTCATAATTTCCTAATGATGTACAATGGAAGTATGACTTCCATGTGTTTTGCGATGCATCTGAGAGGGCGTATGGGGCAGTAGCTTACTTAGTAGAGTACATAGAAGATGTCATCCATACTTCCTTTGTCATTGCTAGATCGTGAGTTGCTCCCAAGAGGCAACAGTCCATGCCTCGCTTGGAACTATATGCAGCATTAGCGTGAGCACAGCTAGCAAAGCTTTTGAAAGATGAGATCACTCTCACTATCCAGCAGAAAAATTCTCTGGACAGATTCTGTGCTGGAGTGGCTACAATCAGACTCTTGTAGATTCAAAGACTTTGTCGGAACACGAGTCTCAGAAATACAAGAGTTGACAGAGTGCAGTGTTTGGCGGTACGTGGACACGCAGCAGAACCCAGCGGACGATTTTACAAGAGGTAAACCACTCTTAAGTTTTACTGTGCCTGGTCGCTGGAGTCAGGGACCACCATTTCTAAAGTTCCGAACACTGGCCAAAGAGACCTGAACAGGCAAAGTCAGAAGAGTTACCTGAACTGAAGAGTCTCACTATCTGCTGCCTTACCACTACGCAACCAGATCAAACCCTTCCGCATGCCATTCAGTTCAGCACATGGAAAGAGTTGGTGGAGGCAACTCGACTATCATGTCAAAGAGCGACAGATGATTCAACAAACACCCAGCTCATTGATCATCGCGAAGCAGAATTGATCCTATTGAGAGAGTGTCAAGCTCAGAGCTTTCCTGAGGAAATAGCAGCCCTCAAAATACAAAAACTCTTACCAAACCACAGTCGACTAATGTGTCTTGCTCCAGTATGGGATCCAGTGACTAATGTACTAAGAGTTGGAGGACAATTACGGAAACTGGAAAGCCCAAATGTTGAGCAAATTTATCCGATAGTGTTAGATCCGCAGCATCCAGCAACAAAGCTTCTCATTAAAGACTTTGACGATTGTTGCACCCAGGTACAGAACGAGGCAATACTGGATCTTGCGAGGACGTCAAGCTATTAAACACCACCAGCTTAACTGTTCATCCTGTCAACGATGGCGAGGTCAGCCTAAAGTACCACAAATGGCAGATTTGTCACCAGAAAATGGCTTCTCTCTCCCCCATTTTATTCTACAGGAGTGGACTGTTTTGGCCGGTATCATGTCAAAATAGGCATTGAGCCGTCAGCCTTGCGTGATGCTGACGCACAGAGCGCTGTCTGCCCTGTCAGGGCTTTGCGGATGTACTTGGATCACTCGGCCGCCTTTCGTCAGTGTGACCAGCTGTTCTTGTGCTTTGGTGTATGTAATAAGGGACGTGCTGTTTCAAAACAGAGACTTTCTCACTGGATTGTGGACACTATTGCATTGGCTTACTAATGCCAGGGGGAAGATTGTCCCCTTAACATCAGAGCTCAGAGCTCATAGCTCATTCGACGAGGGCGATTTCTTCCTCGTGGGCCTGGTCTAGAGGTATGTCTATCCAGGATTTATGTCTTGCTGCTGGCTGGTCTTCTCAGAACACATTCACCAGGTTTTACAAGGTGGATGTACCGTCTGTTTTCTGAGTTTGAGATGATGAGGAGGCTGATTGCACATTTCCAATATTCTTTCTAATGTTCTTATTTATTTATTTTTTTCAGACAAGACATTCATAAAACAATTGCTACTACACTATAATGGTACACCAGGTTTCATCAGATTTTGGTTCCTTTTTAATCTATTCAGAGTGCCAAACAAATACCTCTAATTAATCATTATTTTCTGGGTTTACTATAGTATGCTGAGGGGGGTGGATTTTGGAATCCACGGCTGCTTCCATGTATATCTAATGAGTGATTATAATCAAGGTATTAATCAATATTTTTCCTTCTAAACATTACATGAGTTAAATGAAATTTTGAATAGATTTTACTTTGTTATAGAAGTATCAGTAATCAGTGTGATTACTGAAATGTTCTTTTCATGTATTCTCTAATGTCTGTATTTGATATCTAAATGCAGTAACAGTGCTTGCTCCTTTAGCCCGGCTTGCAGAAATGAAATATGGAAAGATGTTTTCTTTGAGAAAGGTCTTCAACATGTGTTAAAATATATATCTGTTCTTCTAGCTCACCATGACAACTATAGGTCACAAGGGTCATTGAAACCAATAGTTTGAGTGACCATTTCGTAGCTAAAGTCTTTACTTTACTGTGTTAGATTAAACTGTCCTCTCCTTGAGAGAAAGAGCGTATTATCTTGATGTTTTGAGACGACTCTCCTGTTTTTAGTTTGAGCCTGCCCAAATCCAACCTTGGAAAAGCGATTGTGTCGGTGTGTGTGTTAGTCTTTTTGGTTACAGGTTAAGGAACCACTGGCATTATTGGAGATTGACTGAGTTGTTGTTCGGGACAGGCTGGCGCCCAGCACCTGGAAGGTCACGAGTCACGACTTGCCTAACTTCAGGGTTCGAGTGTCAGCTGCATAATCGATGGAGATATGCTTTAGTCTATCTGTATATGTGTGGGAAATTACTGTTTTTCTATTTCTTAGCCAATGAGAATCATTCAACCTGAACCAAGGACGTAGCTTACACCTTGGTGAAGGGTATAACTGTTGTGATCTTTGTAACTGTAACGGGGCTGCCTATGAACTCCTTGTAAGTCTTGAAGCTGACTTCTGCTGATTAAACTTCAAACTATCTTCAGTAAAACTTTTCTTCAATTTATTATAATTCGGACTCTGGGTCTTCATTCATCATATCTGGTTCTGGGTCTTTGACTGTAAATCCCCTTACAATGCTGAGCTTCAAGTGCTCAACAGTAACTGGCAACACTGGCTGCTTCCCAAATCACATAGTCTACTATTTCAGGGATCGGTAAGCGACAATTATCTAGTTTTCAGCCTGTACAGAACGGCACAGTAATTTTAGGATTTTATACATCGGCAAGGACGTTGAGATCGACAGAATAAATGTTGTCGGCAGTCCCTCGTTCTAAGAAGAAGTCAAAGGGTAACTGAGCTTTTACAGTAGTTGCTCCTAAATTGTGGAACAGTCTTCCGCTCTAAATTCGGCAGGCTCCATCTATAGAGGTTTTTAGGTCTCAGTTGAAAACGTACCTTTTTAACCTAGCTTTTTATGGGGATTTTAAGTAATTGTCTCTGTGTAAGTATGCATGATAATGTTATAGGGTATTTGGATGTAGGAACGTTAATTATGTTTTTTCTTAATTATATTGCTTCTGATCTTTTATTTTTTACTTTTTATACACCCCTTCCTCTAAAACGATTGTGAAGCACTTTGGGCAACAAAGTTGTTTTTAAATGTGCTATTTAAATAAATAAATGTTGAAGTTGAAAGTACCCTACCACGTATATGGTACACGACAAAAGAGTTCATCCAGTGGGTACTTTGCTATCCCATTAGGCCATGGAAGAGGAGTTGTAAATGGCAGTGAAGCGATGCATGAAGGGTGCATTTAACAATGAATTGAATTGTAAGCAATATTAACTAATAAAAACTTTTTAAAAGGTCTGGATGGTTTCTTTCTTATGTAAAAAAAAAATTCAAGAAAGGTATTGCTTATACTTTATTCTGTTATAAATAGAAGTTTTATCAGTTCCTGTTTGTTTTGGAAGGTTCATATTTTTCCCTGTGTATTGTACGGTGGTAGCCTAGAAATCTAGACGTTTAGGTCTGGCTTGCCAGGCTAGTACGGTGGCCCAGTAGTGCACAACACAACGAAATTAATACACAACGGAAAATGTACAAAACAACGAAATAAAGCCAAAACACAACGGAAATGCTTCCTACCACTAGAGGGCTCCCGGAGCGCGATAAAGTTATTTTTTCCATGCCACTGTTCTATAGTCACTAGCAGTCTAAAAAATACATCAACGCCACGATTAGTTTTAAACTAGTATGTAGCTAACCACTGTATTTCGACATTTATTAATTCAAAATCACCTACGTGCATTGCATACTCTAGAATGCTTTGACGCGCCACCACTGCGCATGATCCATAAGGGAACGTCTGCCAATTTCTGCCAAGTTGTTAAAACGTATAATTTGTATTAAAATTACTTTTAACATTAAAAACCAGACATGTTCAAAATCCAAAGCTTTGTTGTATTGGTAGTAGACTGACTTACTACAGCTGACTTTCATCCTAATTATTTTTTAGGAAATTTCTGTAATATAATAAAAGTTATTTTTTCTTTTATCATGTTTCAAAGGTTGTAGTTCCTATTAACCAGACTGACTTACAACAGGTGAAATTGTGCAAATAGCTCCCTGTGTGCACAGTAAACAATTCGTTTTTTATAAAAACACTAGGCCTAACTGTAATTCACCTAAAGGTTTTTTCTTTTTCATGTCCTAAAGCTTGTGGTTCCTAGTGACCAGACGGACTTATTATACGACAAATTGTGCCAGAACTTTCCTGTAATTCTGAAATTCACCAAATGGCTATTTATCCAATTAGGCCTGTCATAAATTATACGTCTTAACCACTTGGTGGAATTGCCAGACGTTCCCTCAGGGATCATGCCTGTGGTAGCGCGTCAAAGCATTCTCTGATAGCCTATAAGCTATCATTCATGTAGGTGATTTTGAAGTATCTTTTATGTCGATATACAATGGTTACATACTGTTAAAACTAATCCTGGTATTGATATATTAAAGGTTGGGTAGGTAAGAATTGTCTAAAGAACTTTTTTTCAAATTGGCTTAAACTGTCTTTATATACCAATACATAATTAAAATGTAAGTACTATGAAAAAGAGAGTATAAACATTGAGTGACTCTAGTGTATTTAATCTTGAAAAAACACAGCTCATTAATTCCTACCAGGACGAAACAAGTGATTGGCTTGCGCGACTGTCACTCTCCGTCGCCATGACTACCGCCGCTATTACTGGCTCTGCCCACGTGCGCCCCGTTTTTAGGTGGGAGTGAATGGAATTAATGAGCTGTGTTTATTGAAGATTAAATACACTATAGTCACTCAGTTTTTTATACTCTCTATTTCAGAGTACTTGCATTTGAATTATGTATTGGTATATAAAGACAGTTTAAACAAATTTGAATAAAAGCTTTTTTAGACAATTCTGACCTACCCTACCTTTAAGCCATATAGAACAGTGTCCCCGTCTGTCCTGACTGCCAAATATATAGAACAATGGCAAGGAATACTTCATTGCGCTCCGAGAGCCCTCTAGTGGTCGGGAGCATTTGTGTTGTGGCTCATTTCCGTTGTGTTGTGCCTTAATTTCATTGAGTTGTGAACTTAGTGAATTGCCAGCAGCCATATCACCCTGTAGCCCAAGACTGGTTGCCCACTGAAGCTAAGCAGGATTGACCCTGGTTAGTACCTGGATGGGAGACCTCCTGAGAAAACCAGGTTGCTGCTGGAAGAGGTGTTAGTGAGGCCAGCAGGGGGCGCTCACCCTGTGGTCTGTGTGGGTCCTAACGCCCCAGTGTAGTGACGGGGACACTATACTGTCAAAGAGCACCGCCCTTCCGATGAGACGTAAAACCGAGGTCCTGACTCTCTGGGGTCAATAAAAATCCCATGGCACTTCTCGTAAAAGAGTAGGGGTGTAACCCCGGTGTCCTGGCCAAATTCCACCCATTGGCCCTTACCAATCATGGCCTCCTAATAATCCCCATCCACTGAATTGGCTCTATCACTCCCTCTCCTCTCTCCACCTATAGCTGGTGTGTGGTGAGCCCAATGGCGCCGTTGTACTGCGGCTGCTGTCGCATCATCCAAGTGGATGCAGCACACGGTGGTGGTTAAGAAGAGACCCCCTGATATGATTGTAAAGCGCTTTGGGTGTACAGTAGTACATTTGAAATGCCTCATTCTATTCTTATGTTGTTTTTTTTCGGTTGTGTTGTGCACTACTGGGCCACCGTAGTATTGCCTTGCACATCACATCTAGGGACAGTCGCTAGTAAAGGCCTTGGGACTGTGGCATTGTTATGGTGTCCTTTTTCATATTTCCAGGGTTCTCAGAAGCTTAAGGGGCCGTATACACGACACCGTTTTCAAATAAAAATGGATAACATATTACTGTTCATTTAAAAAACAGCAGCATTTTGGGGTCCTGAAAACGGGTTTCAAAGTGCACATTTTTGATATGATAGTTATTGTCTTTGGTAAACTACAAAAACGCTCATTTTTTAAAACATGCCCATGTGTATTACGTGTTCAGTCTATAGGCACGCAGTAAAGTGACATCGCCAAATACTGGCCTGGCATGCATACAGCATTAGTTGTTTTTGCGGATTGTCATTAGTACGCTAAAAACAAAGGGACAACGTTTACGTTTTAAGTTCATTGTTGTCGTGTAAATGTACCACAAGTCGTCATCGTGTAAACTTCTATAGTGGATAACGGAAACTACTACAAATATAATTTTTGCGATCTCATTTGCTCCAGTAGCAACTAACCTTGTAATTTAATGGCCAGGTAATAAAACACAAATATAGTGTTATGTACACAAAATATATATTAAAAACTCTGCTAAATTTACAGTGTTAATAAATGTTGAAACATGTCATCAATCTGTAAAAAATAAAAAAGGTCAATACTTCCAGGGAACCAATGAACTGCCACTGAGATGAACGGGAATGATATATTTAAAATATTTGTAAAAGGACTTGTATGTCATTAAATAATACACTGTAGTTTTGACAAATAATAAATGAGACCTTTTTAAATATATCAATACTTTTATTGAGTGTCATTTTGGAGTGTCTGGGTACCAGACAAAAAACATTAGAAAACCTTTAACACCTCTGCTTTCCTGTCCTGTAGCTAATAACCGGGACCTATATTGGAACAATAATCTGTGCAATGTATTGAATATTGTTTTATTTAAAAAAAGTCACCTTAAAAAAAAAGAGAGAGAGAGAGAGAAAGAATTCCGAAAACAATACTTAACTCTGAACATTCTGCACAAGGAAAATACAAATTCAAGCACAATGCATGTTTGATAGTTCCTTCCTCATTGTAAAATAAAGTTGAAACAAATAGTGTATATGTGTCTGTATGCAGTGATGAGTATTTGTTTTTCCATTTGCATTAGACAACCTATTTGAACTCCCTACAATTCCTAACACGAAGGGCAAGACTAAACCAGTGGTCTGCGCATAGTTAACAATTTTGTAACAATTACAAATCTCCCGTCAAACTTCCTCCGGCCCAGGCCACATCCTTTTGTACCATCCATTTGGAATTAATTTAGGATGATGCGGCGGATGTTGGATTAATGACGTCAGTGCACTGCGGTTCACAGAAAGGACCGAAGCGGCCGTACACATCTTTCGCCCTCACGGCAAAATAATATGTCGACCCCGACACAAACTGGGTCAAAGTGCACGCCATGGGCAGCGGCAGTGCCTTCACCTCCCCGATCTTCTTCCACAGTGACTGAGCCGAAGCACCAGTGCCCGATACTGTCCCCTGGTTGTCCTGATGATAGGCGTACAGGTGATAGGTATCTACAGCGGCGCAGCTGCGGTCCGTTTCCGCAACACACCAAGAGAGGACGATCCCGTTTTGGCTCTGGACACGGGCCAGTTTGAGCTGGGGCTGCTGCGGTGGTGAAGTGAGGCCCGCCTCGGGTGGGAGACGTGCCGGTGGTGATGGTGCCAGTGGTAGTGGAGGGAGAGATGTGGAGGAAGAAGAGCTTGGACGGGAAAGAGACGGAGAATCCTGAGAGAGAACAAAGAGGGAATGCAAGAAAGATTATTATAGGCACTATGTGTGTTAACAAAATATAAATAAAATATTAAAGCATAGAGAAAGAAGTGAAATTATGGCATTTGTATCATCTATATACACACACACACACACTCACCACAGAGGAACGCTGTGCAGCTCGAACTCCTGAACCTGGGGAGGGAAGGAAAGCAAATCATCATTATAGTATACTCAATTTATTCGTACAAATAGTCATATTCTGAAGGGATGTAGAACGCTATATAATATTTTACGCAGCAACAGCAAGACAAAGGGAAAAGAAAAATATGATCACTCACCTGCATTAGGGGTAGTGCTGACTAAAGGAGGCGGCCCAGATGTACGCTGGGTAGTGATAGGGGAAACAGTGGCTTTCTGGACTCCTGTCACTGCACAGCACCCACAAAAAGAGAAAAGCATTAGGAAACGGTAGCTTAAAAAGCTCAAGAGAGATAAAAACCTCAACTATAATGAGGACATTTAGCAGTGCGAGTCACATTTGCATTTCATCCACACAACCGTGTGAAAGCGAAGAAGTTCCCCACTCAGATTTCAGTCATATTCAATTTGCCCTCGCTGACCAAGAAGGAAGCCGCTTGGTTTGAAACTGACTTCAGTGAGAGCTGTGCTTCATACATCGCTACACTGTTGACAACAGACAACGGACCTTTTTTGCCCACAAAAATTCGCTAATGCAATATTTTACCTTGAACATCGTCATCATCTTCAGTCAGATCAATCACAGAACCTTTAGGACGCCCGGGCTGTCGAAAGAGAAGTCAAATTTAGTATACCACACTTTTACTACACAAAAGTGGTATTTGCAAAGACATGTTTTACACCTTGCTTACCTGAGAGGGTGTTTTCGGTGTTGAGGCCTGATTATCTGTTAAAAAGATAAATTAAAATGATTACATTATGAAAAATATGAATTGATAACACAGTCATAGATTAAATATGCATTACATAGTAATAAATATAGGCAATGTGAGAATGACAAAATACGCTACAAAATATTTTGCTCTTTATAACTTATTATCTGGTACATGCTTTGAATTTTCAGAAATTAAAAATTTCTGCTACATGTACATGCCAATATGTTTTACGGTATTATTCAATGCTTTACATAGCATGGAGTAATACAATCTAAAGCAGTATGTAATTTATAACCCCTCCCCCCCATAGGAAAAACAGCAAAATTACAAAACAGAATAAAGACGTCGTCTCGTACCGGTCTTTGAGGCCAATGCGGAAGCTGATGGTGGAGCGGCTGCCGCTGATCCTGTCGCTGCTGGTCCCGTGGTTCCTGGAGAAGAGGTGGCTGTAGACACTCCCACAACAGCAGCACACTGAATGGGTGTTCGGGCTGTCGTCACAGATATCCCTGTGCTGGGTGAACTAACGGTCCCTGTGCCACCCGGATACACGGCTCTCGCCAAAGACACCGCCGGAGCGGACGATGTGGAGGAAGACGAAACAACGCTGCCTGTTGGCTTTTGAAGGATGAAGGTGGTAGCAGCTGTAGTCGTCTTTGCCTTATTGATGCTACTAACCGTAGATAATGACGACACCGGTATCAACCCGGCAGCATTAACCAATGCCCCACTCTGCCCATTTGCCATCGCTAAAGGCAGCTGAATTAAAAGAGGCTGAATAGACACGGACTGACCCCCTGATGTCACCGGGGTGTTAGTCATGACCCCTGTACCAGGACCAGTCTTTAGTAGTAGGGTGCCTGTCTGAGTCTGGCCAGGCAAAGAGGTGGATGAGGGAGTAGAGCTTGTGGTTGTGGAGATGATCTGTAAAATTGGTGTAGAGGCGGTCAAAGCGGAGGATGCTGGCGCAGTCGGTGTGGACAGAGGTTTGGGCTGCGCTGGGATTGCTGAGGGAAGAACAACAAGAGTTATTTGATGAAATGGTTACTAACTATATGCAAGAACTAGAACAAACGCTCACCAGTGGAATTAGAACCAGTGGGTGGACTGGACAGTTTGGGATCCATTGTGGTTTTAACAGTACTGTAAAAGAACAGAAATGGTAGGGAAGCATTAAAAATGGCAAAAACAAATAAGTGGTGGACAAGCATTTCAAATATTTACTGTAGCTTTTTGAATTAGAATTAGCAAGCTAATATCTGCAGTTTTTTCCCCCAAACTAGTGAGTATAGAGAATTAGCTCTTCTGACAGCAACACTCTTAAACGGGGGTGGTATAATGCCCCTTTTTACAAGATGTAAAATAAATTTCTGATGTCCCCAGAGTGTGTATGTGAAGTTTTAGCTCAAAATACCCCACAGATAATTTTTTATAGCATGTTAAAATCGTCCCTTTTTGAGGGTGAGCAAAAACGCGTTGTTTTGTGTGTCCCTTTAAATGCAAATGAGCTGCTGCTCCCGGCACAGAGGGCGGAGCTTCAATAGTGTGTGTGTGTGTGTGTTAGCAGTTGCAGATGTTGTTTATGCCCAAATAGCAACATTACACACTAACTAAAGTTTAAAAAAGTGAAGTTAATCAACCACCCCTTTAAAAATAAAGGTCTATCTATGGTTCCATGAAGAACCTTAAACCTTAAACCACTGACAAAAAATAATGGTTCACTGAAAGGTTCTTGGGGGAACCAAAAAAGGTTATTCTATGGGATTGCTTCTGTAACATCAATTTAAGAGTGTACTAAGAGTTTGTTCAACCAATGTGGAAAAAGGATGGTGACATTTCTAGATTTTTGCAAGCAGGATCCCTACAGCTTTAGGGGCCATTAACACAGAATGCGTTTTTTGCATTCCACTGCGTTGCACTAAAGTTGCGCCAAAGGGACGTCTTTGAGCTCACGTGTTTTTCGCGCATAACACAGCATTCTAGAAACACATCACCATGTTAAAAGAAGTTAAAATTAAAGGCATTGCATTTTTTCATATTCCACTGCCCACGACTTGTGTTTTTGGTTCAACACAAAAACACATTCTGTTTGAATGGCCCCTTAGAAGGACTGAAAGGGGTGGAAGACTCTTACAGAAGTGTAGGTTAGAAGCAAAATGATTGCAACATCTTGTACTGGAGAAAGAGTGCATGATCTTGTGAATATTAATCGAGGATATGTCAGATATGTTTACCGTTGTGGTGTAGTCATGTTGGTTGCATTGTTGGCCTGAGCAGCAGAGGCAGCATGAACCTGATTAATGGAAAGCAAAGTGTATTTTACCTTAAAAGTGAACTCAACCTCACATTCAAAAGCACATTTTGCCTGCAATCAAACACTAAGAAGTGTATTATATTGATAGATAAGGACCACATCTTTATTCCACAACAACTGAAGAAAAATTCACACTCTTACCTCTTGAGTTCTCTTTGAGTTCTCGGAGGCCTGATTAGCAGCACCAAACTTTTTGGCTAGCCGGGAAATCTTAGCCTAAAGTTAAATCACAATTTTATGGATGTAATGTGTCCAGCATGATAATATTTTCAAAATTGCATACTGAGATTGAGCAAAACATGAATATGTATATTGCACTCTGTGGTTTAATGTTATTAAAAGCATTCAAAGAAAGATAAACCCGTTTCTATTTGATGCACAAATTGCACAATAGCAATATTTCTTGTATTATTTTGCCAAACATTGATTCTGGTTAAAACGTAAACTCACCTGTAGTGTGTTAATATGCTGCAAAGCATTCTGTTGTTTGGTTGCATTGTCGATCTTCTCCACTCTCTCTTTCAGCTCTTTTATGCTTCGGTCAAATACGGTCAACTGCAGCACCCGTAACCGTTCCTCAACTAACTGCTGAACCATCTAATAGGAAGAAAGACAATAAATCTAAATAAGGTCTTAAGTCTTCCAAAAGAGAAGAGAATTAGACTTTACAGATCATCAGAACTATGTTTATCATGAACATTATATAGGAGTTATCTTTTCTACAGATAATTTGGAAAATCCCACCATGAAAACCTATATTAGCAGAACCCAAAAACAAGATTAAGACTAAAAAGGGCATAATAGGTCCTCTTTAAACAAAGCAATCTTGTCTTTTCAGAAGACTTGGATTAGACTTTTGTCAATCAACTCTTTAAGCTTGAAAATTTTGGTTGAGTGAACTAACACTATTAAATGAGAAATGATAGGTCATTAAATCTTAATTTGTGCTTCCAAAACTGAATGAAAACCGTTCAAATATCTTATATTGTGTTCCACAGAAGAAAGAAAGCCATACAGGTGTGGATATAGGAGATAATGGAATAATTATGGAATAATGTAGAATAATGTTAATTTGTTTTGGTGAACTATCCCTGTAAAGGTGATGATACACGAGGCAACTTTTTGAGGAATGTTAATGGGCAATGTTGCCGTAAACGAGCAACCAGGATCTAAAGTAGCCAGATAGAAATTTGTTGCCCCTTCTCAATGGCAAAGCGCCCAAGCAACATTGCTCAAAAAAGCTGCCCCGTGTATCATCACCTTTAGACTCATTTACGCATTCATCTAAAGCATGCTGTTGTGTGACTGCATGCTATATATGCTGTACATGGATGTTAGGATTTCAAATCAAGAACAAACCTTCTCCAGTTTATGGCGGCTCCCCGCATTGCCTGTGATTTTCAGCTCCAGCTGAGCCTCCAGCTCCTCACCGTCAAGCCTTGCTCGTTTTCCATCTCGCTCCTCGGTTTCTTTGTCATCTTCATCTTGCTCCTCAGACAATGATCTCTTTGTACCAGCAGGGGAGCTGTTGTCTGCTGTTAAGTAGAGGCAGAGGAAGGGTTTAGGTTTAAAAGGCAGTGCCTGCAACTATTAAAACAGGGATATTAGCGTAACGAATGTTAGCTCAAACGCTAAACTCCACGTCGACACTTAGGTAGGAAACTCGAAATTGTTCGATCATTTGAGAGAAAAAAATTAATTCTATCATCTTTTACTCATCGAGAACCGGTTTTACTTTGTTCAAACCGGTTTTACTTTTTCTACTGTAAAACACAAAAGATATATTGAAAAATTTTGCAGCTTTTTTTGTCCATACAATGGGGTCAAATGTTTTTGTTTCACTTTCATTAAATGGCAGAAAACGTAACATTTGTGTTCCACAGAAGTGGATTGAGTGGTTGAGTATATAGCGACAATTTAATTTTTTTGATTAACTATCCCTTTAATCAGATTGCAAAGTAATTCATTATTATAAGGATTTGAGAAAACAAAACAAAAAGGAAGCTCATATTCCCCTCTAAAGTATTCAAAGAAGTGCCTTTTTACAGTCTCCACAAATAAATTGTATGGGAATGCAAGAATGACAAAGATCTCACCACCCCGAAATTAGAGATTGACCAGTAGTTTGCAGGCAGGTTGGGTTTCTAGACATTCTCACCTCCTGCATTTTCAGAAGTGCCTTTTTCGTCTTTTTGGTCCTCTTTCTCGTCATCTACATTCATCTTCTCCTCGCTACTCTCTTTCTTTTCATCTTTGTCTGCTTGGATTTCATCCTCTTCGCTCAAGCACAGAAATCCTTCTTTAACCTCTGGATCGCAGTTTAACCCAGATGGAGAAGCAGAGAGAGAAGAGGAGGAACTTTTATTGCTCGTCTCCTTTTTCTCTTCTGTGGCCACAAGGGGGTCGTCCATATCCATAGAAGGTGAGGTAGCCTGTGCGTTGGGTGGAGAGGGGGATCGAGAGACAGATGGAGAAGGGGAACAGCGAGCTGAATCCGGGGCAGGTGGCATCAAGTCGGCCTCTTTATGATTCAAGTCTTTCTCCTTCACTTTCTCCTTCTCCTCGGTGTGGGTGCCATTCACCAGCGGTGTCTGAGGTTGTGATGAGGAAGAGGAGTAAGAGGCGGAGCTGGAACTGGTGGTGGTCAGGGTGCTGTGCAGAGCTTCCAGTTGTTGCCGATCGCTCATCTTCATAGTTTTTCTTGCACGGAAGATTTTCTTCTGAGGTTCCTCAGGTACAGCTACTTCCATTTTCACCTGTGGGACAAGAGGAAATGGTCAAACACATGTGTTATATCCTAAACAGGCTAGTTAGCAAAAGCTCCATGCAGTACTCAACACATCTGATTAATCTAACCAAGTACAAGTGTCTTTACTGAAGAGTGACCACAAGGTGTCACTGTCATTCATCTAAAAGCCATTTCCTGCTGTTCTAGAATTTTCTCTTGACCTCAATCACAATGCCTTCTTTTAACTGTAACAAAACCGTAACAATAACCTTGGACTAAGGCTTTTTTTAGATGGTAATTCATCCAAAGTAAAAGTACTAAACTGTTTAGATCTGTTTATCCACACTATCAGTCTGAGCTGAAGCAGCTCTCTATTAAACAACTCCAGAAAGCACTACAAATCTGTATTGAAAAGAGTTACCTAACGAAAACCAATAACCTTCCTCAGTTCAATTGACATAACTAGCGAGTTGGTAGGGCCGTAACAGCCAGCAGTGCATCTGATTTCAGAATAATAAGAGGGAGAGCAGACTTCGTGTCCTCCCCCTCAACATGATTGGTGCAATTCTTAGCCAATAAGAGCAGCACACAACAGAATCTGCTAGCGACAAGAGGAGTCCATTATATAATGCAGATTTTCAAAGTTACTATCGTACTTAAAACTAGACTCGTACTTCTGTCTCCGTGTTAATCATCACAAAAAAGACATTAGTTTGTCTTACCAGGCTTCTGTAATGTCTCGCACTATCCTGTTCATGGATTAGGCAGCCAGTCGCTTGAGGATCCTAAAAAAAAAGAAAGAATTGAAATATTAGGTATGAAATTAAGTTAAAAATAGTTTCGCACACAGTCTAACTCATTTCATGCTAAAGTTAGTTCTTCAGCTCATAACCAGATCCAAACATCCTTCAGCTCCCTCCCTCATGTTGTAATTAATAAGTTGCTCTCAAAATGTTACGTAATCATAACCCAGTAGTTTAACATAACCGATGAGCGCTGGCATATTCTCTAATTGATTATCTAGCAATCTAGTTAACATACTTCCTTAGTTCTACGCATATGGATTACAAATCAATGCTGAATCTGTAGATATAAATGTTATGACAAAGGCCACATACAGTGAACTCATTGCAAGCTGTGCAAAAATAACAATCTACAGAGAAAAATAAAGAATTTGAGCAAACCGCTAAAGAAACAAAGCTGATGACATTCTGCAATTAAAGTAGATGTTTCCCCAATACTACACAATTTAGAAACTAATTAAATTCAAATTAATCACAAATTAAGTGCTTCACACAATATGTGGTAAAGTAGTACACTGCAAATTGTTATCCTGATAAGACGAGGTAATATTAAAACCTATTTGCCATTTAAAAAGACTGAATTTTACTGGAGGACATGCATTTAAAAATAAATTACAATACAGGTGTCCTCTTTCAGCGCTTAAGAGACTAGAAGTTTCTAAATTAATACAAAAAGAATAGCCTCCTGGCATTTACATTTTTTTAAACTTGTGATCTGAAACAAGAAATAATACTGTCAAGTTTAAAAATATAGTGTTACTTAAGCAATTAAACTGTTCAATACTTGTAAAATTAACTAATATCAGCCAACACCAACATTTATAAACAAAAACAAAATATTAAACAATTTCCTGTATTTTACAATATTCCCAATGATAAGAGTTGAGCAAACTGCTAGCATTGAACTTGCTATTAGCATCAAAGCACCTTACTGGATCCAAAGTTAATCCATCTTGAATTCATTCTAAAGCTTAACATCAACTTATTCTCAGTAAGTATTCTCAACTCCAGGTATTCTCATCTTTTCTTCGTTTACTACACATCCCATAAAAATATCTTGCCAAGATCTGCAAGCATAAATCCACAAGACACCACATTGCTGCTGTGCTGCTAAATTAGCAATCATCATCCTGGCAGGTGTGAATGACGCGGCTTACATATGCCATTAGCAAAATCTTTCACCTCCTGTCAACAGCCATCCACCAAAGTTCTGGTATCCATGACAACTACGAAAAAGATTTTTACTTAATTCACTTGAAAGTTCTATTAGCTAACTAGGACTAATTTTCCATTCTAAACACTGAAGTGTCACCACAAACTGCTGAGTCAGGAGCAAGACAGGTAACAAGGTTGTACAAGACACAAATTAAGGTGTCAAGCAAGCTGACTACATACAGCCATGTAGTAACCCAAAACGAACACTAAAAAACATTTGACATTTCATGTCATACCCCACCCCCAAAAAAGCACTAATGTGTGACAAAACCTAAACAGTAATAAAGTGCATCTCTGTATTCCTCCATGTCCTCAGAAAATACATTCATTTTATAAATATGACTGCTAGCTTCTGGGAAGCTTGTTCTAATGTTGATCACCGCGCACAGCCTCACTGTGGCCCTCCCCCACCCCAACTGTAAACATAGACACTGAGGTTCCCGCTCATTGCAAAATGGTCGCCAGAGCTGCGGTGTAAAGCCAGGCTCAGTTTTACAGTACTCCTCCTCCTGAGGCTCAGGCCTGAATAATATCCAAGTCCTGTTCAATGCAAGGTGATTTCAGCGATACAACCTCTTGTGAACTGCTAATAAAGAACTGTTCGCAAAATAGCCGAACATTGTATCCCGTATTGAAAACCGTTTCGAGGTAAAATACCTGCCACCTGCAATCATTTCTATGGTAAGCTGACAAAAAATAAAAAAGGTTTGCTCTATCTAAAATAAGCAAATCCCTAATGTTCCAATAGAAGGCATTAAATATCAAAAGATCACAAGGAATTGCGTTCGTTTACGGTTTGCACGCAATCAACACTTCCTAATGCCAAAGACCAAAGTATGACCAAAATATCCCAGTCAAATGTAAAACAAATGATCTCAATCATGTTAGAACTGCACAATTCTCACTAACAGCCAAAACAAACAAGACCAAAAAAAAAATCGTAAAAAGGGTTGTTTCTGCGATAATACGAAGACATGAAAATCCATCTAGAATTGTTCTTGAAAACAAATCAAACAAAGATCCACCAAAATGTCCATTAATCTTATTAGTACACAACACTACATTTGAAAGCGAAAAAATTGAAGTCCTCAATAACCAAAACAGCTCAAAAAACAACCTTGAGGTTTAGTCTTCAGGAGTAGGCCTTGATTAGTAGGGAGGGAGCGCAAAAACGGGAGCATGCCTAGCTTCCAACTAGCTCAAAGCGCACACAACAAGAAAAGAGGAACAGAGAGAGACAGAGAGAACGGGAGGGGGAAGGGATCTCATGTGGAGAGGCGGAGCACATTCTTTGTAAGGTGTTGGCTGTAACTAGAATAGAAAAACAGTGTAGCTACACACAATTGTAGCGTTACAACCATCAGGCCAGCGTTATATGAAACAAAAGGTCACATTTTGACTCATGATAAGCCTGTGAGATGATTCATCTCATCATAACATCTCACTGACCGACCGACCAGCAGTATTCTAAAACCTGCAATTAAAGGTGTTCAAAAACAAGACATGCATACAAAAACCTTTAGAAAAGAAGGGAAAACAAAGAACAAAGGAAAAAAACATCAGCAGCAAGAAAGAAAAACTGCCATATGCTGTAAAGCAAAAAACAGACCCCTCCCCCACTGCTGCAGGCACAGAGAAAACAGGGTGGAAAATTACTGCGATGTGGATCGTACCATTGCAACAGAAGAGGGGTGTCTCACGTGCACCACTGTGTGTCAACACAAGAGGGAGCGCAGCAAAACTGAATCTGCTCTGCATTTTAAAAATAAACCAAGTGACAACAATTTGCCTATATGCATTTTTACTTAAGTCCATATTTTTCAATAAATAATTTGGTAGCGTACATCCTAATACAGCACAAAAATCTTTTGGCATTAGCTTTGCTATTGCACAAAAGGAGGTTTATAACAAGGTAAAAGGTCAAAATACGGCCATAAACAAAACAACTGAGCAAAATAAGCTATAGTCACCATTTTCAATGTGAAGCATATTCATGTCATGCCTTTTGACTATTAGCCTACCTCTTAGTCACATGGAAACATTCTCAGCTTAAGAACATTTTCAAACACTTTTAGAAAAATTGTGATGATACTTCATGACTATGCGAAATCGAATAACTCACAAGAAATTAATTATTTTATTCATTGTTTTCCTAGTAAAGGAAACCTATCCTGACTAAATATCACTCAAAAACTATATTTTGTTAGGCTTTAGTGCAGGTTTTCTGACACATTTAACTAAAGCGTTCAGTCCGGCAATACAAGTACTAATCCGGCTCATGACATTTTCCGATTTTATCCCAATCCTTTCCTGTCATCTCTCAACTGTGCCTATAAATAAAACTGAAAAAAGGGCATACAAAATCCCTACAATCAGTCCTTGAGAACAAAACAGAGGACCTTATCTAAACAAATCTATTCTAGTTCAGATGGCTGCTATTTCTGCTGTAAATTTTCACACACGAAAAAAAGAGAAATATTAGCACAACCGATTTAACAGATCTCCTAAAAGCCTAATGACATTTATGTTGCAACTCATGGAGATCCCAGCAGACAGTATTAGCAAACACTGATGCGTTTTCACATGCTCAGAAGTCTGACACGATCCAAACCAGACGCGACATGACCAAAGCGCTCTTCCACATTAATCCGCACTCCTGTCCTAGCCATGACAAGCGACACTGCACTTTGCCCATCTCACTGTTTCCATTTTTGTAGCTTTACCCATTTTTCACACAAATATGACAAATCCCTGAATATCCAAAAGGATATTTAAAAAAATGGTGCCGCCTGGAAACACATCATAGAAGTCATGAAAACACAAGGTTTGTGGTTCTTACGCCTGGTACACATTGTACAATTTTGGACTGTCGCAGACGAACGAACCAATTTTTGTGGTCCTATGTCATACAGTGAGAGAGGTTCAAAGATGGCCGTTGTCACGGTCTTGCAACCAAAGATAGCCTGTGATAATTTTCTGACAGTATCAGAAATTTTCCATGATCATCGCAGTATGTTTGCCGATACAACCTACGTCTACTGACTAACCAATTCAAATCCAACATGAAATGGCGTATTGATCAACGCGACATGGCACTAAAATTTAAAACTACTTAACTCGAGCTCAATTGACAAAATTGGCATGCCAAGTTGGTCTCTTTTCCCTAGTCCATATTCTCCTTGTGTACTTTTTTTTCTCAGTGCACATAAAAACCACAATTGCCAAAATGCGATTAATCTTGCTCTATTTGTTTACCACTCGCAAATGCTGACTTTTTATTCTTCTATACTAACTTGCGTCGTAGCCTACGATTCAATAGGTGTCATCACCGTATACAGTCTATGTTGTACAAGCTTGTAGATCCATGTCGTACAGTGTGATTCATAATGATCTTTAGGGGTTGCCAAAATCACACAGTCTGCAACAGGCATTAGATTGACGCAGTTTCAGCAGTAATGTGCAAATATATTGAGAGTGCAAGAGAATGTGCAAACTGAAAAACCACATACTGATGTGATTTTGTCGCAAAGCATTTTCACTTTTGGAGTGGACAAAGATCACTTGCTGTTGAAATCTAGTTGCACCACATCTGGTTAAGACATGTCTGCCTACGCAGCATTGAGCTTGTCAATGCCCCTTTCGTACTAACATATTCGGCGCCATCCACAATCAATAAACGTGCATGAATACACACACAACGAACCTAATACTTCTCAGGCGCATCTCATGATCATGAGAGAGTGCAAGTACGTCTAGCCATGTCACACCAAGTGTGAATGGAAGGAAAAGAGCTCTCTGCTGGATCTCTACAATGCATACAAAGTTGTTTTCGAAACGTATTGATTTCCACACCAGAAAAACAGCAGTCCTTATTTGTTAAACTTTAGAAGACCACTAGGAAAAGCATTCCATGAAACTGCACAGAGAGAAATTACACCAAAAAAAAGGTGTAAAATGGGAATGGAAAAGAAGTTGCATTAGAGTGGAGGTGAAACTCATGAGAACACACACTCCTCCCCCACTGCTGAAGAATCTGCAGTCGAAACGGCAAAAAAAGAGAGACAGGGATCGTACGCTAACTAAAAGAAGGGGTGTGCAAATGCAGAAATTTTAATACAAGGAAGACCGTGATAAAACTTCATATAGTATTTTGCAGTTGTGCGTCCGATGTTCCTAATGTCTGATGAAGGCCTTGAAGGAGGCTGAACAGCATGGCTTTTATCTGATAAATTTTAAGCTCTTTGTTTTCATATAGCTAGAGGAAGTCTGGCGCCTTCTCGGTACGGTCACTAAAATAAAAAGATAGCATAATACTGCAGCTAATATGAGAACAATTAAAACATTGTATGCTATCATATCAGGGTGTAAAAGATTCAATCTATTATATTCATTTCTCTCTACGGTTTCGCACTAGCTTTAGCTTTATTTTACGACGCTATAACTATTCTGGTCTATATTTTAAATTTCTTATTACGCCACTGCTAATATTGTTGTGTACATGATTAATGGCTTCTGTTTTATTCCAATTATATTTTTAATTGTGTAATTTAAAAAAAGATTTTTTTTAATTCACTTCACCAAGGGGATTCCGACAACTGAATATCATGATTACGGCTTTGAGACAGCTGTTTTACAATGAGACGTGCTCCCAAACTACATCTCATAGTTTTCTGTGGCAACAGAAGATAAAGCATCAGATTCAGACCTAAAGTTCATCCTTTGCTCTTTATTATACAGCATTAGTACCAAATAAACTCCCTTCTTTGTTGGTAAGTGGAAAAAACAGATTTTACTCCGACCAAAATCACTTGAAACCGAATCCCGATGTTATTGTGAATTCCTAACTCGCAAGTAGAGAAGTCCCAAGAGAATGTAGCGCAGATGTAGCTACAAGCACAAGCGCAGATGACCGGCAATGGATATGGCCTAATACTGACAACATTTAGGGCCACTGGTGAAATAAGAACATTACAACAACTTGAACCCATCTTAAAACCCTCCAACACAACAACAACTGTTTAAAAACAGCTTTCCTTTAAAAACTGCTGTATGCGCACAGCCAGCTAATAACAGGCTGAAACCAGTTGAGACGATCTCATGGATCTCTCTCATGTGCCTAAAAACACTTGGAGGTTTCTGGTAAAGAAATATGATTAACTAATTTCTGTCAATTTTATTTGATAAATTAGGCTTACTTGTTTTCCTCTTATGGAAAACTCCATAAGCTCAGCTCACTGTCTGATCAATAACACTGTCAAAACCCCACAAAACTGCCTTACATATGCGTGAAATAGAAAATATTTCAGGCACTAGAGCTTAAACTCCTTCTAGAATGACAGGAACCAAACGCGGCACAACATCAGTAAACCGTGCACATTCTGCAGTTACCACTGAGAGCTGGAATTACAGCGAAGTCTCTTTAAGAGCCCCTCCCCCGCTCAGCCATTTCATACAAGTAGCTCTGCACTGCAATAACACAAAATGGCCACCAGCTCGGCTGCTGGCAAGCCAGACAACTGCACTATCCATGACTTAAACCAGATTTGATTTGATTTTACAAGTTGTCTATTTTAATTTAGCCAACTTGCATGGAGCATGCGTCTGACTCTCTCCGGTTCCTAACGTCGGAGTTCCTTCCAGCAGTTGATTTTCTTTTTGCGTCAAGAAGGCGCTTCAATTCATCCTCTTGAAGGTTGTGAAACTTCAAGTGTCTTCAATCATTCACGTCTTTAGATCCCACAAAATAACCTGCTATATGATAGCACAGAGGTGGCCTTTTATCTTCTGGACAGCGTAAAGAGGTTTCAATTGATGCGTCAGGTGCGTGTTCCTCCATTGAGATTTATTATCATCAGTCTTCCGGTTTTGCTTCATCCTGGAGTTCTTCGCTGTTATAGGTACTCTTCAATCCGTGTTCCTCATATTCAACACCTTGTACTTGACAAGTCAGAGTTATAGAATAGCAGCAATATCTCTAGACATGCATGGCTAAGTTAATCTATTTATTTTCGTTAAATACATTTGGTAAGCACTGTTAACAGAAAAGGCCTAAGTATGTTAGCTCTACTACAAGGGTGCTCAATCCTACTGGAGATTTACCTCTGTGCAGATTTGATTTTCAAGATTGTGTTCGGTTCCAAAAAAGGACCTGAACCAGCTAATCATGCTCCTCGGGATCACCTGTAAATTACCACAGGTGAGTTAAACGAGGGTTGAACCTAAATTCAGATGAAAGAAAAATCTCAGGACTGAGTACCCCTGAACCATATATCTTTTGCCTAAATAAACTGGTTAAAAACCAACATACATTTTTAGCACATATGTTAGACACTCATCAACATCGTATTATGTACCAAAATGATTTTTTTTTTTTAAATACCCGCATTTTTAACTAACGGTAAAAAAAAAAATATATCGCAAAAACATATCTAACTTCGATAAATCACATGTAAATATATTGTGCAATCTAGTAGAATAAACCATATTCCCACAAGGATTCTAATAAAAAGAAACAAAACTACAAAAGTACAGGAAGACAGAGAGCTGTGACCTTACACTGCTATCCTCAAATGCAGGCCACCTTCTGCTTGGAGGAGAAATTTGCAAGCGTGACTAGCCGTCGTGCGATCAAAAGCCTAGCAGTAAAACTGAGCAGAGGTGGGGGAGGGGCAGGGCTAGGGCTGTACCATAGACTTTTTGCAGGGGTGCTACCATTATTCATTTCAATAAGTATTAAACACACTAATATACAATATTTGACACTGACAAATGAGCTGTACTAGCCTATATATCTACATAACTGCAAAGGGGATAAAAATTATTGTTCTCTTAGCAATACATTTATTCCGGTTATACTTTTGGATTTTTCTTACCAAATTAAATAAAACATGTTGACAGAATGAAACATGTTAGACAGAATTTAAACTAAAAACGGTTTTAAACAAACATTAGGTCTCAACATATCAAACTAGCTGAAACCAGTTCTAGAGCAGAGTCAGTCACACTGCAGTGTAGCTCCACCCTCTTGCTGCAAACTAACACAGCAGAGCAGACAACAGAAAATTACTGGAGAGTACAGAGCATACCATTACAAGCACCGAGAGGGGGAGACACTCTTAACTTGGACGTTACAACGGTTCGAGTTCCAAACAGACATTAATTATAGGTATTTTCCATCTGAGGTCCAACTAATCGAGAGTCTGCCATGTCTGCCAAACAGCACTGAGGTGCTCCAATCAGACCCAACTTTAAGCGCATATGAAGGCAGACGCAAATATTTTTTAAACCGAAACATTGAAATAATTTGGGATATGAATCTGTAATACAGCGGTTCTCGAACGTAGCCCATGATTAGTCATGAGAGAACGCAAGCATGTCTAGTCACACTAGCTCAAGGAGCACACAAAGGAGTTCATGGAAGGGGGAGGGGAGCACATGTTGGACTCTTCCATTTTTGCAGTCGTCTTTAAAACGTGGACTTCTACACTAGAAAAATAGTAAGACTTTAATAGGTCCCAACTATTATTTATTTGAAAGACAGCAAGAAACACAAGTGTCCTCAGCAACCAGAACTGTTTGCAAGACCTTGCCATGATTGAATAAGCAAAGCCAAACTCCACACAACAACTGCAGGCTTTCGATTAAATTATGCATTGCGAAAAAGTGAAGCATGTAATAAAAAAATTAAATAAATAAAAGCTGTCAAATTTTAGGGGGATAAAAATCGTGAGGGGATAAAATGGGAGAACACTCTCGCTTCCCCCACTTTTGCAGAACATGTAGAACTTTTTTTTTTTGGTTGAAATTAATAAACAGGGGATGTACTATTAAAATCTGCCTAAATTAACATACAATCACAATTTAATTATAGTGCATTTCTGCATTTACAGATCTAGTAGGATATAAATTTAACAGGGGCTCTATGCTCTGCCAAGCTTCATCTCAACAGCTTGGAATTTTCCGATTCGTGGGTAGCACTAGCTTTCAATGCTGAGAACACACTCAATCTGCTAGTCAGTTGGTCACCTCAGTAGTTTCAATAATCAGAAAGCCAGCTTTAGGAGCATGTTCTGAGTCTATATAGCCGTTTCAGTTGTGCGAATTCACAAATTCATAAAATCTCAGTAATGATCTGCCCAAATGCTAATTAATATCAGCAAGCTTTTCATTGTTCATACAGGTTCAGGATACAGTGTATCCAATGGCTTTGTTTTTTTCGTTTTTTTTTTATTATTTCTCTGGATGCAGGCCCACATGCTGCTTTTACCCTGCATAAGTAGCCACAGGTTTTGTCTGCACCGCTAATCAGAGACTACGACGCGCTGCTGCTGAATCTACAGCACCACGGCAAGAGAAATTATAGTAGAGCCGAGTTGTGACTTGTGAGTTCACAGTGTGAAGTGAACGTGATGGGAAAGAAGCCAAGGAGAACTGCGAAATAACACTGATAGTATGAATAAACCGAATAAACATTTTTACGGCATTGTTCTCGCTGGCTGCACACAAAAAAATACCTCTGTAGTCTAATTTGTGAACAAATAACTAATGTGCTGATTCTTTGTAATGAATTAAAAAAAAAAAATCAACCTTGAGTTATCAGGTTGAATCAGTCTAATGACTCACTCGATGAATTAACATCTGACTCACTGTCTCACTGTCAGTTACAGTCATTTTAGTCATGTCCAACTCAAGATGAACAGAGAATGGTGGTATTGACGAAGACTTAGTTCACATGACATACAATAGCAGGTTCTGTGCGGGCATCTCAGTACTAGTAACTAACTCACTCACTACTAGTAATGAACATTAGCCAGGTGATTACAATTTAATTCAATGTTTAAGTCAAAACAAAAACAAAATGGCAAAGGCTACAATCAGGGTGTAAAATGAGATGATCTCCTTTTAGAAGACCTGAGATTTTTGCTAAAGAGTGCCAGAACTACACATTTGTACAGTTATGGAGAATATTGGTACAATGGTTTAGACTAATTTATTTATAGCTTTATTCTCATCTATTTTTGTGATTCAGTATTGTGGGACTGCTAAAATTATTGGCTCCTTATTCAGTCCCATTCAACAAAAAAAAAAAAAAAAATTTAAAATGAATAAATGCAAACAATGCAAATGTTGCGGTATTTGGAAGTGCACAATAAAAAGTTTTTAGACAAAAGACAACAACAACAAAAAGTTTTGAAGAAATTCTTCAATGCATTTTAACCAATCAAAAACTATTCGCTGCTAGCATGAAAAACATAAGATATGCCAAGATCCTCCCCCAATCTTCACTGGGATGAAGAGAAGACACCCAAGTAAAAACATAGATGCCCAAATGGAATATACCATTTTCTAATTTGTAGGGCAGCACAAACATCAACAGAAGCTAATCCATGCCCCAATTTTTTTTTTTTTTTTTTTTTTTTTTTTTTTTTAGTATTATTAAAGAGGTTTTCTGGTGAAATTGGTACAAACATGACCTGCATACATCTTAAAAACTAAACTCCCTTTAGCCAAAAAAAACAACAACAACAAAAAAAACAGCATTCCTCTTGTAATGCTACTGTATGCACAGCCAGCTAATCACAGACACAACCGGCAGAAACCGGCTGAATCCAGTTGAGACTGGCTTAGCTGTGGGTTGCATGTCAGATCTCGGTCATGTGTCAGTCTTTGTTCCTGATAACATACACTAACTAACTAGCGGATCAAGCTACAAAATTACATTTTATAAATTAACTGATCAAAAATGTACTTGTTCTGAGTAATAAATGATTACTTTCCAAAACTAACAAAATGATCATACAAGTGCATGAAATGAAACATTTCACGCATTGAAGCCTGAATCCTCCAAGAATGACTGAAACCAAACACGGCACAACAACAGTAAACCGTGTACACGGTGCAGCTACCATGGAGAGCCAGAATTACAGCGAAGTCTCTTTAAGATCCCCTCCCCCGCTCAGCCATTTCATACAAGTAGCTCTGCACTGCAATAACACAAAATGGCCACCAGCTCGGCTGCTGGCAAGCCAAACAACTGCAGCTGCACAAATCATGTAAATTAAACAGGAAGAAATGACTAAATTGAAATAATGTGCCTTTGTTTCAGGGCTGTCTGATGGAGTGTCTAGCATGCATGTAGCATGTTTCTTCACATCTGACTTTCCTTGCATCTAGATGCATCCAGTTCGTCCACACAGGAGCTTATTTTTTTGCTTTTAAAATTGTCAGCTTTTAATCATGCTGCATCATCAAGATCGCAACAACTACTCCAGAGGGCATAGTCGGTTCAGTTATTCAAGCCTTGGTCCTCTGTACTCAGGATCACAAAGACGGTTTCCGCTATGCATCAGGTGCAGGCTACTCCTGTGATTCTTCTGAGATAGCCTATCTGATCATACTTCAGTCTTGTGCCATTGCTTCATACTTGTGCATTGGAGTAGGCCTATTAATGGAGCGCTTTTAAAGGGTTCTCTCTTCAATCCATGCAGAAGTCCCTTACCGTTGTCACCTTGCACTCAACGAGTGACAGTTATGGAATAGTAGCAATGTCTCTGGACATTAACTGCATGCTCTGTTTTATAGATAAATGCAGGTCATGCTGTATCAGAAATATTGTTAGGTGAAAAAGCCAATAGCATGTACTAACACGCTGTCCACAACACATCCAAGTGGCACGTCAGACGTCACATCAAAATGTAATAACCCCCATTCTAATCGATAAAAGCCGTCTACATTGGAAGCACCTGATGCCTTTAGTTTACAAACACCCCCGTTTTTATGTATGCCACGCACCACAGCTAGTCCAGCCACTCCAGCCACTTTTACCCATCCACTCAAGCCACTTGTACCCATCCAACTGATACAAAACTATTCATATTTAAATAATTTAAGTTCCGAACCTTTTCTCATAGGCCAGCTGGATTGATTTTTCTGGTCTACTCTCCCTTTAGTTAAAACAATACAAAAATGTGCAATTAAAAAAATTGCTCATTTTAGCTCATGTAAGGAGTTTTATTTTATTATCATGTTACTTTATTAAAAAATCTAGTTTCAAGTTCACATTTCATTGGACCAAGCACTTTGTAGTGACATGCCACTTTACAGCTTTCAGTATTCAAGCTGTAACAGAAGGGTGCTCAATCTTTTGTGTAAAGTAGTTTAGTTCGGCCTCTAAACAAGTACACAAGGAATCTGATCAAGATCCTCAGGATCTTGTAAATTACCAGCAGGTGCGCTAAGGTAGGGTTAGACTTAACCCTGCTGAAAGGAAAATCTCCAGGAGCAGGATTGAGTACACCTGAAAGACATGCCAAAATCAACTGATTGAAAACCAATCAACTGCTTTTAGTATGTTAGCATAGTCAATACATGTTGAAAAATGTTTTTTATACAAAACACTTTTATACTAATGCGCAGTGACTCGCAAGCACCCCATTTACTGCGATATTACATTTAATTAATTTCATATATTTTGCATAGTCTTATAAATCATGCACGGAAAAACACTGATGAAAATACAAACAATTAAATAAGTACAGGAAGACAGAGAGCTGTGACCTTACAGTACTACCCTCAAATGCAGGCCACCTTCTGCTTGGAGGAGAAATTTGCAAGCGTGACTAGCCGTCGTGCGATCAAAAGCCTAGCAGTAAAACTGAGCAGAGGTGGGGGAGGGGCAGGGCTAGGGCTGTACCATGGACTTTACAGGGGTGCTACCATTTTATTCTACTAATATCTATCAGTAATTACACTAACTACTTCTCACTGAAAAATGAGAGCTAATATAACTGCAAGGGGGAAAAAAACTATTGTTCTCTTAACTTTAATTTAACTAAATTAACTCTTAACTAAATTAACTGAGGTGGATGTGCAGTGAAACAGAATTGAAACCGAGAACTGTAAAAACAAATTACGTCTCAACATATCAAACTAGCTGAAACTAGTTCTAGAGCAGAGTCAGTCACACTGCAGTGTAGCTCCACCCTCTTGCTGCAAAGTATAACCAGAGCAGACAGTGGAAAATTACTGGAGTACAGAGCATACCATTACAAGCACCGAGAGGGGGAGACACTCTTAACTTGGACGTTTCAACTACTTGAGTTTCAAACAGACATTAACTAGTTGTCATTCTAAGGTCTACTTACTCAGAGGTCATAACATATCCGTCATAACATATCCGCAAATGAGTATTGAGTTTGTCGCAATTCCTTCAATCAGTGCCCCTCAGCTTTAACGAAAGCGCGCACATATAGACGCAAAAAAAAATGCAAAAACACAATTAACTGTGGAAATGAGTCTGTAATACAGCGGTTCTCAAGCTTAGCCCAGGATTAGTCATGAGAGAACTCAGACACGTTTAGGAGCACACAAAGAGTAGATAGAAGGGGGAGGGAAGCATAGCTTGGACTCAATTACGTTTGCAGAGGTTCCTTTAAAACATGTTCATTTTAAACCAATAAAGAATATTAACATCCTCTGGATCACTATTGAATCCTGAAAAAACACTGAAACAATAAACTGCCCTCAGTGACCAAAACAGCATGCAAGACCTTGTCACAAATAAACAAGCGATTGAACAAACTAGCATTTCCAAGAACACAAACAAATCAAGTAGAGATCACGATGAGAAACAGAAGTACTTAAATATTAGTGGGGGTAAAACTCATGGAAGTGAGAACACTCACCCCTCCCCCATTGCTGCAGTCAAAACGGGAGAAAGGATAGGCACGGATCGTACTATTATGTAAAAAGGGGTGTGGAGAGATCCATTAAAAGGAAGTCGTGTAAGGAAGAGCACGACAAGCTATTTATAATCTCCGCCATTTCCATCCGGGCCGCTAGAACCCTAGCATATCTTACTCTGAATATTAACACTGACAGAGGGTCAGACTACGCCAAAAAATGGCAAGAACAGGGATGGGCAACTTTGATTAGCTTGTTCAGGTGTGTTTGATTAGGGTTAGAGCTAAACTCTGCAGGACAGTGACCCTCCAGGACAAAAGGTCTCCTTTCTTGGCCAAGAAGGATTAATATGAAATTTTGAATCAAGCTCTTCCCAAATGCTTATAAATTAGCAATGCAATGCTCCATGCAACATTCAGCGGACATTACATCCAACGGTTTGATGTTTGTGGCTGCCTCTCTGGATGAATGCTCACATGCATGTTTTACCCAGCTCAAACAGGTATCCACAGTGTTTCCTGCACCGCTAATTAGAAGCACCAATGCACCTCTGCTGAATCTACAGCGCTATAGCAAAGGATAGTGAGCAGTGAAGCAGTGAGCTTGCAGTCTAAATTGAATGAGATGAGATACGCAAAAATATGCATACACACACTTTACATTAGAGCAGCACGTGCATAGAGCGCATTGACCAAAACATTGCTGATTAAATAAATGTTCAAAAGTGTTATTCTGTAATTTCTATATTTAAGGTTGAAGAAATTAATACACAACTACAACTGACTTAAGCCCCGTTCACACCATAACATTTTGTTTATGATAAGCGCGCTGCAGTTAGGCTATGTCGTCTGCTACTTTGAATGCTCAAGCACTTTAAAGACTGTTGGCTGTCCATGTTTTTATCGTTTATCAGCTGGAGAGAAAAAAAAAGATAGTTCTGAAAGGGATTTCAATGATAACGACAGTTATGATGAGCAATGGTTAATAAAAATGTGTATATCATTAAAGTGCACACATCTTAAAGGGTTCATATGACGGTTCTAAAAAAACATTATTTTGTGTATTTGTTTTAATGCAATGTTTTACATGGTTTTAGGTAAAAAAAAAAGTAATTATTTTACACATACTGTACACTATTATTGCTCCTCTATGCCCCGCCTTTCTAAAACGCGTAGATTATTACACCGCTCATCATTCTCAAAAACGCTGTGTTCTGATTGGCCAGCGATCCAGTGCATTGTGATTGGCCTGAATATCTTAAGCGTGTGACGGCAATTTCATGTCCCTTACCATATTTGGAACATCAGCTCCCAAAGCAAGAATGACGGGTGAAAATGTCAGTACTACCTTATCAATTCGAGCCCGAATCTGATCCGGAAATGGACCAAGATGACCAAGCTGATCGATCAACTTTGCCAGCGGGACTGGACCAGATCGGTAATGTTTTATTTCATTGGGGACATAATTACTGATTATAATGACACTACGGGGGTGAGAACACTATGTAAACATAAAACCATGTCTGCATTTTTGATCGTAGAAACGACATACAAACGCTACTCTATACTGCTCAAAACTCGCGTTTGAATAGTCCGTAGCATATAGCATATAGCAATAGTCGTATGAAAACAAACTTACATGATGTGTCTGTGAGTCAGAAGCGCCAGGATGTACTTGCAAAGATGGAATTGTCCTACTTTTTAGAATCAGCCTTTTTGCACAGCTGGCCTTGTACTCTCCCAGGTTCTGGAAACAGTCCTCCGAAAAATGCGCAGCACACAGTCGGATATTTTTGTTGTACTGTTTTGGAACAGTGTTGTAAATAAAGCTTAACCACTGTTTTCTAATTGTGTCCTCTTTTGGAAGGCCAAACAAAGTAGTTTGGCTTTCGCAACGTAAAACACAGCGTCTCCACGACATGGCGACAACAATACAGCTAAAATAAAAGTTATGCTTTTTTATGCTTTCTTTGCGTACATTTGGCCGGTGTTATGAAACTCCGAATTATGAAGATTTGTGCAACTCTGCAGTTAGCTTTAGCTTCATGATTAATACTCCCCTGGTATGTCTGGTATATTTTTAAAATGTGGTTGTTAATACTGCTATTATCGCATTGGCATTACTCTGAACTCTAAGTTGGTTTCGATCAAAGTTAATTGAATTTATATAAATGTCAATCCTTTGATATTTGCTTCTGCTTAATAAAACTGCATTGTTCACAACCGTCTTAAATGATTTCCAAAATACTAATCAATAGATTCCTTAAACTGGATATCATAGAATGGCTTCGAGAAATAGCTGCAAAAACAAACTGCTGCTAACACAACCAAAACCCCACCCCAGTCCTGACTGAGTAGAAACAGAGATGTCTGGAAGTGGAATGTACCATTTTCTAAATTTCAGAGGAGCAGAAGCATTAGGATCTAATCCATGACAAACATGAAATCCAAGATATATTAAAACGGAGACCATTGTTAGTTAAAAACAGTTTGCATAGAAACAGATATCATTTTCCAATGCTATTGTATGCTCAGGCACCTTTTCACATATAACCGGCTGAAACCAGTTGAGACTACTTCAGTTATTGGTTGTTATAGAACTCTCATGTATCGGTCGGAAGTTGAAGGTTTCTGTTAAAAGATACTAAAACTAGCCATCTGAACTACCAGATTACAATTCAATAGTAAAATTTTACAATTGTAGAAGAATTCATTCTGAGCCATAAAATGTTATTACTTTCAAAATCCACAAAATTGTCAAACAGGTGCAGGAAATAGAAAACAATTTCATGCACTAGTACTTAAAATCCTCAAAAACGGCACAACAGCTGTGAAGCATGCACACTACAGCTACCACTGAGAGCCAGACTCCAGCAAGGTCTCTTTAAGAGCCCTTCCCCCATTCTGCCATTTCATACTCTGCACTGCAATAACACAAAATGGCCACCAGCTCGGCTGATGACAAAGAAAACAGTTGAAATCGCAGTATTTCTGTAAATTAAGTGAGAAGGAACACATAAAAGTGTCTTGATCTCAAAGGTTGTCTAATTTAGTCTACAGACTGAAATAATCAAGCCTGTTTTTTTTTTTGTCCTCAGGTCAAGGTCACCCATGGTCTTATTTGTCCTTTTCAAAAATGTTATCTTTTAATACCGTTCCATCATCAAGGTTATACAACCTCAAAACAGGACACAGCTTGTCCAACATTCAAGGTTCATCCTACAACCTAATCTGATTGTGTTGTAGTTTTTGCTTCTTCACCCTCTGAAGAACGTACTGCTGTTGCTGAAATCTTGCTTACTAATTAAGAATGAAAACAGCAAGGCCTCATTTCCCGTCATGCATTGCAAAGCTTCATTCTGACAACGAGATTCAACGTGAAGCTCACCGAAATAAGAACAGAAGTACAGCGCAAATATACACAATCATAAAAGATTGAACTAAGGTGCAACTTACAGCTACGCAAACTGCACTTCGAGAGTTGCTGTTGCATACCAGAAATGCTGTTGCACAAGTACTCATTGGATTCTCAGTGTTGCCACTGAGGGCACTAAAGCAGACATTAGTGCCCTCAGACATCATCCACTATAGCCAGAGGTGGAAAGTCCAGGTTCAGAAAGTAAAAGTCCTCCTCAGTATTTTGTTCCAATCACCTGGACTTGCTAATTAGCACAGTTTTTCAGCCAGGAGATAGAACTAATTAGTGAAATCAGCTGACTGAGTTCATGGGTGGAATAAACATATGGCAGGACTTTTACTTTCTGACCCCTGGACTTTCCACCTCTGACTATAGCCATTCTTCCCTGAGGCTAATACCATCATGTTAGAGCAACAGTGGCTGCGTTTATGGACCCTAAAAATTAAATTGTAATCAGACTAGTAGCATAGTCTGAATAAAAAGTCACATGTAACCACGTCAATGGGAATGAATTGGCCTAATGGTTTCAAACTTTTCTAATCCATTCGATAGGACATGTAAACACTTGATCAGATTAAAAACCGAAACTGGAATGTTCTGCGCATGTGCAATGACGTAATGACGCACGGAACGAGCTGGTGATGTTGTTGAATATATAAATGTTTATTGCAATCAATCTAAAATCCTCCTTCCACTCATCATCTGGGATGATTTCATTCCGATTGAAACAAAAGGTGTCCATGTAAACGTAGCTAGTTTGACAGGGCTTGACATTTACTTATTTGCTCACCAGCCACGGGTGTCCAGTGGTTTTCCAAAGTTACTAGCCACTCAGCATTTTCACTGGCCACAATTTTGACAATTGATACAATGGGGAAAAACTTCCATATATATATTTTAATATTATCTCATAATTTGGCAGCAGGTATATTAGGCTGCTGTCACTTTAAGACCAGACGCACGGATCCATTATACTATTACACGTGTGCTTTCTTTCTCAACGGTTTACGTTTTCTTAAAATATAACACTGTTTACGTGAAAACTTGCCAAGACTGCCATTTTAACATTATTTTGTGTATATTTTACTGTTTTTATAAGCAGCGAAAAATAACTCAATTTAGTACTGAGGTGGCTTTATGTGCGCGCACTTTGTGTGTGAGCACAGAATCTGCGGGTATGGGCAAAATGATGCGCAAAACGTACAATCCCACACCGAAATTCAAGTCAGTAACACCAACAATATTCATTCAGAGCAAATTAAATGAGTGAGTGAGGGGAGGCAGGTTTGTGTGTTACTTGCTGTCGGAGAGATGAGTGAGTGAGAAAGCGCAGCTGGTATTGTATCTATTCTGCGGAAAATTATTATTAGAAGAGTTTCAAATATATTTTCAGGGGGGCCACTACTTCTCTGACTGAACATTCTATTTTGGGCCACTTGTGCATTTCAAAACTCACAAAATTGTCAAACAGGTGCATCAAATGGAAAAATATTCTTGCACTGCAGCTTAAACTCCTAGAATGACCAGAAACTAACAACAGCAGTGAAGCATGCACACTACAGCTACCCCTGAGAGCCAGACTCTAGCAAGGTCTCTTTAAGAGCCCCTCCCCCATTCTGCCATTTCATACTCTGCACTGCAATAACACAAAATGGCCACCAGCTCGGCTGATGACAAAGAAAACAGTTGAAATTGCAGTGTCTCAAATGTTGTCTAATTTTAGTCTACAGATTTAAATAATCTAGCATGTTTCTTATAAAACAGCCTTGTTATCTTATAACACCGTTCCATCATCAAGGTTATACAGATTCAAGACAGGTCACAGTATGTCCAAACATTCAAGCTGGTTCATCCCACAACCTAATCTGATTGTTGTTGTTTTTTGCATCTTTTGCAAAATGTAATGACTGTTGTTGCTAAAATCTTGCTTACTAATTAAGAATGAAAACAGTATGACAGTTTCAACAGTTGCCTCTCATTTTCCGTCATGCATTGCAAAGCTTAATTCTGACAGCAATTCAATGTGAAAATAACTTAAATAAGAACAAAGTACAGTGCAAATATACACAATCATAAAAGACTGAATTAAGGTGCAACTTCCAGCTCCTCAAACTGCATTTAGAGTTGTTGTATACCAAACATGCTGTTACGCAAGTATGCATTGTAGGGCTGGGAGTCTGGGACGGTATGGACTTTTTCTTACCGCGGTTGAAAAGCAAGAAATTCCTGCGGTATAGTAAGCAAATATAGCAGCCATATAATCAGGACGGGGAGGCGCCGATGCGATCTCTTGCATTGCACGTGAACTGGAGCTCGTCTCATAAATGAACCGAAACTCAGCGTATAGGTTACTTGCCTCACTGACATGAGAAATAATTAGAAAGCTTAAAATGTCTACTTTTAAACAAAACTCAAAACGAAAAAGAAACTGACTACTCTCTGCTTATGTAATCCGTATGAAATGTGCATTTCGTAGAGAAGACTTTACTCTGTGAAAATATTTATTTATTTTTGTCCCTGCGCGCCGATCGGAATTCTGGGGATACAACATAGCCAATAGGCTATACTAGGCACTTTAGCCGTTAAATATCTTTGCTGCATTGGATCAGTCTCCATTTTAGAACAGCCAAGAGCTTTTCTAGTCTCGCGGCAGCAGCGCCTTGCATCGCCCTTAGGCCGTGTGTCCACCAAAGCGTTTTTAGCTAGCTGAAAACGCTAGGCGCTCTGCTGAAGTCGCCTAGCTGCTGGCGCTTGAGAGCGTCAGTTTTTTTTTTCAGTTGAGACGCATCGTTGCTATAATACAGAATATCCGTTGGTCCGTGTGGCATTAGTCCCGCCCCTCCTCCACTGTGATTGGACGGTTGGCTAAAAAGTGACAGTGATGAGCACTGCGTTTTACCCAAAGTTGAACATTCTTCAACTCTCGGCGACCTGTAAAAAACGCCCAGCGCTTGAGCATTAAATACTCGCTCAGCACCTCGTTACGCTCCTGGCGTTCTAAAAACGTGGCGCTCCCATTGAAAACAATTGAAAAAACACGCCAGCCTCGTGAAAAAAAACGATTTGGTGGACACACGGCCATAGACATTAAAACAATCAGCGGATGGTGGGCGGGTGCGGTTTTGAAAATTGGTTTAAAAAAAAAAAAACATTGGTGCGGATGGATGGCGGACGGATGATGAGTTTTGTGATGCGATTGCGGATGAAATAATAGCCCATCCGCGCATCTCTACAATGGAATGTTATTATGTGCCATGAAACATTGCGCGCCCCAACTCACGAAAGGTCGGATTTGCTTCATCTTGTGATGGAAGTTTTGTTTAGAAAACCTTGAATCCATGTAAGACACAGTCTCATTAGACATAATCCATGTCATTAGAATCAATGAATCCATGTGCTTTAGGCACAACGTGCACACGTGCAAGCCAACGGTTTTTTTTTTGCGGTAATGACAGTGACGAGCTCAGACTTTTCTAGTCCGAGCTCAATCGGTAGGCGTCACATGACCGTGGTATTGCGGTAATGCAGTAGGCATCACATCACCGCGGTAACCATCCCAGCCCTAATGCATTGCACTCTCAGTGTTGCCACTGAGGGCACTAAAGCAGACATTATTAATTGACTACTATGGCCATTCTTCCCTATGAGGCTAAAACTGTTATGATAGAGCAACAGTAGCAGTAGTTCTCTTTCCACTCATCAGCTGTGCCTCTGTATATTCATGCAGTGTGCAGTGCACATTGCACAACTCAGAATATCAGTTCCAATTTGAAGCTTGAGACATAAACACGCACATCATCCCGATGACTTTATTTATCATTCATGTAAACACTATGTTCAAATTCATCACTCTTGAATTATTTCATTCCGACTGAAACAAAAGAGGTCCATGTAATCGTAGCTAGCTTGAAGAGAACCTTGCTGAGCAAGTAAGGGTTCACTTTGTTTATTGCAAAAATGGTCTAAACTTTCTACTCCTCCTCTTACCCTTCAACTGATTGTTACATTTTTAGGCCACTTATGCGCTAAGGCTAAAATGTAAAAATCCATGATTGTGATTGGCTAAAATCTTTGCAAAGGAAATTATCAATGTCTCCTCGATTACGCACAGAACGGTTTTCCAAACTCCAGATAGAACTGTACTAAATTGGCACCAAGTCTACAAAAGACATAATTTGATGAAAACCAAAATGATAGGCTATACCATCTAAAAAGCTGCCAAACACTGAAAATAATACAGACTTAAACAATAATACAGACTTTGGTTCACACCAAGGACGATAACTATAAAGATAACGATCAAGATATAGCTAGTTCTAAAAATCGTTCTCAATATTAAAGAATAGCAGAGTTCACACCACAGCTTTAACGAAAATGGCACAGAGAAACGATATCGTTAGAATCACTTTTAGAACGATTTTATCCAACTGATGAACGATACAAATCAGAATCCATCCTGATGTAACGAGCTTGAGCATTTAAAGTGACAGACAAGGGCGCACTTAGAATAAACAAAACTATATCGTCCGCTGGTGTGGACGCTAATATAGTTGTTTTTATAGTTAGCGTTCTTGGTGTGAACGGGCCTTTACACCAGCTACAAACATGAAGAGTTTCTAAATCTGTCTCCAGGAATCAGTTTAATGCACTTAGGTGATAATCAGCCAAGCTTTAACACGTGCTTTGCATTGCATTACACCCTGCTTTTCAAACAAATATTAACAAACCAATACATTAGAATTACATTGTTTACTTACCGTCATCACAGTCAGGTTCATTATAGTACTGTCCCATCTTTCAATGGAAGTAACTTAGCAAATCCTACCACATGTTGTGAGTGTTTTACAAACGAATCAATGGTCAAATGTGCCAAACAAACAAATAATCCCACATTTACACAATTAGGTACATGGTTAAGTATTCCTAACTTTGGGATCCAGCGATGTCTGGGGGGAAAGCAAAATACAGTACCAATTGCTGCCTTATCATTGATGGATTACCTCAGCTGCCCTCTTTATCAATTCACTAATACGCTTGTTGCAGGGGTGGGGTATTTCAAATGAACACCACATCCTGACATCACAATGTGATCTCTTTAAAACGAGTCGTTACTGCAGAGTGAAATAATTAGATGCTTTTTTGGACCATGCTTTTTTTTCAATTTCACTGTGTACAATGACCCCTTATGCCAAAATATAAATGTAAATTTGATTCCTCAAGACATGAACCCTTTAAGCGAGGGTTTAAACTGGACATACTCTGAAAAAACTTTTAAACAGAGAAGTGTTCAAAATAGCGTAATAAGTCTACGCAAAATATCAAACTACCTGAAACTAGTTCTGGAGACACAGTCACACTGCAGTGTAGCTCCACCCTCTTGCTACCAAGTAGCAAGCAGAGCAGGCAATGGAAAATTACTGGAGAGTACGGACCATACCATTATAAGGCACTGATAGGGGGAGACACTCTATCTTGTATCGGCAGAGGAAGCCAGGCGCAGGAAACAGCATTAAACGACACAGTTTTCATTGATTGGGAATGGTAAAAACAATCTACTCCCTTACCTTCTCCTGTAGTTCCAGCAGAACAGACTACAGCCAAGTAATAATATGACTGTGAAGAGAGATTGTGTACCATTTGTGTCCGTTTAGTGCTTATGTAACGAGTAACTTAATTGTTGAATGATAACACATGAAAGTGAAAAATGCTTTTGTTGACGAAAGATGGAAAGCATCCTGTTTGTACAATCATTGTCGCTAACAATCAACCGTCATTGTCGCTAAATAAATAATCAAGTCCTGGGATTAATGATAAAATGAGACGTGAAGAGCTGACAGTTTAGCCCTAATTTTCGTAGATTAGTTATGCTTATTTTTATACTAGGATCTAATTTACACCTAGCATGAAGACCGAAAGTAGGCAAAGAAACAGGAATCTGAAATCTTCTCAGGGGGCAGAATGCGAGAGAAAAGAAAACCTCCACTTTCAAGAAACTGCCTAGATATTCAGGTATGTTAATTATTAAAACCAATAACAATGAATCAATGAGAAAAAAAAAAGTACAATAATAAATCATGATTTGGTTCCATATGGTTATAGGTTTACTGCCAATATCTAAGCACAGAAACATTGCATGTGTGCATATTGAAAACTGGACTTAATAAATAAAAGGCGTAGATGTTACAGGCTACTTTGGTCACAAATTGTATATTTTGAAAAATACATTTTCAACTAAATATATGGCATGTTAGGGGCAAGATTACCTGTTTGCACAAATAATGACAGTGAGTAGGGCAGTAAAATTTTCTGACAAAGCCGTTTTGTCATTATTTTGCTATTCCATTTGGTGCCACTGCTGGCGCAAAAAAAAGATGACACATTGGCGCAGTTGACAAGTTTGTCACCTACCCTATGGGCCAGTATTGGATTCACGCTGTCAGTTCAGTGCCATAATGTGTGTGTAGTGGGTTCACAAAACCCACATCAAATGCACACAGACTTACAGATGTGCAGCAGCACAGACGAACAGGCCTTATTCCCCTCACAGCACTATTAAAACATTTTTCGAAAGCATCAGTTTGAATGCGTCAAAACATTAACGTTTTCATTGTACGCTGCTGGTTTAAAAAGCTGACAAGTCCTTACATTATTGTAAATGGGCTCTTAAATTGGTTGTTAGCACATAGCCTGGTTGGGAAAACAGATTGCAAAAAAACAACCCATTTGGTCCACAAATGCTTCCAGTATTAATGACAGTAGAGCTGCTTCATTATGACACTGCTTCATAATTCCTGTAGCTTAACTAGCATAGCATAGCGCTAACAATGCAAAGGTCACAGGAATGCAAATATGCAGATGAGCATTGGAAAGCAGCTGAGTACCCACGGCACAACGCTCAAGTACAAAGTCATTACTCTGTCAATCAATACTGTAGAGAAACATACGATTAAATATATTCATATCAAACCAGGGCTTAATTAGGTCAGCAACCTTTAATAAAAGGTGAGAACAGATTACACAAAGATAAAATAACAATTTTGTAAAGAAAATAACCCTGTTCCCACACAAAACCGTTAGTTACGACTAAATTTACAATTGCAAAAAGCTTGATGGTTGTTAAATGTATGAATAGATGAAGTGGATAAACCAGAGGCAAGGGTGGACTATACCATTATGTGGTTGTGCATAGGGGAGTGTCCACACCACATGTCATGGTTAATGAGAACAAAAAGCTGCAGCATTTTGAATCAGTTTTGTCAAAGTCCAGTTGACCATTTTAAATCCTGATATTGATGCATACAAACGCACTAATCTTGTAACAATGTTTATGTACGCCATTTTAATTAAGCAAGCCAGGAGAACTCTATCATGAGCCAACATGTGATATAAAAGTGTGGGGGAGGGGTGACAGAAACAAGGCTGTACCATTTGCTTTGCAGGGGATTTTAGGTGTTGTATAACCTGGTAATGTTTCATCATGCCACTTTTTTAAGCGCAATAAAGTTTTGCACCTAAATTTTCACTTTTTACACTATGAATCATTACTGAATCAAATAATTGAATATCTCGATTTAATATTGAGATACCAGTGGCTTGTATACTGAAGCCAATATTTGGTGTTGAGCATGCTACTACATAGTATGAGCAGAACATTTTTACACTTATTATATGGAATTTAAACAAAAGATGATACATTGGCGCAGTTGACGAGTTTGTCACCTACCCTATGGGCCAGTAGGCTATTGGATTAATGCTGTCAGTTCAGTGCCATATTAATGTGTGTGTAGTGGGTTCACAAAAACCACATCAAATGCACACAGATTTACAGATGTGCAGCAGCACAGATGAACAAGCATAATTCCCCTAACAGCACTATTCAAAAATATTTAGGAAGCATCAGTTCGAATGTGTCAAAACATTAACGTTTTCATTGTACACTGCTGGTTTAAAAAGCTGACAAGTCCTTAAATTATTGTAAATGGGCTCTTACATTGGTTGTTAGCACATAGCCTGGTTGAAAGAAACATAGTTATTTCATTAAAGAAACATAGTTCACCCAAAAAGGAAACTTGCCATCATGTACTCACCCTCCTGTGATACAATTTAGGAATGATTAAATGATGACAAATTTTAATTCCTAAATGGGACTAATGCGTGGCCACTCTAAAGCTAAATCCACCCTGATCTATAACATGCATACATGATCATGTACCACAATTATCATGTACGATTAGTGTATGTTGAAGATAAAAATAGTAAATCATGCCTTCTTGATATGAGACCAACAACACAGACAACTATTCTGTTCACAGAGGCTCATGATATACTGCAAAACAATCAATGTAAAATTAATCTTCATCAGCTACCTCGAGAAAAATGAGATCAGGTGATTTATTTACACTAATTCAAAATGTATCTCTTTTCTTTTTTGATATGTTATTTCATTATGTTCTTCTATTAGCTTAAAAATGTAAAACATTTCTTAAACTAATCAGTCACTAAACGACACATCATTAAAAATCGTAAAATCTCCCAAAACACAAAATCGTTTTAAGCGCTTAAAATTTGTACTATTAATAGCACGTTATCATTACGGCACAAATAGCTAGTGACCTGAAATCATTGTTGTTCACAGTGCCGCTGTACATTCAGGAAGTAAAGCTGTGCAACCACAACCGGTTTCAACCAGTTCTGTCCTGTTCTCTACACTCAGGATATGAGCAGCTCTCCTTCTCCTTCCATTCCTTACCCTATTTTTTATCAAGTATTTATTTTGATGGGAAAATTTGTACATTTTTTGGAGATGAAAGACCAAACTTTAAAACCTTTTTCGAATTGACTATTAATAATCGACATCAGTATTAATAATCATGAAACCTCTTAAATTTGTTTAATCGCTTTATGCATTAAATTGGCTAGTTTATGTAGTTTGACTGATGTACAAATAAAAAACACAATATTCATGTGGCACTAATAGCTAGCGACATGAAATCAGCCCGGTTTCACACAGTACTGTCCTATTTTCTTTACTCAGGAAATGAGAAGCTTTCTCTTTTCCCTTTTTGAGTTCGTTTTGATAAGATTATTTTAAAAATGAAGAAATAACACATTTCAATATATTGTACAACCACGACCTTTTATATACCAGCACCCATTAACAGTGCTTAAAAGGGAAAATAAAACTGAACCATGTACTCATGGAAACGCAAGTTAAACACGTTGTAGCCTACTTGCCACTGCAAAGCTTGCATCTGTAATAAAGTACACTCAGACCTGACGTCAGGGAACAAACTATTTGTCTACGACTATCACATGGCAAAGAAGTGGAAAACACACAGAGAAACGCATAATACAACAGCACAGCTACTCTGTGATTCAAGCAAGCACAGCCGTTCCCCTCCCCCACAGTGAATGTTAATGGGTGAGTGGAAAATTACTGACAGAAAGGGCTGTACCATTTAAGATATCTTTAGGGGTGGAACAAAAAAATAACTTGCGTAGTTTAATAATGTATTAAAAGTACAGACTATTACCCCAGAGTAGAAAAAGAATATATTGCTTTACTGTTATAAAATGAAAGCAACTATGAAAACTGTGGAAAGAGTACACAGACACGTGAAGTAGGATTTCTCAGCCACGGCTACTTGGTGGCACATGACGTCCACAAGATGCAGATGTTATTATAAGATCAATCATTCTTAAAATTTTCAAAGGCTGTCAATAATTTGAATTCAAAATCACATACTTCCCAACTACATAGTAGGGTTAAAACAGTAGGCGTGTGAACAGGTATTATGTCCGAATTCACAGAATTCGTTAAATACAAGTAGGCGACAAATACCCGGAGATATCTGAAGTGCGCATCCAATGAGCACTTTACTATCCCTTGAAGCCACAGAACAGGATTTGTGAATGGCAATGAAGTGACACAACTGACACTAGTAGGTCACATGACAATGACAACAAGGTGAATATAATAAGTCTGGATTACATTCATAATACACATTCATACAATATAGAACATGCTTTTTTTTTAAAGGTGGCAAAGTATTTGAGTAGTGTACACGGCTTTCAGACTACAAAATGTTTATTCTGTTGCGATAGTTACTGTCAGATTATGCGATTTTGCCCCTTAAATTCTTGTCGTGACATGGACAAGCAACATGTTCAGACTACATGTTGTTTTACATGTTGCATCTCTAGCCATTTTAACAACGTGCAGGGATGTCATCGAGAAGGCGGAACTAGTGACTGACTTCACAAGAGCATAAACGAATAATGGTTGTACTAGCCTAATGCTAATTCCAGTAATTACCAGGTTGCCTATGCAATCATTCAACAGCATTTCTCTTTTTTCACTCTGGCGTGGTAGTCCCTCCAGGAAACATCATATAGGCAGGAGTATTGTTGTTATAGCTCCAGGAACCTTTCCTCTATTGCATAATTCCACCTAGCAACACCAATACCATTGTCTGTCTTTCATTTCGCCATGTTTGTAAGCTGTGTACGGAATAGCTTCTGTGCTCTTATTGGTCAATGTCACTAATGTGACAGAACCCAGCATGGCAGACCGGAAAAAAAATTAAACATGCTAGTCTTTCACCCGTGAAGTGTCCCAGACACAACGTCGGTTTTCGTTCACGATGACACACTGTACAAGATGAAACGATTGATTCTTGCGTCCCGACAGCTATTGTTTTCAGATCTGTAGATTGTTTGCTTTGTTCCAAAACAGTGACTTAATTTGTTACAATGTTACATTTTCTTTTTGGTTCGGTTCGCTTTCAAAAGGCGAAATTTCAAAGCGTACCAAACGTGTTTATGCAAGTCACGTGTGAGAAAAACTGTCCTCTTAAAAGAGCACTTCAGCCATTTGCATAAATTTAGTAATTTTCAAGTCGTAAATTTGCGTCATTCTAAGCAGGAAGTCCCATATCTTTGTAGAGGGGTTGAGACTACAAACACTCGTTCCTCATTTATCCAGGGGGTGGGACCCACTCATGCTACAGACCTATTACAGATCAGTGGGTGGAACTTCACTTGCAGAAACTAAAAGCAATATCCGCCATCTTGTCTGGAAGCTAAGCTAACAGGCGCTATGGAGGCAGATGTGAAGTTACGACAATGGCGGATGGTACTCAATATGATATGGAAGAAGAGGATTTCCAAAGTCTGATGCTCGACTCAGATGTTCGTGGCTATCTTTACGAGCCGCAATATAGCGAAGAGCAGCTGAGGCTGATGGAGGAACAGGAGGAGGCGGCTGCTGCGGCTTCTGCAGCCGAGGCAGAAGACCTGCCTGTCGCGGACGAGGAGCCCAGATTGGCTCAAGCTGGGGCGGACTGGTGGTGCCTGTGCTCTCACTGTGCGCCTACGGACCGAGAGATAGAGTCCGCCTGCTGCAAAGAATTTCAACGATGCCAATTTCTCCTGGACGAAATCTCTGAATCAGACGAGAACACGGAGGTTTGTGTTGTAAACCATCCTAGTTTTGCGGTGTTCTCTGGATTAGTGGGAGTGGCTTGCGTAGCTGTGCAATGTGGTGCATTGTGGGAGTTGTTGTTTTCCATACAAATGCGCCCTAAAGTTACTTTCTGTCTTTCCTTGGTCAAGAAGGCACCAAATACGAAATGTGTGTTACCTTTCGACTACAACTATGACCCACTTTCCATAAAGATTAATTTTCCCACGGGTGAAATGCTCCTTTAATGGTCAGAGTTTTCTCTGCGTCATCCATCAAGAAAGACTGACAAGTTTTTGACAAGATTGACAAGAGCTTATTGGCTTTATCTGTAGCTATCGTGACACGCAATCACTTCAAGATGAAGATGTGCTTTTTGGTTTTCAGTTGCGATAACTAATATGCTTACTCACAGAATCAGACACAGCTTTTATAGAACACATTTCCCGTTAAGAATTACCACTTGGTTCATTGGTCCATTGGTCTGTTGGGTCAGATTGCTTTCTCATCTCAAACGAACAGCCCCAGAGTTCGTTTTCAATCAGACCAAGACCTGGCGATCTCGGAGCAATTGCTTTGGTGCGGATCCGAGCACGATTGCCGTGTTCATATGCCTAAATGAACTGAACTAAGGGAGAAAACGCACAAGGTTCCGAAACAAACACTCCAAACGAGCCAGGAGTGAAAACGCCCTTATTCTCTGGTGGTGGATCAATAGCTCGACATGATTGCACAATGTTGCTCCGCAGGGCTCATGTTCAGGGTTCTGAACTCAAGTGATTGCACCTTCAACTAGGCCTGGACCATCTTTGTTATTGGGCAAGACAGAACAAAGAGAATGATTGACACCAACAATTGTTGATGATTCGCAAAGATTTGCCTAAAATCTCTTATAGCTAATGGATCTGTTCCAATCTGACAAGATGAATTCACTGCCGTCAGCTCCAATCCCTGGTAACATGATTCAGCAGACCATTCTACCGTCTTCTAGTCCACACAACATTCCCAGCCCAGTAATGTACGGTTACTAGCGAGACAAAGTTTTTCACCGGCTTCCAAAACCCACAGACTACTAATTCGATGATCAACCTCAATGAAATTTAAGACAATGGTGCAACCTGTTCTTAAGCAATGCATAAAAGATGTACGCCAAAACTGGCCACAGCATGTCAGTTGTCTTGACGGTAGTCAAATCTTCAAACAGTGGCATAAGACGACCCCAATGTGTCCCTCAGATGGAGTGATCTAACAAATTCACTTACACATGGATTATGCCCATAATCTCATAGAATGCTACACTAAACAGAGGTTGTAAAGTGTGTCAGGCTCAGAATGGTTACAGTAATATTGTTTATTTAATATTACGAAAGGTAGCTAAAGGGTGTCTGTGTACTAGGCACAAATATCTTTAAACAAATCAACTTTGCAATGAATCAGTTGATCTGATTCAAGTGATCCAAATCACTTTATAAGTTAGTGTTCAGTCCACGGTTCTTTTAAACATAAAGCCTTTCAAAGAATACTCCATTTTATAGCATGCGTGAACACCGGCAGTTGAATAGAAAGTTAAAAAACAACCAATTTGAAAAAACTTCACAAAAGCATACTGTGAAACAACAACCATGGGCAACTTGTGGACAATCTAATTAGTGCAAAACAAAAAAACGAAGGATACATTGACTTTTTATCTACTGACAATATGTTCCCTTCCCACGCAGATGTTTTAAATGCAGTACGTTTGAATTGGATCAAAGCAGTAGTCGGTGATCAATCTGATTCATTATAGTAAACAAATCTGAAGCACAGGTTTGTGATTCTCCCATTAAATACTTGGTTTCAAAAGAAGCATCTGTAAAGGTCATGTTCATTTAACCAATTATGGGTGTTTAAAATAAAGAAGGGACACCATTTGTTGAACTTGATTATATTTTATAAGTCTGTTTTGTACAGAAAATGTTTGTCAATAGTATTGTTTCGATATAATACATTCCGGAATTACCATTTTTGTATATGTAATCTAAAGACCTCTGACCTAAATTGGCAAATGCTTTTAGTGAGGTAGGCTACACTGCATTCATGGTATTCCTTTTTTATCAGTTCATGCATTCCCTATGATCTTGGCATTGCTGGCATCATTTTCTTCTGTTTGAGCTTTCTATAGTGATATGAAACATGCAACCTGTTATACACAGCAATGTTACAAGGGAAAATCCACGGCTAACTGCATTAAACGATGGTTGCCACCACAAAGTGCATTTAAATAATTTAATGCACAGCTAGCCATGGATTATCTTGTTTATACCATGGTCATTTGCCAAAATTGACAACTTAAAGCTGTTATTGATGTTCAGCGCAATATTTTACCATTGCTGGAAAATATAATGTAGCGATTCAGTAGCTAAGCCTTTTTAATAAATGTTGTGTTGACAAGTTTCCGCGTTGACAAGTTTCGTGCTCCTGAATGTTTCTGTGTGTGCGCAGCAAGATCTATGAGTGACGTGTGTGTGTGCTTCAATGAAAACAGTGCATTAATATAGAACAGTGATTCAAATGACTTGGAACTACCTGTGCATTAAACAGTTTTATTGTATACCTTCCAGCCAATCAGAATCGAGTATTCAGACAGACCATGGTATAATTAGACTTAATGACTGCAAGCGAAATAAAAAAATTATACAGTGCAGTACTTGGCAAATTGCAAGATCTATTACTCAAAATAAAATTTCAGTGGATCCTTAACCATTCAGAGTCCTTGTAGGAGGTATGATTGATTAAATCTTTAAAGGTAAAGTGTATCATTTCTGCAACACAAACAACACAGCTAATGGTTTGGAAAAATATTGCTAATTTCCAAAAGGGCTTCCACAGTCAAAAAGGTAGGATAATCCCGCTTCAACCTCCAAACTAAATTGACATATCAGGATTTTTTTTTAAAGAACAAGAGAATCAAAGTGCACATTAAACATTGTAGTGCAAATAGTTTACTGCACTTTGTTATTTTCACATTGCAAAATAAGGTGGGAAGCACTGTGGCATTATAAGCATTGTTGTTTTGAGAATACCAACCAGCCTCACATAGCACTGGCTCAACCAATGGCATAAGTTTGGGGTGGGGCTTTCTGTTTGATGACCAATGGCAGGCATGTGTGGAGGAAAACCTGTTTGAAAACCATTTTTTAACCCTTTTTGTCACAATACTAGTAGCAAAAAAAACTAAATTAAATGTTGTATAAAAATCTAAATATAATAAAATAAATAGCCTAGTACTTATAAAAGGTTTAAAAGCATAAAGATGAGATTAAGTCTTTAGTTAGATTCCGTAGCCTAAAGCCCAATTTATTTTGCGTCGAACTCACACCGTAGCTACGTCGTAGGCTGCGTGTAGCGCGCGTACCCTTCAGCGTAATCCTGACGTGCACTTCTCCAAAAATTTAACACGTCAATTCTACGCGGACGCAAGCGCTGTGATTGGTCTGCTAGAACCCCTCCCTCGGGTTTCATATGCTCCCTCTGCATACGTGTAATTGTGCGTCAACGCGGACAACGACGCAGAAGTAAATGAAAAACAACGCATAGTCTATAGCGCAGAGGCTCCGGCGTAGGTCCGACGCAGACGTATTTATCAGCCTAAAGCCTGTTTTATGTTTCTGCGTTGAATCGACGGCGTAGTCGTACCCCCGCAGACCCTTCTGCGTTGACGCGAACCCCTCTCCGCCCCCTCCGCCGTAGCTCGACGTGCACCTCCAAAAAAATTTAAATACGCGTCGAGGCGACGCAGACCACAAGGGCTGTGATTGGTCAGATTATACATCATTTCCGGATTGTAGTTTTTCCGGTTCCCCCCTCCCTTCTTTTTCGTCTTCTTTTTACGTCTTACGTCTTCTTTTTCTTCTGCGATTAAACATTTGCAATAAAATCATTTGTTGTTCAACGTCGATTAGCTCCAGCTGCAACAACACTCTCTCTCTTTCGCTCGCCATTGCTCACCGGCGCACGGAACCAAAACAAACTAGCAAAGAGATTCGCGAACCACCCCCCCACACACAAATACCCCCCACCCCCTTTAGCGTTCTGGCGGTGAAATGCACCACGATGCAACACAACCCGACGCAGAACCATAAAACGGCCACGATGCCGTAGGAGTGACGGTGTAGCTACGGCGTGGAGTTGACGCAGAAGCATAAAACAGGCTTTAAGGCTGTCCAGTGTCCACCAAAGCATTTTTAACCAGCTGAAGACGCCAGGCGCTTTGCTGCAAACGGCTAGCTGTTGGCGTTTGAGAGCACTTCGGCAGCGCACCGTTTTCTTTTCAGTCGAGATGCTTTTCTTGCAATGAAACGGAATGGTGGAAGTGTTGGTAGTATCTATTTCACAGTTTGTTTCTTTTTATATATAAAAATGTCAATACAATGTAAAGTTTTTTCTTTTGTTTTAAATTATTTTGTTCCATTATTATGCTTGTTGTCATCTGTTGCCGTTATACAAGCAGGATGCGGTTGGTCGGTGTGGTATTTGTCCTGTCCCTCCTCCACTGTGATTGGATGGCAGGGTAAAAAGTGACAGCGATGAGTGCTGCGTTTTCTCTCGGCGGCCAGTAAAAAACTCGCTCAGCGTGAAATAGACGCTAAGTGCCTATAACGCTGTTGGTGTTTTAAAAATGGGGGGAGCTCCCATTGAAAACAATTGAAAAAATCTGCTAGCCTCAGGAAAAAATGCATTGGTGGACACATGGCCTAATTGCAGCTCTTTTTACTTTACATGGAGGGGGTCACTTCTGGGGGGGGGGGCAATATATTGAGATCACATGACCATCCAAATACTACTTATTGGACACTTTCTCTCAGAAAATAAATTATCATGGCTGACAAAAATTTATATTTTTCAGCAATGACATCAGTAACACAAAACTTCTGCAAATAATGCTACATTCACACTAATATTATCAACCAGCCAACATTAAAACATTAAATATACACGTGCAGCTTTTTTATCTTTTAGATTTGTAAATATAAGTGATTTTTTCAAGCTTTAGGCTAGAAGAATTGTAGTAATCACTTTTTACAGTGAAACAAACAAAAAAGATACTCACTTAAACTTCACTTTATAAATTTAACATAAATAGCAGATAGTCTAAATTGTGTAGAGTTTTTTTTATCATTTAAACTGAGTTTCTAAATGAGTTTACACCTGATGTGCAATTAGTGACAGGTAAAATCGTAAGTTAACAGTTTAAAAAAAAACATAGCCTAGCCCAAATTCAAGAAAAAAAATTACATAAATAATACATTAATGAAAATAAATTTATATTACAAATATTCTCAGAAAAAAAAGTAGAACAAACAATTAATTTTGCAGAACCAAGTGTGAAAACTCACCCAGTGTTTTGATCAGTCAGAGAGCATACAACCGGTACCTCCAAAAAATCGTTACCACGACGATCTATGTGTCGTATTGTATACGTTTAAAAACAGAACATCAGCAAACGCGGATTCGGTTGGTAACGTCTTTATCGTCACGCAACGGAATCGCATACAGTCACACAGGCAGCAGCACAAGGTGACTGACTGTAGGCTACAGTGTGAGCAGGCTGACAGCAACTCAACAGTGTAGTTTGCCTGGCGATTCGCGCTCTCTTCTCCTCTCCAACGGTACAACAAAAACAGGGGGAGGAGACGTGCTTTTCGCGGGACAACGTGAGAATCGAAATAAGCTCCTCCTACCTTCAAACGTTTTCTGAAACGCGTTCACAATGTTGAATCGAAATGTCCGTTGCGTTGGTACATTTTACATAGTTTAAAATCCATAAGCAGATTGTAATGGGAATCTCGATTTCTTACTGGTTCAACCGTGTTCTCATCCCACACATGGATTTTGTTTGGGTTTGACATAGTGGATTAGCAAATGATAGAAATTTATTTACGAAACGATCAATACAAATTAGTATTTTTAACATCTGGATTTTTTTTTTTTTTTGACTGCAAACCGTTAGGTATGCACCTGTCAACAACCAAGCTCGAGTTTTGTTTTACACAAACCCTGACCGTATCATTTTCTGAACTGCATCATCATAGCAAAATGTGAGTTACATTAGTTGTCATGAACAGTCAGTCAGTATGATTTACCCAGCGGCATAGTTTTTGGTTGAATTCGAATCGGGGATGAAAATCATTTGTGTGAGTTATTTCAGTGAGTTATACGTTGATTCACCAAAAAGAACCGGTTCATAAGAGTATTTATTTTCGGGAATCAGTGCTGCGTTTCCCTGGGCTGTATCGTATGAGCCCCCATGCAGCCCCACGTGCTGTATATTGTGCTGTATTTGTTGATTCTCTAGAATGAATCGATTCAAAAGAATTATTTGGTCAGGAATTGAAGGACCTGTCACGCTGTTTCGCGCTGCATAATTAACTTGCAAGTGCCTATATATAGCTTAAAAATAATGCTACACAAATGCTGCAATAAAACCGTTGGAGAATCAGAATACAGTCGGTTCTCAAACATGCATCGCATGTATAGCTTTCCTGCACCACTACTAGTGCATTTAAGAAGAACCTTCAGTAAACCTGAATGGCATGAAAATCATATGATAATTATTGCTCTTTGTGTTTTTGCTTCTATTTATTTTCTTGAGCAGTCACTCAAATATTAACGGGGAAGGATCACATGCCCAGAGGGGGTGGGGGACTTGTAGCGAGGGGGATGGGAGCTTGATGACCCGTGGGAGGAGTCGTCTGTCCGTGCATGCAGGCTATAAAAAAAAAAGTATTGTTTAGATCGCCTCTTTTTAACAAACCTGAATAAAGAAGAAATGTAAAAAAAAAAAAGTTAAATGCACATTAAAAATACACACCCAAACACCTTGCAGAGCCGTTCAACGGTTCGCGATGACTGCAACTATAGGCTTTATTATTTGTGTGAAGGTCAGCCATTTTGTCATTACTTGCAGCATGTGTAGCTGTTTGAAATGTCTACTATCTGCAGTACCGCCTGCCAGCTGTTGGGCTCACAAAGATGAGAGAGACAATTTTAGATAAGATTCACAGGATTAGGTCTATATTTGCATATACTAATTTATCTTAATTAAACATTACAAATAAATGATTAAAGGAGTGATATTTTAGCATTAATAAATTAAGAACCCCTTAAGCGCAGAACCGTTTCAGTTGGACTACACTTGATTGAGAACTTTTTTAGTTAGAGGAGGTAAAATGTGGTCTGACAGTACACTACTACACTAGTGTACACTCACTACCCAAACCAACACATACTAAAGAAGTAGGCTACTAACTTCTCTCATATCATGGAGCAGGAATAGAATTTGGCCCCGCCTCTTTTTTTCAAGCCAGGCACACAAGCTCCTGAAACGACAGTCGGAGAGAGAAAGACGACGGTATTTTCGTATCGTATAAAAGCCACGATAAATAACGCTGTCAAATTGACTATCACTTTAAATCAGTTACCTCAGTGCTAGAGGTTATTAAAGCACCGCGCGAGGCAGACCGGCCAGAACACGCTCAAGTATGATTATATGAGGGCAGGTTTACAAGATTTATCTGAACACACTGTGATGCCACATATAAAATGTCAAAAGTCAAAGTCTTTTGCCTAGTTGCAGCGTTTGACACACGATGGCAGGCACCAGTCACACGACAAACAAGAATTCGGATGGACTAAGAAAATGCTGTGTGAACTGAATAGAGGGAACTGATGTGTTGTTACGATTCAGTACTTCGCCACCCAGTGGGCTTTGTGAACACTGACGCAAATTTAGTCTTTTGTTATACAGTTCCCCCTACAGGCAAAAGACGAGATGACAGTCTTCTTTCCGTTTCTGTTTGGAAATAAATAACTGCTGAACTATGTAAAAAAAGAAAAAAAGACAACTTGGTAACCGTACTGTTTTTGGATGCGAAAAAAAAAGTCAAGGCAATCATGGCAAACATGTTTATTAAATTAAAACATAAGTATCGTAATAAATAAAACATAAATACAATATAAATAATTGTTCATAATTATTGTTCAAATGTGTTTTATTATTCCACACCAGCATTGATTAAATGTGATATGAAAAAAGATGAATGAATGGTGAACTGATTTAAGATCAGTATGAATCTCTAAGATTACAACATCACGTATCAATCTGTGCAGAGATCGTGGGAGTGTTATTGTGAGATGGAATGTAAAAGTAATTACACACAATTGAAAATATTGGCACACATGGGATATTAAAAAGAAAATTACATCACATAAGAGACAGAAATCACTATTACCATAGGCGAAATGATGAGAAAGCTAAGTTAAGCGCAACTTTTCTACTCATTCACACAAACAGACACGCATACAAAATGTGCTGAAGAAAAACTTCTTGATTTGTAAAAGGAACTGATCATTTTTAATCAGTGTTCTTTCAGTTTCTTCCTGAAGTTTAATTGGCCACTGGAAAGCAATGTAAACGCACTAGCCACTGGAAATCCAGGCATGCGTTTAGATTGTTGCACTTGTTTGGAATCATCTGTAGGAATATACTTCAATGGTCAGAGTCCTCTGAGACTTGCTTTGGCAGAGATACACAGCAAAGATAAAAAGTACTTAGAGAAACACTGCTGTACCCTTATAGGGCCAAAGAGATGACACTTATTAAAACACTTTGCATGTTAAGATTTAGTAGGCTAACTCATGTTCAATTGACACAGGTACTAAAAGTGTGCTAAATGTTTTAATAGATAAGGCCCGTTGAGTAAGCTGCAGATTGCAGTGGCAGTGCAATCCCCCTTCTAACTATATTAAACTGCTCAAATGTGTCTAACAGAGGTTGCCGTAGAGGACGGAGGACGGGACACGATTATCACGAGCAATCTCGCTCACTAATATCAGCATAGTGAGCAACTGGGGAACACTTTTTCTAATTTTTCAAAGGTTGTGCGACAAGAGATGACGACAAGTTCCACAAAGGGTTAAAAGGAGCATAAAGACAAAACCTCCACAGCGATGAGATCTTCTGAGCATGCACAGCTGAATTATTACAAGATGAATCTATGTCTCCTCTCACATCCTTACTATCCTGCTCGTGTGTTTTTTTTCTTATTCTTCTTCACAGGTTGCTTTCTTGTGTGTCGTGGCCAGAGGAGTTGATGGGATGCAGACCTCCGTTATCGTTGAGCCTCCTGGCACGGTACGTCTCGTACTGGATGTTATGAGTGACCTCCTTCAGGTCCTGGAGGTGAGACCTGAGTATATGAAAACATAATTAGTGTCGAGTGCAATATATATATATATATATATATATATATATATATATATATATATAGGCCTATATATCAATAAATGACTGACTGAATAAATTAATTATAGACAGTTTATACACTACTGTTCAAAATTTGGGGAACAGTATGATTTTTTATAGTTTTTGAAAGTCATCTCTATGCTCACCAAGGCTGCATTTATTTGATCAAAATTAGTTTAAAAAATGTATTGAAAATGTATTTCTGTGATGTCAAAGCTGAATTTTCAGCATCATTACTCCAGTCTTTAGTGTCACATGATCCTTCAGAAATCATTCTAATTTGATGCTCAAGAAACTTTTCGTATTATCATCTATGTTGTTGAATACAGTTCATATTTTTTGTGGAAATTTTCATGATTTTTTAACGAGTAGAAAGTTCAGAATAACAGCATTTATTTGAAATATAAATCTCCTGTAACATTATTGTCTTTACAATTTAAAAACTGTCACTTTTGATCAATTTAATGCGTCTTTCTTTGCTGAATATTATTATCTTTAAAAAAAAAACTGACCCCAAACTTTTGAACAGTAGTAAATACAATAAACTATTAAGATCACTATAACAAATAAAGTTGCATACATCACCTAATCATGAAATCACGAAGTAAGGAGAATTCGCAGTGGTTTGGGTTTTCAACTACAGGGACGGGGGAAAAAAACTTGTTTTGTCAGAGAGATGCACCAACACAACAATATACTGTACACAAGTACAAATACACAAAGTTTACTATAAAATAGGTAATTCTTTTAATGCAGTACCACAAAAAGTTTCATTGAAATAGGAGATGTATGTTGTCCTGCCCTAAATAAGATGCCCTAAAGTACATACTAACAGTGGAAAGCAGTACTAAGAACACATGTATGCTTTTGTAACTTATTGAGATTTAATTCATTATAAAATGTCAAAAGGTGACTAATAGCACATAGGGACATGGTACAATGTGTCATCTGGTAGAAAAAAAGTCATTAAAATGCCCTGTGGTCACATATTTGTATTATTTTGAGCAAGTATATAAACCCTAAACCATAATCCTCTTGGAAGCATTTTCGGTCCATGTTTTGAGTAAAACATAAGCTGATTTTCTGCTGGAACTAAAATATATAGAAAATTACCCAAATATTGTAGGTGATGGTGTTGTGCAAAACGGCAGTGATGTGCACACGTAGTTGGGTTCAGTGGGGTCACATTGGAAATCTGTTATTCAAAGTCTAATTTAAACCCGAAAACAAACAACTTGTAGGATTTTGGCAAATTTAAAAATAAATTATGGAAAAGTCCTTCAGAAATATTTAAAGTCCCCCTATGGTGGGAGCTTTTAATGTTGTTTATATGTCTGTGTGGTGTTTTTAATCTGCTTTAAGACATGTCCAAATTAATAAGTCAACACCATTGCTGAGTATTTTCTCCTTAAAACTGCAGTGAACCAAAGACAGTCTCAAAAACGTGGTTTGAAATCGCTGGTGTTTTTGACAAACTACCTTGTAACCAATCAGTGTCAACGAGTGGATCTCTGAGCTGGTGTGAGTGGAGGCGGGGCTAATTTGCATATTCATAGAACCACGTATACTAAATGAGGCAAGAGTGTAGAGTTACATTCAAGCTATTTTAAGGCATGAAGTTATTTTTCAAAGATGAGTTTTAAGGGGTAAAAATTATTGACTACAGGGGGACTTTAAGGTTCTGCACTATTTCTATTTTACTAATCAAATAAGCAAGTTTTGAATTGATCAAGTAATGTTTGATCATCACGTTTCAACTGTAAAACGTGTAAATCGTTCAATTAAGCCATTTACAAACTTTTAAAATAGGGTTATGTGTATTTATATGAGCGGGGCGGGAGTGTATGGCACAGTGATTAACTAGGAAACTTAAAAATGGCACTTCATTACAAAAAGGTTGCCGATCCCTGATCTAATCGATCAGAAATACATATTATTGGCATAGTGACACTAACAGACAATTTTTTATCTTAGAAATCTGCGTTAAAAAGAAAAACAACACAGCAAACACTTCTGCCCACTCACCCTCCACCACTCCCCAGGCTGTCTTCCTCCCTAAAACTCGCTTCCCATTGACCTGGTACTCTTTATCACTTCCCACCACGGCAAAGGGCATTGTCTCCTGTAATGCACAGATTTAATGGGACAAACATAATGTGAAAACAAATTGACCAACAGATGAGAGCATCCAAATGATGAAAGAAGAGATAAAAAAGATGTAAAGGGAAAGAACAGCATGTGAGATCTTACCCTGATTTTATCATTATCACTCTTATCCTCCGTGTCTTCATCAAACTCTTTCTGCGGGTAACACTCGATCCCACACACTTCCAGCTCCTTCCTCACCTGCAAGGGATTATGGTTAATCGGTATAACTGACTTGATAATGAATCACCCTGTGAATCTGTCTTTCATTCTCACCTTTTGTTTAAATTCAATTTTCTCTTCAAGAGTGAGTGTGTCCGATTTGGCAATGACAGGAATGATGTTGACCACACGACTCAGATTTTTCATGAACTCAATATCCAACTGGCGAAGCCTGAGAAGGGGAAATAAGGAGGAAGATATATGCTTAATAGACTGATATAATCTTATTTTATAATCGGGACACTGGTCTGCCTAAGGTTCACGGTTTGACTACTGTTGCTCAGTCAAGCATTCAGAACCTTATGGCTGAATGAGGAGCACTCATGCATGTGGTCTTAAATCAACACCGCGGCTTGTTTTAATTACCAAACCTGCAACGGCATGCATTTTTCAATTATTGACAAACAATAAAAATAATTCTGAGAGTTGTGAATACTGTGAAGAAGCACACAGAAATCCAGATGTCTTATTTCCATCATCTACAGACCAGTTTAGTCAATTACAGTTAGAACTATGTCAGCAATACGTGAGCTGACTCAGTATGTGATTACCGGTAGCTGCCCTTATGAAAAAGACGTGCACTTAATTGTATTGAATGTACTTCAAATCTTTAAAAAACATGTTTGTAAAAAAACTGTACTTGCAGATAGTATGATATGAATTAAATAAAGGCCATTTAAGTGTACTTAAAGAGAGTACACTTCCATGGCTATATTTCTTAACACTTGTGTACACTTTATAAAAATTGCACTATGAAATAATGTCAAAATAAAAGATTTAAAAAACATTTAATTTGAATTGTAGCATGTTATTCGATATTGCATTGAAAGTTAATATTTTAACCCCTGATTTCACAGACAAAACTTAGTCCCAGACTAAAATAAAACAGTTTTAACTGAATGCAACTTGCACTGACATGTCTTAAAATATGACATATCTTAAAATATGTAATATGTCACATTGTTTTGTCTCAAGTTGCAGTTTTAATTGAACAAATCCTGGCTTAATCTAAGCCCTGTCTGTGACACCAGGCCTTCATTACAAACGTGTAATTAAAATATATACATGACATACAAGTTTCAATAGAAATAACTTTACATTATATTTTAGTTTATAATTAATGCTTGCCAGTACATTCGGCAATACGCTTTAAAAAGCAATAGAACTAATTATAAAATTAAAGATGTACTTAAAGGATAATTCCGGTATTTAACACCTTGAGTCTATATTGTAGTTTGTTTTGGATGAACAAGAGTGGTGGACAACATTTTTTTGACAATGGTTCCTCTCTCGAGTTTTTGACTATAATAGAATTGGCCATGGACCCATTTAACATTGGAGTCAATGGTCATGTCCGAAAATGTCATTAAAACAGCCAATAATGTTCGTTTACAAAACTGTTAAACTCACCGAGTGGTTAGTGGTGTTCGTTGATGATTATAAACAATATATCGTCACAATATATGATTCCAATCCGTTTATTTTGCTATAGTGGAACTATTTTTTCAGACACTTCAACCGTGTAACTTCCGCTCAATATTTGAATCTGAAGCGTTAGCACACTCCCGACCACTTGATGGCGATAACCGATGTTTATGTCTCGCGGGACACTCACGGTCACAGTCGAGTTCAACTTCATATTGCACTGGTCAGTGGTCACGTCTTTCAATATGGTTAGAATTTGTGCGGTCAAAAACTGCGGTAAAGTTCCTAAAAAAATTATTGTTTATTTCGCTTACTCTCCCGGAGCACAGTTGCTCTGCTCGCTAGTCTTATGAGAAACGGAAGCGAGCAAAAAGACTACATCGACCAAATGTAAACAGCCCCCTTTCCGTTTCCGGTAGCGCATTTATATTAACGAGCACTCAGTCCTTCAACAGAATTCAATGGGATTTTACAAAATGACGAATAAAACACGACAGAAACTGTATTTCACAACACTTTTAGTTTCTGGAACATCAACGAACACCACTAATCACTCGGTGAGTTTAACAGTTTTGTAAACGAACATTATTGGCTGTTTTAATGACATTTTCGGACATGACCATTGACTCCAATGTTAAATGGGTCCATGGCCAATTCTTTTATAGTCAAAAACTCGAGAGAGGAACCATTGTCAAAAAAAATTTGTCCACCACTCTTGTTCATCCAAAACAAACTACAATATAGACTCAAGGTGTTAAATACCGGAATTATCCTTTAAGTCCTACTTCTTCTTAATTAGTTCAACTAATTGCATTTGATATGAATGTAAACAATAATTTACTTTCAATTAATCGCAAATAACATGCATTTAAGTATCTAAAAACATTACATTGAGTTTGAACTTAAGTATTCTTTTAAAGTATATTATTTCTGTAATATGGTCTCTTTTTAAAAAGTATGCTTAAGTGTACACACTATGTGAGCTGTTTTACATGGTAAGTGAGCTAAAGTCAAATATGTAAACTCACGAGTGTCCAGTTGGGGAGATGAAGTACAGGCAGCAGTGCACTCGGGTATCAGGGATGCGTTTCTTGCGAGCAATGTTGACTTCTTCCTTTAAAAACTTCTCATATTGTTCATTGATGTATTTGGATATGGGCGCCCAGCTAAGAACAAAAAGGAACAAATCAACAGTGTGGCATGTGGAGAGTTGTGTTAGAGTACATGAAACTTCGAAACAAAAGGGAAGCACATGGAAACAAACAGACTTTCTTTGTGAAAGGCAGTAAAACAACAGTGTAGAAGTTTTAGGTATGCTTCGTTTATTCATGAATGAAATGTTTTTCATTGTCATGACAGTCAGCAACAGAAGATTCAACCCCCAACGGAGCAGTATTTTTGTCTAAGGCATCTGAATTGACAGAAAAATACTGTGTTGCTTTACTGAGACGCTTGGATGTGATTACTGAGGGCGAGCTGCCAAACCAGACTCACATTTGGCATCTCTACCAACTATCTGATTCTTGTCTCGGGAAATTAAGTGTAAATCTGGAAGTCGACTGACCCTCACACTTTGAACATGGTTTTGATACCAGTTAGTAGCGGCTGACACGAATGCATGTCCTCAGTTTCTCCGATGCAGTGATGGCATTTTGGATTTGCAAAAACTAAATTGATTGAAAATAACTAAGTCCTCTGGATTTAACAGAAATCACACAATACTCACCAATTATCATTGTTGATTTGGTCCCCAAAGCCTGGTGTATCAACGACTGTTAACTTCATCTTCACCCCTCCTTCCTCAATCACTGCAAAATCAACATTTATCAGAGCTACAAATGCAGCATGTTAGATCACAGTGATTGTTTCTGTTTAAATACCAGAATATAATATGGGATCAGACAGGATACAGTGGTTCAATGTCACAAGATAACCTCCAATATTTTGTCCATACAATGAAAGTCAATGGGGTCCAATGTTGTGCATTACATGGACAAAAAAAAAAAAAGGATAGTTCACCCAAAATGTTTTATTCTGTCATCATTTTCTCACCTTTATGTCGTTCCAATCCAATAAGACTTTGGTTATTTTATTTTATTTTTTTGAAAATTTGAGAGGTTTCTCTCCCTCCATTGATAGTCCAGATAACCAAAACTTAGGCATTTAGACGTTTACACAGTCAGTTTTTGGGGTTGACAACCGCATTTACTTACAGAAATGTCCCGTTCACACAGCATTACTACACAGTAGCGTCTTCAATACTGTCTGTATGAACGTGCAACATTAGTCAAGCCAGTAACCAAAGCGACAGTGACCAAAGTCATATCAAAGATGGCGACGTCCATAAAACTGAAAGGTCATACCACTTGATACGACAAGTGTCCAATCGAGCCACGAGTTCATACGTCAAATCTTCATTAACTGATACCTGATTTTACATCTGGGTGGAGAGCGGAGCATTTGGGTCGCACGTACAACACAAAACTGACGTGAGCAGCTCCGGTGGAGAACAGTGACTGGATCTAGAACCTTCAGGGGACACACAGCTCATATATCTGTCGCTGTAAGTTACTGAAAGCAAAACCATACACCAAAATACACCGCAATACACGACAGGCATACATTTGTGCACTATGTATGTGTTTATCATTGTTTAGATGTCAATAAAAGCCTCAATTAAATCTGTTGCATCTCTTCACAAGACTTGGATTAAACCACTTGATTTATATGATTTGTTTTACAATACCTTTATGACCTTTTTAGAAGATTAAGATTATTTTTAGACGTTTCAAAGATTAACCAAAGTTTTGTGGGTTTTGAATGAATTTTGACCGAATATTTGGGTGAACTATCCCTTTAAAAATATCTCCTTTTGTGTTCCACAGAAGAAAGTCTAACCGGTGTGGAACAACATGAAGGTGAGTAAATAATGACAGTTGTCATTTTTGGGTGAACTATACTTTTAATTCAGACATGTTTATCCAGACACAATGTAATGGTGATTTAAAATATTTGCACCCGATTTCTAATGACTTCCATTCAACACAACCTTCAGAACAATATCACACAGGGGTCTACACAAGGCTAAAACATGAAATATATATTAAATATCTAACCTGTTAGTGCCTTTTCTGAACACCATTTGGATGCATATGGTATCATTTAGTTTGCCAGCTGTCCACCTACCTAAGGAGATTCACCATCAGCTGGACTCCTGACTTACCCTGGGCACAACACATGCCAGTCTACACACATCTTACTCAACAAGCACCATACAGGTCACCACTGTGCTCCAGTTCCTGGTGTATTGATTACATGTGCAGACACTAACTGAGCCTTTCTTAAGTAGCCAATTTCTGTCCGGTAAAAGGCCTGTCCTATAGCAAACAGTGGCTAAAAGCCAAAGGCCCCTCAAGGCAAGTCATTTAACTTGGCGGCCATCTTTGAAACGCCTATTTCAGTCATGCAAACACAGCTCCAATCTCTTTGAATGGGGAAACATCAAATTCTCCATAGCTGTTCACCAAGCATATGATTAAATTTCCTCTTTGAAATCTGACAACAACCGTCTCATAAATTTTGTTTCTAAATGCTCAAATCATGACCAAAAAAAAGGACCAGCCATTGCACATGTGCAGTCATAAGCGCGTCTCAGAGCACTGACTGTTTCTAGAGCAAGCTGAGCTTCTAAAGGCAGCTGTAGTGGCGCAATGTTTTTACCAATTGGTGATTGGCTCTTTTATCTAGAAGGCGGGACTTATTCCACCATATTGCGTGATGCACTTTTCGTCTTTGTATATCTAAAGTCTTTGCTAAAAGTTCATGATCCATATTCTCTTACCATGCGAGACAGATTTAATCTCAACAGTCTTTGGAATCTTGTCATCACGACTCCAGCTTGCGCTCCTCCTGCTCACCTGTGACTTAAAGAGAGTATTCACTAAAGTGGACTTCCCAAGACCACTCTGACCTGGAGAGAGAGAGCGAGGAGGAATGGTAAGAAACAACAGTCAATCGGGAAAAACTATAAAAACAGAAACTTAATCACTCTCCCACCCACCAACCACCATAATGTTGAAGTCAAAGCCTGTCTTCATGGTCTTCTTCCGCATCTGCTCAATGATGGTGTCTATACCGATGTATCCAAGCAATGCAGATCCTCGACCTTCACCCCCTGTTCCTTGGGGTGAAGGCAAAAAGGGAGCGCCAGAAGGTGGTGCCACATGAGAGGGCTTAGCTGGGACGACAGGTTTAGGTCTCACTTCAGGGGGCACAATTTCTGACATGTCTGTGTGAAAGAATGAACATTCAACATTCAATAATCAGGTTAGGTGATATTAAATCCTGCACTGTGCCGCCCTCACCCCTAGCAAACTGTGCATAGTTTTGTCATGTGATTATATTTAAGGTGCTGCACATGAGAAAATTGATACGCATTTTTAGTGCTAAAAACACTCATTTTTGCATGTAAAAGTACATTTTCATACATGACATGTCAAATCATGTATCCACAAAAAAAAAATATACTGTATATATCAGACACGTTGGTGAATTGCCAATTTAGACAACAATGCAAATTATTTGGCTAAAGATTAATCAAATTATTAAGATGTAAAGGAGACATTATGCTTTGCATCCAAATCTACTATTACAAATCCTACCACAAAATATATAACTTCAAATATCCTGAATAGTAAACCTTTAAATGCAATTAAGCAAAAATATGACTTATAGTTTTGTTTATATTAATATTATAATTGTAATTATTTATTTGGAATGAATACTCTGAATACAACATTTTTAAATGCAAAAAATATGCAGCAAAATACAACTTAAAATAATTTTGTTTATATGAATATTAGTTATGATAAAATTATTTTAAATGTAAGTGGTATAACTACATTCAAATATTCTAAATTCTAAATAAGACGTATTATAGTGTTGTTCACATTAATATATATATATTAATATAATAATATTCAGAAGCTGTATAGCCTATATATGGCCCAAAGTTATGCTATTTTCACATTACACTGTACAGCAGAAATCTTGAAATATTATTTTTATCTAATTTAAGTCCTATTTCTTATTCCCTGGGCTAACGGACAATTTAAATAAAAAGTGGCACAGCTTACCCCACTCTTCCCTACAATGTTTTGCATGGACAATATGTAGTTACTCAGAAACAACAGGATTAATTGGGGAAAACAACAAAGATTAGACAACATTTGGCTCAGAAAGACAAACACCTGTGTGTGCTGTTTTTTAGTGCTCCTATTTCCCAACCTAGTCCACTTTAAATGCTCCACTTAGTTGTCGGCCTATATTAACACCATATGCCACAGAATGAAATAAGCAACAAATAATGAATTATTAGGCAGAAGCACTCATCAAATCTCTTTATCGGATTAATCACCCACGGCTCGACCTTTCCCACGCACTAAGACGCTCTTTAAACACAACAAGAGACATTTCCTTCAAGCGACTCTGCATGATGTGCGTCTTTCATGGAGAAGGATATTAATATTCCTCGCATTTTATACGTAACTACTGTTTGTAAATTACGGGGAAGCCAAACATCAGCATGTTCATGGGTTCATGCATAATCTCCCGAATTGTTCGTGTATTTACCTCAAAAGGATTCGAGTGATAACGAGTAATTAAAGGGAAACACTCTTCCCACTTACCAATCCCGGTTTTTGAAGCGATTGCAGGATGTATTTTATTCTCGTCCTTTTTTCTGCCTTTCTCCGCTGTTTTACGGTCTATTAAAGTAGGCTATAAGTAGGCTAAGGCAGCAGTGGAACAAGCGTTAGGGAATGATCATGTGTTCAGGTTCACCTCTCTTCCTCTTTCTTTCACTCTGTCTCTCGCCTTTCTATTCGCAGCTCGATGCACCTCATTCCTTCCTCCACCCTTTTTTTCGTTACCAAGGAAACTAACGGGAGACTGGGGGATGCAGCGCGCATGCTCAGTGCGCGGGTCGACCTGAAATTAGGGATTCGGGTCGTTGGGTGATATGATATTTGCACGGCACTCTGATATTTAACTCTTAGCCGTTTGCCTGTGTTTGTTTTAGCTTGTTTTGTACAGATATTTAGGCCACCTAACTAAGCATGGTGTATCAAGCAGAAAAATTAGGCTGTTAGCTACTGTAATTAATTACAAGATCGGTGACTAGTGTAAAACAACGCGACATAATAGATTACAACGGGACTCTTTAAGGAAAACGTGTTTTTTCCCGGTTCCAAAATATATGATTATGGAATTTATGGAGCAAAATAGGCCTAATTCATAAACAAACAATAGCCTAAATGGCTAAATCAACAAACAATACCCCGTTCTGCTGAAGTCCTCTTATTTTCCAACTCTCTTCTCCATTCTATATGAAATACTCTATATGAAATAATACTATATTAAATACTACATTAAAAACATAGCCTACTTTTATGCAAAAAAAAATATTTCATATTAACCTAAACTCATTAGGTTAGGTACAAAACTTTAATTTTGATTTGCACTTCTCATGTCATCAAAGCTATAGCCTACTCACATTTTACGGCTTTGTATTCCTGTCTGTCTCATGCGCGCTGTTCACATGTGAAGTGTTTGTGGCGTATGCAGTGGCCACTGAAGTGCCGTTGAGCGTCAGTGCGGCTTTTACCTCAAAACAGGGTTATCTCAATGTGTTTAGACAGGCCTGTGCTTGATGATAAGGCGGAGACCCTATTTCACACGCTACCATTTACAGTTTGTCCTTTCCCATCTATATTGTGGATTATATTCAACAAACACTCTGTATAGCCTACTCATGAATAATTGGGTTTATAGGGTTCATATATAGATACTGAGTCTTGAGCATTTACCCTTTGGACAGTGACATCACAGTCTAATCACATGATCCCAAAGAGCAGTCTCACACACGGCCTAAAACTAACTTTTTGCCACACCGTCCATTAAGAAAATTTACCAGCCATAAATATGTTTTAGGTATGAAACATAGATGAATGATTAATCCTTATTAAAGTTACAAAAGTTACTTAGTCAAGAGCAATGAGTGATTGTTTTTTGTTGTTTTATTAATATTAAAACACAGACAGCAGCAGGAATACTAGGCTGCACATTAAGCTAATGCATGGATCCAATATACTGCTACACATGCGTTTTTTTAATGAACTATTTACATTCAGTTAAGACATGGTATTTAAAAAAAAAAAAGATATGTCCGCTCAAGTGCAAGAAGACGTGAAAGGGAGCTCAATTCAGTATTCACGCACTGTCTGATGTGAGACGTGGATTTCTGTGCACGCGTTACGGATATTTTCACACAGAAAACTTACCACATAGCATGCGAGTAATGAATTGAGTTCACTTTAGCATCTTCTTAAGCTTACATTTTTTACAACTTTCGTGACGATTCAACACTGCCCCGTCAATGTCCTGAGCATTCTTCACGTTTTTGCATTGCTTCATAAAACTGCTACCAGCCATCTGGTGATTGACACCGTTTCATATACTCGGCAACACAGATTTTACTCGCATTTGGCGCTTGGCGAGTGTTCATTTTACGCCCTAGTCACACATATCATAAGCTGGTTGTCATCACTGTCCCAATTTTAGTTTTAATTACAAGTAGAGTGTTCATAAATATTAGAGTTGCAGGCCAGTATCAGATAATTATTCATGTTTTTCTGACAAATATGCAAGTGATGCTTGCTGATATTGCCAGGTCAGTGCTATTCAGTGTTCTGAGTGAGTTTTAGCACATTGCTATGATGTTGCTAAAGTGTTCTGAGTGATTTATGCAATTTCTAAGTGATTTTTTGATGCAGTTGCTACAGTGTTCTGGATGATTGGTTGTTTTCCTTAGCCACATAATTTGAGGTATCAATATGAAGTATTATATAATGCACCTAAGTAAAATATTTAGGCTTAGGGAGTTTCAAATCCCTAACCCTATAGGTATGAGAAGTACTAACTGTGATTCACACCCAAACATGCTCAATTAATGACTAGTTTAAGTCTTCACCTGACACATTATATTCTACATTGTTTATACAACATTTATATGAGGCTGCTATGTATATATGTGTGTCCTTACATTCAATCCTTCTAATGTAATTCCAGCTATTTGTCTTTGCACTTACCTGTAGACACGCATTCTTCAGGACAGGACTGTACATCAGCTCCACTCCTCATGTCTGCGACTACAGATGGCTGTAATGGTGGGGGGTCTTCTTGCTCTCTTAACCACGGGTGGTTTATGTCTCTAAATCTGTCGCAATCTGTAGTATGAAGTGTGTGTTTGGGCTCTTGTCGTTGGTCTAGAGTGATTGGACACTGCGGCATGAAACCAGATGCATCACGTTTCTTCCCATCAAATTTAGTCGGGCAACCAGTATCACACTTTTTGTATAACCGTATACCCCTGTATTTTCTTCCGAATCTGTAATCTTCATGCAAGGTCGCTTCGCTTGAAGAGGATTTAGAAGATTCTGAATCTGAAAGGTTGCGTCTATTTTGGGATGCATTTCTGACATCCCTCCCTGTGTTCGCTGTTTGGTTTGAGGAAGATCTTCTCCATGCCTGAGGAGTTTTGAAGTATGTCGGTCTACTGTCAGGTGTTCTTTTGATCATAGGTCTACAGATTCTGCTCAGCTGACCGCATTCGGTGAATGATCTGGGACTCTTCAAAGGGAACTGGAAGCCGCTCATTCGGCCGCACTGATCTGATGCATTATTGTTATGGGATGTGATGACGGAAGTGTCTCTCTCGGAAGCTGCGGACTGAGGCCTGATCTTTGGTTTAGACTCTTGGTTGTCATTGGCATTGATTTGATTGTGTTGGGAGGAGTTAATCATCATATTACTTTCATTAGAACCATCATTGGTGGTGTCACAGTCTTCTGAAGCTCGGTTTTGCCTTGTCGATGAGCTTGATGAATCCAGTTCACTGTATTCCTTTGGAGAACTTCCATTTTTCAGGTCTTTAAAAATATCCTTTTGGCTTGTGGTAGCTTTAGGTGATGAGACTGGTTTTATAGGTGTTGCTTGTGGGTGGTATTGAGGTTTCTGATACATCATGGTAGGTCTTGTTATCTGCGTGGCTGCCCCTAAAATTATCTTTGAATGAACGGGCTGTTGTAACTTTTCTGAAACAGCAGGATGCCCATCACTCTGAATTTTTGGGTTGTTCTCTTCACTGCTTCCCTTGATCTTCTCCAGATTAGACACGTGGGCAGTAGAGTTTATAATCCTCCCTGTTTTAATCAATCCAAGCCGGATTCGAACTAGATTAGGGTCCTGGGATTGCCTCTTCTTTTGATAGCCTGCTAAATTTTGTGGTCTGCTTTCACTTTTTTCAACATGTCTGAGGTTTTTAGGGCTTGTGCTTACAAACGTTGGAGGCTTGATAACTTCCCTGAAGCAGACGTTCGAAGTTTGTTTTAGTTTATCTTGCCGTTGAGGTCTGAGTGAATCTTGTTGTAGGCCAGTTAGCTTTTTTTGACCCCTCGCGTTGGTTATGGGGATTGATCTGACGCTTCTCTCAGGGGATGAAATGGGTGAAAATCGAGATATTTTGCTGTCTACTGGCCATGTTTTACCACGTATATCAGCAGAATGTAATGGTTTGTCTTTGTTTGTTGGTAGCTCTGTAGTCTCTATTTGAGAAATGGTCTTGACTGACTTCAATTGTGATGAATTCAGGGATGTATCTACTGTATTGATGATGCTGTAGAACAAAGAACAATAGAAGATGGATGAGTAGTGTTAAGTTTGATCAACAAAATGAAGTAATCTTTTACCAAACTTTTTAACAGGGTAAAATATTGTAAAATTAAAGATATTAGCAAACATGTAATGTTTGGAAATTAAGGTCCTTGCACACGTTCTTTTTTTTCCGGATTCGTCATTTGGTGGCTCTGAATTGTCAGAACACCTCTCAAAATACTTGCTACGGATGCGAAAAAAGCAGAAATTTGAACCCGATCCCAAAAATTGTATGATGGATGAAAGTTTCGGAGACAGTGTGCAAACATGATTGACATAACATGAGGTCATATTTTTTTTGTAACGTGGCGAAATTTGGGACGAGAACTTCGGACTCGGTGTGCAAGGACCTTGACACATGATAATGTAGTATGTGGAGACAGGGGTCCAGGGACCCCCAACGATGTTGCAAGAGGGTTCTAGGGTATCCGTAGGAAAATGTGAGAGAATTTTTTATTAGTATGATGTATTTTATTGGTAATGTATTGTTAAAGTCGGCATGAAATCAAAATTGACCGTAATTACTTTGTTATCGGATATTACTAGTCTTGTGGTGAACAATTAATCCGTGCAAGTTAATACACGGAAAAAAAATGTTTGCCGAAGTTATCTTTAATCAAAGTTTGAAAAGTTACTTCCGGGTCTGGAATGTTTCTTTTTCTGATGACATAGGCTTGACGGCTTGGGTTGGTTAAACGCTTAACCACTCCCCTCAATCCGTTACTCTGCTATGGGCGAGAGATGGAGAGGAGGAGCGCTAAAGTAAAACCCTGCCCTCTGTTCAATATTCCCTTTCACTTGGAAATGCGTCACAACACTTGAGAAAAGTCGTTTGCAACTTCCGGTTCACGCGGACTAAACTGCTCTGTAATGATATTTAGTGTTTAGTGATATTGTAATGCTATGCAAATAAATATGAATTTAACTGAAAATATTTATCATTAGGTTTTTATAAATATCAAACATAGTGGGGAGAAAAATAAACACTCAAATGAATACTAAGTAAATATTTTCCAGATAATATTTTAATAATTCGCTGTGGTACAGTAACAATAAAATGTTATTCAAATTCATTTTAATTTAACTGAAAAAGATGGGAGAAAATACACTTAATACAAATTACATATTTTCTAGATCCTAATTTTAATTTAATTTGTTTCGATACAATAACAATATAATAGCCAAATATTTAATTTGGCAAAGAGAAATGCTTTAGTATCACATTGTTTTTCACAGTGAGTCTTAAAGTCCCCCTGTAGTCAATCATTTTATCCCTTAAAAAAATTCCTTATGCCTTAAATGTAACTCTATACCCTTGCCTCATTTAGTATACGCGGTTCTATGAATATGCAAATTAGCTCCGCCCCCACTCACTCAGATCCACTCGACTCGTTGACGATCACAGGTTGGCGAAATAGTTTGTGCCGTCAGAAACAACGATTTCAAACCGCGTTTTTGAGAATTTAAACGAATTTAAACGAATTTAAACATTGGTTTGTCTCAAAGCGTTTTAAAAACACCACATCGACATATAAACAACATTAAAAACTTGATTTTCACCACAGGGGGACTTTAATATTTTAGGAAGGAGTTAATAAGGAGAGGAACTGCAAATTTTGGGGTCCTTAGCATCAAAAACATTTGTATTGAGATAAACATACCTGGTTGGAGAACTGTGAATCTGGTTCTCTTGTTCCAAGCTTTGGCCAGTCTGACTGAAGGAGGAAACGTGGATGGGCTTTTTTAAGAGGACAGAGGGGGAAAGAGGCACAGGACAGGGGGACACTCTAGTGGGTGAAGAAGATGGGTCACATGTGGGACAAGGAGACAGACGAACAGGAGAGTAAGATGAAATAAAGTGAGACGATGGACTGAGACGAGAAGGAGGAGTGGATAAAGGTGAGAGACGGGAGGGAGAGGAGGTTGAGGTAACTGGACACGGTGAGAGACTGGAAGCGGAAGGAGAAATAGGGCCAAGACTCAGGAAGGAAGATCCTGTAGGTAATGTGTTTCCAGTCGGGTCTTGCTCACATGGGTTCATTGCAGTAAGACACAGCCTATACGATTTCATGAAAAAGTTTGAGTATGTAACACAAAATATGTAGTAAGTTGTTCAATTATATGTAACTGTAACTAAAAAGAACCATGACTAAATAGAAAATAGGACTAAAAAAAAATAAAAAATGATTCCAAAGTCTATTTTTTCCATTGAATATACAGAAAAGGTGTTGCATAATACTATGGCATATAGTGTGAGTACATCAAATTCTAAAAGTGATATGTAATATTACTGACCTGTGATCCTGAGGTCTGTTTACTGGACGAGAGAAGCGAGAGAATGAAGGGGGAAGAGTGTGTCAGGAAATGGTGGGTACTAGACTTACATTCCCTCCATTCTTCTCATCTGAAGCTCCACTGTCTCATTCACCCACTCTCTTCACATCATACTCGCTAAATGGCAGAATTTGTGAAAGTCCAAAATCAAGTGGAAACACCAGTTTGTTTATTTACAAGAGGGGCATGCTACAATTATCCACTTTATTATGAATGACATTATTATATATGATTGTCCAAAAAATTATTAACCAACAGTTTAACACTGTTTTATTCCAAGAAACGTTGCATTCTGTAAATGAAAATCACTGCAAATCTAGACGTTACTGACCAAAAATAAACTCAAGAGACACAAAACTATTGGCACATGCAAATAGGCCTCGCATAAGAACAGTAGCCCACAAATAAGCAGACTGTTTTTTTTTTGTATCTTAGGGGCCGTTTACACTGTTTCAACTAAACACTTGACGAAACTTTTATGTGTTTTGTCTGTTCATTCACACGACAACAGCGTTTTGAAGGCCTGAAAACAAAAGCTTTTGAAACTGGGTTTCAATTGAAAACAATACCGTTATCGTCTCTGTGTAAACAACAAAAACACACATTTGTGAAAGCAGTGACATCATGCGGATGAGTATAGTTTGTTTTCAGTCTATACACTGTAGTGTTTCATTACACGTTCCTTGACATCGCCAACTACTGGCCTGGCATGCATATTTCTACCATCATTTGGTGCCCAATGACAATTTTAGCACATTGAGTAGTTCAAGTTCATATGGTTTACTCTCACAGTAAACGTACGGGACATGGCTTTTTTCAGATTGTTCAGGCATGTTCTAAAATGCGACGCGGAACATGACCGTCATGACACATTCCATTTTGTTTTGTATGTGATGTCTTTTCACACAATACCACCCTTCACACAAAATGTCAAGGTTGTTCCTCCAGTTTGGCCAGATGTCACTACAATTTACTCTAACGTTGACTTGTGTGGGAAGTTTGTGTGGGAACAATTACTGAATTAAATCTAATTGTTTTGCAGGGCTGAAATCTTAATTTGGTGCTTCTCTGACGTGTCTATTTTATGCACTCAATGTGGAAATGCTACAACAAGTAAACATGTTAGCTGTACGATGCACTGCAACTTGACCAAAAATTATGCTAGAATAGCAATATGTATTTTTACTTTGGGCTGAACTTTACTATTCAACTGGTTTAATTTATCACCTGAAAACACGACACTCTGAACCGCATACCGAGTTCAGTTTCCCACTAACCTAACTTAAGTTTAATTACCATTACAATGTTTAGTGCAAATAATAGTCATTGAAAATATTGAATTGACTTCTGCAGTGTATTATATCGTTTTGCTCTGTAATCTGATTGCATATAACTAAAGAAACCCTGTAAAAAGACAATGTATTCTGATAAAGTGGCATCGATGCATGATTTGGCACAAACGTCCACACACATCCCATCACAACAAGGCGTTGCTGTCGTCATCTCTGCTGTGTGTTTGCCTTGTTTGAGTCAGCGGCTGGTGCCTCAGTGACTTGGTGCTCCACTTGTGGGCATCCTGAAGACCCGGCTCCAGGAAATACAGGCACGCTCCAAAACCAGCCAGGACCAGGACTGAGACCAGCAGATAGACCGGGACGAACCAGTCCAGAAACATCCAAGACATTGTGTAGTCTCAAAAGTATAGAACGAGAGAAATGGATAAAATGAAAACACACCTGTGCACTGCAGTGAAACATTGCATGATCCACATGGAAATATGACAGTATCGTCACTCATTTTTCTCTGCAGTATGAAGTACATGAAGTAGCCTACACTAATAAGTACAGCATGCTATGAAACATCACCTCTACAGCACATTTGCATGTGTCTCCACATACCTGCAGTCTTTCTTTGATCGTCTGTGAACTGGCACTGTAGTTTGGGGTTTAAATTGTTAAACCCAGGCTGAGCGGATAGAATCGTCTCAGTAAAAATGCTGAATAATAAAGCCAAATGATGGCTGATGCCACTACATGGACGAATATATTAGTATTTAATTCGATGCTATGGCATGAGGGTTTCTCGCACCCTTGCTTTCGTGCTCTCCTTGTCAAAGCTGTGCCATCCAGTTGGGAAAGGGGGAGGGTAACCATGGAGACGTCTCTGACGAGGAAAGGGTCAGAGCAGAAGTTACATAATTTTTTTTTGTAACCCTTTCTTTTCAATCCTGATCTCCCGTTACTGGTCATTTCAGGGTCAAACTGGAACATGGCAGATTTTAGAGGAAGTCAGAGGTTTTAGGGAGGACGTTGTGTTGTATAAATGTTCTCAAATCCCTGAAAGGGTTCAAAATAACCCACAGCATCATTCGTCCTGCATTACTCACTCTCACGTTGTTTTAAACCCGTATGGCTTTTCCTCCGTGGAACACAAAAGGAGAAATTCAACAAAATGTTCATGCTGCTCTTTTCCATACAATGAATGGTGACCTGGTACATTACAACCGAAGCTGTAAAAATAACAAAAAAAATCATAAAAGCGGTTCATATGATGTACTATTACAGAATATATGCTATATATACACTAAAGCTCTCAAATTTCAGTTATGAGATTACAGTCATGATCTGTAATGAGACCATTCACATTCACAAGTCATACAGGTTTGGAATGATATGAGTAAATCATTTATGAATTTTCATTTTTAGTTTTTGGTCTATCCCTTAGAACATCTCCTTTATTTGGTAAGAAAATCATACAGATTTTAAGGGGAAATGATTACAGAATAAAAAATTTTGGGGGGTTAACTAATTAACATGAATGACAGTTCCCAGACTACTGTTCCTAATGTAATCCCGGTATTTCTTGTGCGCACACACACCCACGCATATGCACACACACACGTACACACACACACCTGGGAGCTGCTTCGTTACTCTTTAAGTCTAAATAGCTTGAGGTAAGCAATGCTTGGCTGAATAAACATAAAGCAGATTCTTAAACACAAGCACACACAACTATAATCTCAGCACAATAACGCCCATTACACAGTTGTTGGCTTTCAGAGTATCATGCAATTGATAGTCTCAAATGTAAGGCAAAACTGAGCAGTGTTGACCTATATATGAGCACAAGGCAAACGCAAGATGTGCAGCTTTCAGTAAAGCCTGAGGGAAATCAAACTCACATACATTTACAATAATCTGCACATTCACAATTACAACTGATGCAAACACAACAGCAGTGGCCCAAGAAAGTATATATGGACACTTAAAAATGTCACATCTAAAAGTGCCTGAATTTCAGAGACGATAAAATGTCAAACCAAGTGGCAGAATAATTTTTGTGTGTGTGTGAACTATCCCTTTAACACAGGCGTAGATCGTCAGATTTACTCACCGCAACAATGTTTGACAATAAATTCATTTTGTCTTAATTTAAAACAACAACAATCTTCTAGCGTATAATATATTTCTTAAGATTATTTTTTAAAGAAATGAATACGTATTTATCAAGGAAGCATTAAATTAAGCAAATACATTTATAACTTTCTAGTAATCAAAGAATCCTGAAAAAATTATGTATCATGGTTTTCATAAAAATAGGGCACCTATTATGGAATTTTGAAATTTACCTTTCATGTAGTGTGTAACATAGATCTAAGTGAACAAAAACATCCTGCAAACTTTGAAATATGAAAGTGCACCGTATATAAAGTTATTGTCTTTCAAAAGTAAGAGTCGACTCGGAGTCATTTTTATGAATCGTTAGAAGACCGAAGCTTTTTCTCTGACAAGATGACGTCAACTTGTCAAGTTATTTGAATACGATACGCCCACTTATTGCGCTCCAAGGCCAGGGAAAATATCATGGCGACGAGACGCTGTGTTCTGAAGTGCGGCTCAAAAGCAAACTTTTTTCAGCTGCCCAAGGAGGAGCATTTGAAGACTAAGTGGCTACAATTCATATAACTATACCACAGAAGTATAGTCCGAGCCTTCTGCTTTGTTCGCGCCATTTTGAAGACGATTGCTTTTTAAATGCAATCAAACTTGGATTCGCGAGCCGGCTGATATTGAAGGAAGGTTCACTTCTAAGTGTATTTGCATCAGCTTCCTCCTCCGTATCACAACCTGTAAGTGTTATTAATAATTGTTGCTTTTATGTTTTATGTAGCATGCTTAATAATTATTTTGTTTGTTGTGTAAGCACCGTTTAGCTTCTAGGTCTTCAATGACAATTGTATTGAGATATGCGAAGTGTTTGTCGTTGTTTTCGGAGTTGTCTTAAAGAATAGAGTAATACCTCGTAGTAACGTAAGTGCATTTTTTTTTTTTTTTGTAAAAACGTTATGTTTATGCATCGGGCTAATGCAAACAAAGACTGATTGTACTTTTACAATGTGAACTCTGGGCTATGCTCGCTAACATTAAATTCTTTATCTTATTTTTAGTTTTTTACTACAAACTACAAAGCAGTGGACTATAATCATTATTATAACACGATTTAATTGATAAAAGCATCATTGTACTCCGTGTTAAACAATAAGTATTATGTATGTAAACACTGCTGGGTCGTCTGACCAATCAACGCAGATTAGCGTCGCGCAAAGGAGGGGTTTGGAAAAACGAGTCGTTGAACGAATCATTTGGGAGTCGGTGATCAAATCATGTAAAAATAAATGCATATTATACGAAAACAAAAGTGTTTTTTGACATTGTATGCACGTAAAACTGTTGTTGGGGACTCCCTCAACAACATTAGGAACATTTTAAATGTCATAATAGGTGCCCTTTAAGCAAGAACAACTGTTTTCAAAATTGATAATAGTAATTGTTTCTTGAGCACCAAATCAGCATGTTACAATGATTTTTTGAAGGACACTGAATGCAGAACAGACTTCTACACTATTTCTATAGTAGAGCTTTGCTATGTCCCGCGCATTCACAGACAAATTTATTGTGTTAGACATATAAATATAATTAAGTCAGAATAATGGCACATAGTCAAACTAAACACTTTGTTTCCAGCTCAGCAGCTTTAATCTTTCATTTAATTTTAATGTCCACAACATACAGAAAGTCATTGATACCCTTAGTATTCATACCCTTAACCAACACCATAAAACCCTGGCCTTTATGGGAATGGGAAGGCCAAAACATTTAGCCAAAATTCAAAGCAATGCATTTTGCAAAATGAATTCTGTGAATCCGCACCTCAAAAAGCACCGTGAGGTGAGAACTGGAAGACGAATGGATGAATGGAGTGCAAAATACTGCAAATGTTCAGAAGGCTTTCTAATAAAACACCTTTTGTGATACGAGAAAATAAATCTTAAGTTTGTTCTGCTTTTAAAAAAGTATCATATTATAACACAAAATAACGAGAACTGGTTAATGATGTGAAACTTTGAATGATGTCTATACTTCATTATTTGAATCTGTGTTATAATTTCGATGTTTGGTTGTTGTCAAATTCACTTTGTGTTTTGTCAGGACGGTGTGACTGAAGAAAATCAGTGATTATGGAGGCCACAGACTCAGGTTTGTTGAGGTGAATGTGATGGTCTCCTTCTATGTCAAGAATGGTGGCCTGTAGAGGAGCGAGAAAGATGTATTTGTACATACTGCTATTCCAGACATACATTTTGCATTCATTTTGGTGTGTATGTGTATGCGTCTCACTTTTTGATCAGTCCAGCTCTTCCGAATCAAATCACTATATCCATTAGGTAGAGTATACGTTTTGAACAGACCCTCATTTGCCCTGAAGAAAGAAACAAATGCAGTCTGATAGTGTATGTATATCTGATTGTGTGTGGATAAACAGTATTTTTTAACAGTAGTCCCAGATGCTAAAAGCCTCACTAAAAGCCCGCACATTTATACATCAGCTGTTCACAGATGCCACTTGGTAGAGCCGCACGGTTCTGGAAAAATTGACAATCACAATTTTTTTTTGTTTAAAACAGAGATCACGATTCTCCCACAATTCTGAACAGACAACTAAACAAAATAACGTGTAATTTACTAGAGGTTCTGACAAAATATTTACTGCTGCAGTCTATTTAAAATGTTTAATTAATTTCAATGAGTCATAAAAAAATATATTTATACTGGTTTCAATACTGGATGAATCTGCGTTTTTTAATGAATCTCTTGAATGACTGATTCAATGACAAATAAAACCAATTTAACAGTCACTTGTCGCCACCTACTAGTGTAACTATGTAATCGATACTATCGTTATTTGAAGTGCCAAGTTACTTTTTAAAAGGTGATTCGCTCTATTTCGCTTCCATAGAGAGTTAATATCCAAACTATTTGAATATTTGCAAGATTTGCAGACTTGAATGTTACATTGTGATTTTGTCAAAGGATCAATAGATACGGGCGAATCGTTTTCATTTAGGAATGAGATTGTGTGGGTGTTTGAATCGAGATTGCGATTTTTTTAATGATTGATCGTGCAGCTCTACCACTTGGTTTAAATATCTCATTATTTAGTACAGTGACATTCAGGCACTTTGTTTGTAACTTAACTGTCTGAATACTTTTTGGGGCCACTATATTTCAAATAGCAAAATATTATTCATATTTTACATTATAATTTTGTGAGGCCTAAATTGACCTGTAGCATTTAAAATTACTTTTATTTTGAATTCACGTACACATAATAGTAAATCATTTAACATCTGCAAATTATTGGTTTCTGGCCATAACATGAAAATAATTATTATCCTATCAGTAATGGACAGAAATTTAATAGTAATGGTGCATCCCTAATTTTGAGCATTGTGCATAAATGCGTACAGTATTTCTCATGAATACTATGAAAACGTGTGCGTGTGTGTGTGTGTCTGTGTGTGTGTATTGTACTCACAGCAGTAGCATCACTCTGGCTTTAACTAGTGACAGCATGTAGAGGCACTGTGGCATATTATAATTTACAATGTTTTTCTAAAAGACAAAACCAAATATCCCCAGAAAAAGTTAGATCACATTAATCATGATGTGTATAGTGTATATTTTTTTACACATTTCTTCATAAACAAGACATCTGTACAGCAGAAAACATGATGAAAAGGTAATAAACTCTATGATAATGAGAGGTTTGAGCAGCTCTGTCACAGATAAATGTGGGTTAAACAGTAGAACAAAATCTGAAATCTTGTTTTCTGGAATACACAAACAACTGAAATTGTAAATGAACAAGTAAATATATTGAAATGGCTCACCAGGTTGATCCTGAAGTCTCTGGTAAATATAAATCCTTCAAGAGAAAGGAAGTCATTTAGAGAGCTTGATATAATAAACTGTTTTGTCTGAGCAAAATCTGTGAAAAGGTCTCGGAGTGAGTGTTGCATGTCTTACCTCCCTCAACCTCTCTGACGGCTCGCTCCAACAGGACATCTGCAGACTGATCGGACAGGGAGGGGTTTGCAACCTTCAACCTGAAAGAGAATAATAATAACTTATATAATGTATATAAATAGAATACATTAGAATTTGCTTGGGGTCAGTACAACTTTAAAAAAGGAAATACTTTTATTCGGCAAGGATGCATTAAATTGATCAAAAGTGACAGTAAAAACATTTCAAATGTTGGTATGTTACAAAAGATTAAAATTTCTATTTCAAATTCTATTTCAATTTATCAAAGAATACTGAAAAGATTTCTGAAGGATCATGTGACACTGAAGACTAGAGTGACGACGCTCAAAATTCAGCTTCGTATCACAGGAAAAATTTACATTTTAAAATATATTAAAATAGAAAACAGTTATTTTAAATTGTAATAATATTAGACAATATTACTGTACTTTGATCAAATACGTGCAGCCTTGGTGAGCGTAAGAGACTTTAATATATATCAATATGAGGTGGACAAGACAAAACTAAACTTAAAATGGCAAAAAATTAGCTAAAGAGGAATGAGAATAAGACCTTAAAAATGTGGCAAAGCTTATGTTGAACAAGAACATTCATGTTTACAATAGTTACAGACACACATATATATCACATGACATCAGGCATTCCTCACCTTTCTTTGGCTTTCTCGTACGTGTACACCTTCTCTTTCCTTTCACCCATCTTGTTGTCATAGTGGATTTGATCATTTATCCCCTTTCTCATATTTTTAAACATGTCAGTCTAGGGAAGGACAAATAAACATTTATGTGGCATGCATGTTGAACAAGGAGTCTTCTCTATGTTTACAGACAGCGACTCTAACATGCTCCATTTATTGTTACCACTTCTGTCGGGAGAAATCCATAAGTATCCAAGAGAACTACGTCTTCAACCATCTCTGGGTACAACGCGGTAAACTGGAAAACCAGAGGAAACTCATTACATTTACACAGCACAGTGACTGTCCTAATACACTGGTTCTCAACGGTTGCAAAAAACTCAAATGTATCCGTTCAAAGGCAGCCGGGAAAAGCCTTATAGTCATCATCAATGACCTCAAACTGTTAATAAATGTTAATAATATTATTACAGCTCATAGTAATATTAACACATGTAAAGACAAAATAAAATGCACATTTTTTTTTTTTACATCTCAATCTTTTACATTTTAAATGTAAAATCTGGGTCATGAAGCAAGTTGAGAACTGCTCTACTAAACAACTCATTTACATAAATAGAAAAGCACTATGATGGATACTCACTAGTCCTGCCACATTACCACCTGTTAAAGAAACAATTTAAATTAAATAGAACATCAAATTATGGTAAATGAACAAATACTTAATCCAGATAAAAAAATTTTTTTTTTGAATATCATAAATATGTGTTACTTACAAGTTATTTGTGTATGATGATAGAGCTTTACTGCTTTTTTTATAATTTAATTTAAATTTCAGTGTTATCCAGTAATCAAGATTATTAATGTGGTTATATATTTATAGGTTTGTGAATGTATTCACTCTGACTCTATTAACCCTCATGTTGTGTTGAGCCGGAAAAGATTTTCTTTTTCCAGAAAAGACTAGTTAATGTTATTGCATTGGACAGAAACTTTGTGACTTTGTTCTACTTCCCAAATGTTTTTTGATCATTTTCGTACTTTGTGGTGTGAACGAGTCTAAATATAAAAGAACAGCAGAGTCCACACCACAACTATAACGATAATGACACAATGAAACAATATTGTTGCAATCGTTTTCAGAACCATTTTTTTTCCAGCTGATGAATGATAAAAACAATAACAACAGCCAATCAGAATCCATCCTGCTCGAGCATTTAAAGTGACAGACGACAAAACTACAGGACATGCTTAGAAATAAACACAACGATGTCGTCCACTGGTGTGTCAGTATTTTGCTTGTCATGTTGTGTTTTGGCCTCTAGAGGTCCTCATGGTGCCCTCATGCCCAGCTTACTCAGCTTGTAATTAATGTTATTTCACACCGTCTCGTTCTGCTGTGTGACTCTGGCTCATAGCTTCTTTGCTTGGTGTTTAGTTGTTCTGAAGCCAGTTGCCTGAGTAAGTGCTCTCTATCTCTGACACATTGTATTGTCTTTTGCCTGTGGATTATTCCCTTCACAGTTTTATTTTTTGTGGACTTTCTCGCTTTAAGATTTTTTTGTATCTTTGGAATATCTTTTGGAATGCCCTTTAGGACTGGTTTTGTTTTTTGAGTACTACCTTTTGCTGTTTTTGCTCCAGCTGTAGACTATTGCTTGAACTTTTACTAAACCACTTTCTGCATCTCAAGTTCTCCTAAGTGCATCTTACTATTGGGTTCACCATCCTCCTGTGGCTCAAGGATTGAGAGTCTGAGACCCTGTCCCAAATGGCACCCTAAGCACTCGCGGTCTTCCTCTGAGTCCGCACTTTGGTGACGTCTGCTGCGGAGTGCGCATCAGTGCGGGCTCTGAAAAAGTGCGCATCGAGGGCGCAAATCAACCGCAGAGCGAGCGCCCTTCTGAGAGCTAAAATGGGACACCCTACGGTTTCACGGACTTACCAGGCACGTGGTAGCCATTGTAAGTCCACAAGACCGAAAGTGCATAAGAAGTGTGTAATTCGGGACAGGGCCTGACTCTCACACCGGAGACCAGCGTTCAAGTCGCGGTTCTGACAGGTGTGGATGCTAATACAGTTATCGTTCTTGGTGTGAACGGACCTGTAAATGTATTGAGCTGCTTCACTACTTAATGTTATGTAGGTAATGTTAATGATTTAAAATGAACAAACTCTCTGTTGTCCTATATCTTCCCCCATGTTTGACCCTTTACATTATTCAAAGTTTGCACTCAAAACAGACACACTTGTTTAGAATCTTACAATCTTAAAATATTTCTGGATTAATTTAAGCTCAATTTCTGGGAACTAATATGGCAGGAACTCAACAACATGGATCATCCTCTGGCATGAATAAGGATGACGTTTAGAGCACCAGCAGGGATGCTATAAATAAGTACTGTAGTGTGGCAATACGAAATCAGACTTTTGGCATTCATCCCACAGTGTCCTTAATGCCCTCTCACTGATCTACGACAATATAGTTATATCATAGAAGAGGATATAACAGCTACACAATAATGTTACTAATTTACAGTTTACATAGACCCTCCGACCTTTCACACACCAAAGAGAACTTTGACCTCTGTCAGTAGATGAAGACCGCAGTGAAAGAGTTGACTCACCCATACTATGTCCAATTATAGAGAACCTCTTCCACTGAAGAGCTATGAACAAATGGAGAAAAAATACAAATATAGTTAATTCGTATTTTCCCTTGTTTTCCAGTACAAATAACTAAGAATTCTAAGAACAAGATACATTTACTTTAGATATTAAGACTTGTTTTCATAGGTTGTATCTTGAATGCAAATGTATTGTCTTCCTGTAATAACAGTATTGATAAAATTGCTAATAATGGGTAAAAAAAGAAAAAAAAATATGCCAGTTTAGAAAGAATATACACTCTCACAATTCAGGACATCTTCTCTGAAAACAAGTTTTGCTTCTCAATTACATTTATTTTGTTTACAATGATTTTTCGATATTTTAACTGGAAAATAAGGCAAAAATACTCATTACGTTATTCTTTTTGTATTGAAGATGATTAATTAACGGTTTGTAACAAAGTTGCCAAGTAGCTTCAAACCTTCTACAACTCGCCGAACATCTGCCACATACAAAGGGAAGGTGTAAAAGCATCCATCAGGCCTATGGGACGAGAAGCCATGACCTGGAAAATCAATGGCTACGAATCTCCAGTCTGAGAGAGATGTGGAGAAAAAGTAAAACCGAGAGAATGAGAACCACTGTCACTTCATTGACGCTTGTAAATGAAGTATGTAAGAATGAATTTATTAATGTGGATCTTCATAATGTTCATGAATCCAATACTAATACCTTTAGGAAGCAATGGAATCAGTGTATTGAACGATCCGCTGTTGTCAGCCCAACCGTGCAAACACAGCACGGGACGACCATGAGAAGGACCCCAAACCTGACCTCTCATCTCTCCCCATGGGACAGTCATTCTGAACTCAGACGCTGTGTGTCACAGTAAAGAAGAGTCATAATCAGTTAAATCATAACCATGCACATTAGTGAACACATGCTCCTTAAATGTATTTAAAGGTTTATAATTATATGCAATTAACCCTGAACCTAACCCTATAGTAAGTACATGTAACATTACTCTGTACTTAAATATATAATTACACTGTAACAATGACACCTTCAAATAAAGTGTAACCCTGTATTTCAAGGCGATGTACTTACATTGTACTTACTCAAATAAGTACTACAGAGTAATGTAATTAACTACATGTACTTATAGTTACAGTTAGGGCTAGTTACTTGTAATAATGCCTAATTTACTGTTAATAAGTACGTGTAGTAACGTGTAAGTTAGTACTTCACCTTAAAATAAAGTGTTACCGTAAAAAAAGTCTGTTTCTTACCTGCTCTCCTCATCGTAGTTGTGCCAAAGTGTCTGAGACTCGTGAACGCAGGAATCATTCTCACACCTTGCAGTGCAGTTTAAACCCCCTTACATGAGAGGGAGAAGCTGATGTTTATTCGAAAAATACATTTTTTAAATGTTTGAAAGGTAACCTATATTACACCTTATTCATTTGAACATGACATGCATAAAGAAAAAAAAGTTTTCGGATGAAGAGAAAAATAATATTACATGTCTGAATAACTAATGTACCATATAAATTAGAATAAAAATACATGTATATAAAACACATTTTAATTGTAAAGTCCTGTTTTCCAAATGAATTGAAAACTTACGTCGAGAGATATAAATCGGCTGTTCTTGAAGTTTACTATTAAACACATCACGCACTGTGAGCAAAGCATCACGCACATCCTGGCCAGTGACCTTAGAGTCGTGATTTCAAAATAAAAGTCGTTTCCACTGAACGACAATTCGTGAAAAAATGCCCTAAATAAAAAATTAAATAAAAAAACGAACAATGTAACGTGTAATTGTAACGTTTTTACCACTACAAAACGCTGAGCTATATCTCGGAAATTCATTACTATTTCCCGTCCTACTTTTATTTTGAAAATATCCGGTACCAATGACATTTTTACTAATCGTGGCTTCACGCATCCGGAACTGAAACAAAACATCAGGTAAACGCTACTGAGGAACGAAATACGCTGTATTTGTTATACCTGCTTATCATTTCATATAATTTATGTACTGGCGGTGCTATGTTCTGCGTTGTACATTCAGCACCCATATAATCAGGAAAACCCATAATGTAACCAGAGGCAAACGACTAACTGTTAACGTTACATGACCAGAGCAACAATGAATGACATTCTGACAGTTCAACTCTTTCTATGCTTTCGTATACGTTACATTTACAAATTACAATGTGCTGATTTATAACACAAACTGTCATTGTATTCCAGGGCTCAGGCACTTTCATTCTTTAATTTAGATTGCAATTCAAATTCGGTGTGGACGGAATGGAGGTCCGCTTCACGCGAGGCAAATCTGCGATCCTCGAGCGCTCGATCACGCGTCCTAAAACGGAGGTGAGCGTGAGTGCGTTCGCGCTGCTGTTCTCCGAGATGGTGCAGTACTGCCAGAGCCGCGTGTACTCGGTGTCTGAGCTCCAGGCCCGGCTGGCTGACATGGGTCAAGGTGTGGGAGCCAGTCTTCTCGATGTTCTTGTGATGAGGGAGAAAAATGGGAAAAGAGAAACCAAAGTATTAAACATACTTCTCTTTATTAAGGTATTACTTTTATGTTGTTTACATATTGCAGATCATTTTGGTTTAAGTTTAGATCTATAGGGTTAAATGGATAGTTAACCCGTCATTGAAAATTCTGTTATTATTAGTTACGCACTCTCATGCCCTTTCATTCATCTTTGAAACACAAACTAACAAGTTTCTGTCCATCCGTTGAAAGTCTATTCACCCAAAACGGTCGCTTTTAAAATGAACGTAAAATAAATCCGTATGAATCCAAGTCTTCTGAAGAAAAACGATCACTTTATATGATTAACAGATTTAATTTAAGCTTTTATTCAAACATTGATCAGCAAACATACACGGAGACAGAGCCTGACATTAACTTTTTTGTTCACCAGTCACTGTGGCTAGCCACTCAGCATTTTCACTGGCCACAATTTTGACATCAATACCATGGGGGGAAAATGCCATGTATACATTTTGAATATTATCTTATAATTTGGCAGCAGGTATATTAGGCTGCTGTCACTTTAAGACCTGACGCACGGATCCACTATACTATTACACACTCGTTATCTTTCTCATCTGTTAACGTTTACTTAAAACATAACTGACTGTTTACGTGAATACTCGCCAAGACCGGCATTATTTTGTGTATATTTGACTTTAAGCACAATAAGCCGCGAAAACTAACTTAATGTAGTACTGAGGGGCGGCTTTATGTGTGCGCCCTTATGTGGAAATGAGTAAAATGATGTGCAATCCCATGGTGAAATTCAACCCCATTAACACCAACAATATTCAGAGCAAATTAAATAAGTAAGTGAGGGGAGGCGGGTTTAAACGTGTGTCAACTCACTGGCGAAGAAATGAGAGAGCGAGAAAGCGCAGCTGGTATTCTGTGGAAAATTTGTATTTGAAAAGTTTCAGATATGTATCTACATTACATTGCACTTAATATATTATTCCAGATGCCTTTTTAAAAGTTGAAAAATCTAAATAAATAAAATTCACCCCGCTAAAGTGGCTAGTAGGAGTGTCAGCGTTACACGCCACCGCTGAAATCCGTTAATGTCACTCCCTGCATAGAGCACTCAAATATGGTAAGCGTAAGCTCAAGTGTATACTTGCCTGACCCGTATGAACAAACCTCATTGGTACTGGCATGACTGGTACTGAGCTTCCGTTTACCAAATGTAAGTGCTCTATGCATGTTCGCTGACCCGTGTTTATATGTAAATTCACGGTTTCTTAATTTGTGTTCTGAAGATGAACGAAAGTTCTGGTTTTAGAACGACACAAGGGTGAGTACGGTAATTGATGAGGGACTTTTTTTTTTTTGGTTGAACCAACCCTTCAACTTTCTTTCTTTCTTTCTTTTCTCCTAGGTAAATGTGTGGAAATCTTTGTTTGGCAAGGAGGCAGACAAACTGGAACAAGCCAACGACGATGACAAAACATACTACATCATTGAAAAGGAGCCTTTGATCAATGCCTACATATCAGTACCTAAAGAGAATAGCACTTTAAACTGTGCGGCCTTCACTGGTGGCATTGTGGAGGCTATCTTAACCCACAGTGGCTTCCCAGCCAAAGTCACTGTCCACTGGCATAAGGGGACCACACTGATGATCAAGTTTGATGAGGCAGTCATTGCTCGGGATAAAGCTCTTGATGGCAGATAGCAGATTGCTTAGCACATCAGAATCAAGTTTTACCCTTGAGTCTCAATAGGATTTAAGTTGAATTGATTTATTCATTCATTTGTATATCTTTGCTAACAAATTCACTGCATCTTGCACCCATCTTAAATAACTTCAAGCCTGTATCTGGCTGTCTTGCTTTATTAATGATGTTACAGAATATAGATAAGGACAAACCACATCAGTAATCACCTCACTTGTCCAATCCAGTGAAAAAAATAACGTCTTTACTGATACATTAATGCATAAATGTATGCATGCATGCGTGCGTGCGTGCGTGCGTACTCTGTACATAAATACACACACACATATATTTACAAACTTGTGTTAGATGTGATTAATCGCAATTAATCGATTTGATTCATTGCCATTAATTACATCGAACATACAAGTTTGTAAATATATAATATGTGTCTGTAATATATGTGTGTGTATATATATATATATATATATATATATATATATATATATATATATATATACATACACACACACACACAGACACACACACACCCACACTGTACTTAAATAGACACACACATATATATTTACACATTTTTATGTTATATACAATTAATTGATTTGACAGAATTTGAATAAGAATATATGTCAAGTGTAATTTATGTTTAATCAGTTAGCAGACGCTTTTACCCAAAGTGACGTACAAATAAAGAGAACGGAGTAATTTATTGTACAGAAAGATCCACAAACACACTTTGCTATCTAAACATTTTACGCAAAGGTGTTTGTTGGGTTTGAAATGCTAGGAAAGTTCTCTGCAGAAAACTTCTACATTTGAGGTGTCAAACCCTTAATTGTAATTCAACGGCAGAACGTTGACGAGCTATCTGCACTTTTCCAGCCTGGAAGATTAAAAGATGGAGATTTGATTATTTTTATTCTAATTAGGGAGCCGGTTATAAATGTCTCTCCTGGATGAGAAGAGAAAAGGTGTGTGTTTATCAGCGAGGGATGGCTGTGATCCTGAAGGTGTTTCATTTAGCAAATGTCCTTGAAATGGAAGCAGAAGTAGTTTTGAGGATTGATGATAATATTTTCCTATTATTGTGCTCAGATGAAAAAGAAGTCTGTTGATACATTAATGCAGTGAGGGGTTATACAGTTCTCTGTATGAAGATCTTAATCTTTGGATGTCTATTTTGCATATGTACTAAAACAAAGCATGAATAAATTGTAATAAATAATCAATTAAATCAGAATTGAATAGGTTGTTAGGTTTGGATCTCATTGAGTTGTTGAGTATGAAATGTGCCGGACAGCACATTACTGCACAGATATTGTGTGGGAAAAAAAAGTCAAATGACACTTTTAACCGTTTAGTTTTCCAAAATTTTGCTTACAATGTACATATGACAAAAATGAAAAAATGTATACCTGTATGAAGTTTTATTTACAGCATAAATTACATTTGGACTTCTTGATCGTTTTTGTATTATAGAGGATTGATCTATGTATGTGTATGTTTCATTTGTTCACATGTTCTTGTCCTACAATATAATAAATTGCAAGAAGAGATCGGGAAACACTGTCCCTTGCATACATTTTCCATAATAACAACAGTTTGTGTCTAAACACTGTATATAGTTGCAATAGTTAATTGCATATTGAATTGCATGTTAATACCTCAACATGATAAATTATTATTATTATTAATACAACAGTAACATTTTTTCTGTTTGTATGTTGATGATGACTGGTGGCTAACACTAGTTACAGCAGTTTTTTTACAGTAGCAATAACTAGTAAATGGTAGTTTTTGTCAGGACCTGTCCTGGATTTAGCAGTTGTGTGTAATCATGGCCTTCGGCACTAGCTTGTGACTTGATTTCTTGTAAATGGTGTCATGTTGTAAAAATTATTGTGAACTATTCTCAATTGAGTCATATGTTTTGCCTCACATTAATGCGTGATTACTGGGACAACACTGAAAAATAACACGAATCTTTCAACCATCTTTAGAGGTATTTAAGCTATGTGTGGGTGCAGCCTCCTGCGTGCTTCAATGTTCTCAAAAACAACACAAATCCACCCACCAGTCACTCAGTATGGGTCAAATTTTTTTTATATATATACACACACACAGGTGAAACTCGAAAAATTTGAATATCGTGCAAAGTTAATTTATTTCAGTAATTCAACTAACAGGTGAAACTAATAAACTAAATAGACTCATTACATGCAAAGTGAGATATTTCAAGCCTTTATTTGTTGTAATTTTGATTATGGCTTACAGCTTATGAAAACCTTTTCACAATATTCTAATTTTGAAGCTGTAAGCTGTAATCATCAAAATTATAACTATGTAGTTAATTATAACTATGTAATAATATAGTTATAATATAATTATATTATAACTATATAATTGTGAGAGAGCCCCACTCCCTTGAATGAAAAGCAACCCCACATGTTCTCAGGATGCTTCGCTGTTGGCATGACACAGGACTCACGGTAGCATTCACCTTTCTTCTCCAGACAAAGAAGAAGTGTTTTTTTTTTTCTGGCCTTCTTGACACCAGGCCATTGTCCAAATGTCTTTGCTTCACTGTGCGTGCAGATGCATCACATCCACCTGCTGCCAATATTGAGCAAGCCCTGCACTAGCGGTGACACGATTCCAGAGCTGAGTCTTCAGGAGGAGACTGTCCTGGAGCTCGCTGGACACTCGGTTTATATCCTAGAGCCTTCTTCACTCCAGTTGAACCTCTCGCCTTGAAGAAAAAATATTCATGCAGCAATTCCCTTGCATGTGAGTCCATTTTGAAGCAACGATGGATGCATTTCTTTGGAGGTAACCATTGCTAAAACAAGAAAACAATGACCGGAAGCTATTTTACCTGACTAGTATTTGTTCACACTTTCCTAAGTGCTAAAAGATGATTACTGGAATATTGTTAGCTAGTCATTTTGCGACCAGGGTCAAAAAAATGTAAAACGTTTTTTATTTGTGAAACAAGTTAAATTTTTGTCCCATGAAACTTTTTGCAATTATTTGAACTGCATATGATCATTCTGCACAATAGTCTAGGAACGTGAATCAACACCACAACAATTGAAGTAGCAAAACACAACATTTATGTCACTGCCAATTATTTTGGTGTGTATAGCCTACATAACATTAACATATCTTGTTTAAAATAAGTTGAGAAAGAGATTCCAAACAATTGTTAAATTTTTTGTGACAGAGTTAAAATAATAAGAAGCTCAGAACTTATAAAACATAAGACATCTATACACACACACACACACACACACACACACACACACACACACACACACACACACACACACACACACACAGAGAAATTTTTATGGCACCTCAGCACAGCCATGAGCACAGCAGCGTCAGATTGTCACATGATGTTGTCACATGACCTCAAGCATCGGAAGTTCAGTGCTGCTCGCGAATCGCGCGAGTGTATGCTTGCTTGTAAACATGAGGTAACCGGAGAAGAACCCGTCAATTAATTACAGAGGAACAAAAAACGCTGTTGAACATATTCAGATCCTATTGTGCTGTGAATTAAACTGGGATTTTAATGCCGACAGACTCCGCACGTGATTTTAAAGCGCTGACATGGCCGCAGTGGACGCGAATAAAGTCAACATTTCCTCCGGTGAGTGATCGGCTGTATAATGCATGCGATGTTTCAGTGCGTGAGTGAGGTGTTATTACAGCAAGAATGGATCTAGCCCTGCATTTTTAGGGAAGCCCTGAAGTGGAGTACAAAATAGTGATTTTATTATATGTATTTGTATTGTACTGTTCATGTGTAATGTATATTCTTTGCACAGAAGTACTCAAGATGCTCAAAAAGTACTTAAGATGCACAAGAATATCAAATGTCAAAGAAACAGGAGTTTGTTTATCACCGGTCACGAGCGCAGGATGACACTGCTAGTACTGTTTTTTTGGAATATTTTGTGGTTTGGATGATTCACAAGGTCGGATAGACTGCTGTGTTAGTGGATAATTAATGTATGCGATGTATTTTCCACTTGCTTGTTTTCTTATTTTGTTCCTCATTCGTGTTTCATTATTTCTGTAGCTAGCTATTACACCATAATACAGAGGCATGATGTTGGGTTTATGGGGTCAAAAATCTACATTTGCCACCTGTTTTCATTTTCATTTCACTCACTAATGACCATAAAAATCATCTGATCTGCTCAAGACTTGTCTTGGGAGTTGTAGATTTGAGGCTTATAGATTTGAAACTATGTTTTTCGAGGGCGTAGGTTTGATTTTGAGATTGGTGGGGGGACATCAGCAGAAGCGAAGCAATCAGGAAATTAATAGGATAATGTATTAAGGTTTTTAGTCTATATTGCTCTTAACAATATGTTAATTCATTAATTCTGTAATGTTACAGGTAACTAATAAAGACAAGGAGGCAGTTAAACAGAGACTTAACTTTACTTCTTTCATAGTGCAGTGCAATAGTGCAATACTGTCTTGTTCTTTGCTTTTTGAAGAAACAAATAATTTACTTGTTTCAATCCTGTATGAATTTCTTTCTTCTGTTGAACACAATAGATGATATTTTGAAGAATGTCGGTAACCAGACAGTTGATGGACCCCATTGACTTCCATAGAAGGAAAAATGTTTTATATGGAAGTCCGTATGAAATCAACTACCATGGCTACCATCAACTGTCTGGTTACCGACATTCTTCAAAATATCTTCTTTTGTGTTCAGCAGACGAAAGAAACTGGTTTGAAACAACTTGAGAGTGAGTAATGATGACAGAATTTTTAACTACCAGTGAACTATCCCTTTAACAGAAATTAATTCTTGGCATATTTATTTCACATCGATACTGTCCAGTTTGTCTTGTTGGACGTGGTACACAGCAATACTGTCAAGTGTCACTTGTGACCATTGCTCTGAGCCATGTTTTCAGTGTCCTAAGAGAGCACTGAAACTTCTTTCAGTCCAGCTGATGCGACTGGGATGATTTGATCAAACAGGACTCTCATTTCAACAAGCCTTCAACACACCAAGCAATGTTATTTTTTCGTGTTTTATGGGGACTTTCCATAGACCTAATGATTTTTATACTGTACAAACTGTGTATTCTATATTCTACCCCCCTAGACTAACCTTACCTATCACAAAAAAACTTTCTGCATTTTTACATTTTCAAAACAACATCAGTCTGGTTTATAAGCTGTTTTCCCCGACAACAACAAAATCCCCACAAGGACAAGGATATAGCCATCTCTGTGGGGACATATTGTTCCTATAATGTAGGGTTGCTCACAATCTCTCTGTGTTGTAAACTGATCCGCAGGGTGTAGTAGCGCTCTCTCTCTCTCTCTCTCTCTCTCTCTCTCTCTCTCTCTCTCTCTCTCTCTCTCTCTCTCTCTCTCTCTCTCTCTCTCTCTCTCTCTCTCTCTCTCTCTCTCTCTCTCTCTCTCTCTCTCTCTCTCTCACACGATTATGTGTGCCACTTATCCCGCGATGGTCATATAGTAGACTATATTGTAAAAACGGTTTTGTAAAAAAGATTTGCCCGTATTCTTGAGAAACTGTTGATTTCTCCCTCGCTTACCGCATTTAGGTTTCTTTCGGATGAGTTTTGATAGGGACAAATCAGTGTCACTGGATTTTGGTAGAGACACTTCCCTACTAAATTCTACGCCCCTGATGTTTTTATACCACAGCATTGTGGAGTTCTTCATTTTGATGGGCTGACAGACGATCCAGGGTCATATTGCAAATTTTTTATCTATTAGGTATCAAACATTCTGCCACAGTATTGGTTGGCAACCAAAATTTCAGGGCCAAGAAGTAGCCTAGTTCAAGGTTTGTTGACCAAAATACTGTTCCATGTCACTTTCCAGACTAATAAAAACAGTAAATTTAAATGTTCTTACGCAAGCATAAAACCAACATTTCCATGAATTTGCTTTTATCTTCTTAATGTTCCTATTCTTGTGAAAGAGTCATCTGTGCATGTTATTCCGAAGTATTTTCTGTTGTTGTAACCATTCATTATTTATTATAGAAACTTTAAATTTAGTCTAAGTCTGTTCTGCAATGTAACACCCACTTTTCAACATCCAATCAATTCACAATGGATTAAAGCAGTTTTCCCCCCGCCAATTATGGTTTTACTCAAAATACAAAAGCAAAATTGGTTGCTATGCTAACATCAATTCACATTGACTACAATATTTATAATCAGTTGCAGAAGGGTCTGTTCACACAGATCACCTTTTTGCATCCAAACCTACTGCTTGTTCATTGTAAAACTTGAGCTAGACGGAGAAGTATGTTTTTTTTATTCCAATTCACTGCATGTTGCATTTTTCCAACACAAAAGTGCAGTCTTTGTAAATGTTCTACACACAAGAGACATATATTTTATAATTTATTGATGTTTTTTTCTAGTGATGCATTCATTTATTGTCAACTCCAAAACCGAAATGCAACGAGTCGTCTCACGATTTTTTTCTGCCAAACAAATTGAAATATTGCTATTCTAGCATAATTTTTGGTCACAGTGTCCAGACATAGCTTTTCCAAAAGTTGCTCGTCCACACTGAAACTGAAATTATCTTACTGCGCATGCGTAAAACATAATCAAAGCTCACTGAGGTGATACCGAGAGACATAATAAACAACACACTTTTTTTTTTTTTATAACAAATAGGGGTGTAACAATATATCGTGCCACAATATATCGCAATACAAAAATGCAACAATACGTATCGTGGATAGTGACAATATGTATCGTGGATAGTTCACCCAAAATAGAAATTACTGTATAAAAAAAAAATCATGTTTTCAGAGTTTTAGTGTCAGTACTACATTAAACTACTATATAATGTTGATTAAAATGTATAATAATGCAATGGTCAGCTTCAGAATCATGAATACTTTTATTCTGGTGTCACCATTGTCCTTGAATTACAAGCACCAAGTCCAAACCTGTTCATTTAAACCCACAATGTAATATCAAAGTTAGCATTTTAATCAACAGTACATTTTTTGTTAACCTTTTATCATATGTCTTGGGAGTATCGCAATAATATCGTATCGTGAGTTCAGTATCGTGATATATATCGAATCGTGAAATGAAGGTATCGTTACACCCCTAATAACAAAATATTCCACTACTTACTGGCGCGTCTAGGTCGCAATCAATCGCTTTTCCATTTATGGTCTAAAACGCAATTTCCATCATGCTTTGCCTCAGGACAGCAATTGCAAGTACATTTTCTGTCATATTTGCAGGAATTTAATATGAAGATTGTTCTGTGAAAGTGAATAGCACACATGCTGGACTAACCATAGATATCTATACAGTGTGCGACTAAACATACATCTTTGTTTTCAGATACCTCCGTTTTCACAGTCCACACTACGACACAAAAACAACCATTTTAAATGTATCCACTTCAAGGAGAATCTTCAAAATGCTCAGTTTTCTCAGGACAAAAACGCAGTTTTAGTGGACTGATGGATTCATGAATGCCTTCAATGTCACGGTTTCAATCAATGATTTCGGCCCTTCAAAACCATTAATTTCTTTTTCTGTTTTTGCCAAATATTTCCGGTTGCTGAAATTTTGCATGACTAGTTTTTTTTCATAATATTTACCATTTTTTCGATTGTGTGTTGTTGTTTAACTTCGACATATAGATATTTTATTTGGTTGCTTTGTTTTTGTGTGTAGGCACGGGTGGCCAAGGCAGAATGAAAAAAGTGTGAAAGGGTTTATTCTAACATGCTGATATTTATACTTATGACAGCAAGAGCGTGTCATTGCCACACGAGGAGCCATTGTACACGTTCTTAGAAAACATGCTGCAAAACCGGACGGATGAGATTTTTCTGTTTATTTTTCGCATTTGATTGACTCTATCGCTATTAGACAAACACCAGTGCTCGCGAGTGGCTTCAGACACTCGTGAGTGTCGCAATTTTGCTGTCACGATTCTTATCACGCCAATAGACTGCATCTAAAATCTTCCTGTTATACAGTAACAAAAATGTGATAAGACAGGATTCCAGTGACTCGGCTCCGAGAGACGCACCGACACACAGATCTGCTGCTAGATGAAGAGTTGCATAAATACTAGTCTCTCTCCATTTTTTGCTTAATCATGCAGTGATCTGCAGGTCAGATGTTCAAGAGAGTAAAGAAATAGGGAAATCTCAGTTGCTCAATGTGGATGTTACAGGAACTTGGAAATTAGAGAAATATTATGCGTGCATTTAGTCTACCTATCTGTATTTTTCTGCTATGCCGTAATAAAACGGAGCTGTATGAAATTTCCCATTTGTCAGCACTGACACGCTGCGATCACTAATCTCATTTGAGTGGCTGACCCAGTTACTTTTGTATTTCACTTTCCCTTCAGTCTAGATTAGGTGTTTTCACTCTGGATTGTGATTTATGTGGTATTTATGAGGCATGAAAAAAGGTGTTCCACCAAATTTCCGTTGCATAAATGTGTGTAGTACTGAATAAATCCGAAACTAAATAAAATAGAAATCGCATTCGCAGTACGGTGCTAAAAATTTATCAAAATTTGCTGTCAAAATTAACACTGTTGATGCACTGTAAACTTTTTTTTGGTCAAAATAGCTGTGTTTTAGTTAAACAAATATATCAACACATTTTAGAGCAAAGCAAAAGCAGCTCATAATGCTCAATGCTGAAACCGGCTGAATATTTAAGTTTTCCTTGCATTGTTTTTGCCAAAATTAAATCACTTTGGTTTGATGTTTGAAAATGAAGAAATTAAGATAGCCATAAATATTACCATTGTAATTTTACAGTTGTATTGTAAAATAAAAATGATTAGTAGATTAGTAGGAGAGCTACTGTGGAAATAACACAGGACTGAATGAATCACTTAGTATATGAATGAAATTGACAGAATTGCTCTGGAAAGTACATGCTTATATTTAAGCCACCATTTCAAAAAGTCTGTAGTTTCACACATAAAAATGCTTTTGGGAAGTGCTTAGTCAGTGATTTTTAAAAAGTGATGTGGAAAAAGAAAGAAAGGAAGGAGCAAAGCATAGACTATGTTTACAGAACAGCAGTACAGGAAGTGCATCAGCAAGATTGACATTATTGACACTTTTTCATTGTGAGAAATGAAGATAAAAAGATTTGAGGCCACACACAGAGACAAAATCCAACATTCATTCACAAACCAGCAGCCAGGCTAAAGATGTGTCCTTGACAAGCTACCTAAGCTAGCCAGCCTTAAGGCCTTTCACATGATTTGTTGCATGGGGTGAAACATGGAGATTTGCTGCCTGCAAGTCAAACGGTGTAATGCGAAGTTCTGATAAATTCAACAATTCACTTCATTACAAGGGCAGTGCACACAAGTCATAGAATAAAGTCAAGTCATACAGAAAGTAAGTTTTGGTGTTTGCTATTTTTAGTGTTTGTGTTCCCCTTTCACTTCCCTGCTACCTGGCAACCACATAAATCCTATCCATGATATTATGTGAAACGCTTTTCATATAGATGTCAAAGCAGTGCATGACGCTTGCATTGAGTGCTACGATGAAGCCTTAACACTAGTGTAGTCTGTTGTCTCAGATCAAATTCACGCCAACACAAGTCTTTGACAAACCACCCGACCACCCACCCAAGTGTTCACACGTCACTTTGAAGAAGAGAACGCGTGAGGCGTCAGATATCAAGTTTCGGATTGTGCGTGTATATGTGATCTCACACATTGAATTTGGGTCTCAAGAAGTTGCGTTATTTGTATAGACAGTATATTATTTGTTGTCTGCATGTGTGCACTAGTGATAGGTGTTAATGTGAGTATTGCAGGGAATGAAGCTGCATTTTCTAAATTCTGAGTGGCAGTTGAGAGTTTGAGGGTTACCATGACGACTGTGGCTCATCCTCAAACAACACAGAGCTTGAATAATAACACCTAACTCGAGTGTTTCTATCTTATTTAAAGCTAAAGGGTTAGTAAAAAATTATTGAGTTTCAGAGGAAAAAAACTGTTACTCAAATGCTTTTAACTTGAAATAAATGCTTTATTTCAAGTGAATGTTCATTTTATTAATGATTTTAGTATAGTTATGTCATCGAGAAGTCCGTTAGTGTATCATTTACCTGAGATACCTAACGTTACCTGAGATCAAAATGTATATTCATAAATTTATTCATAGTTAAGAATACTGTATTTTCTTCATTGTTTTTTGAATACTAATTTTAAATAGACAACACAGAGGACCAGTTGAAAAACACAGAACTCTTGTCTCTCTCACTCTCATTTAATATTAAAAGACAATTCTCATCTGTTGAGTGGACCTGCAACTTATAGGCTGTCTCTGACTTACTGAAGTAACGTTAGACTGATGTTCACGTCAAGGCTCTAGTTGAGGCCATCTTCTCTTTCAATTGTCTTTTATATTTCTCTTACTATGAATAAAGTTCACTAGTCACCACTGTGTCCTGTTGATCCAAGTACTAACTTTGATTCAAATTCAGTTAACAAGTTATTTTTTATTCACTGTATTTTTACGCAAGACACTTTTGTTCACGAAGGCTGCATTTATTTATGTTATCTAATACAATTTAAAATAAATGTTTTCTATTTGAATGTTTAATTTTTATTTATTTATTCCTTTAATGCAAAGCTGAGTTCAGTACTCCAGTTTTCAGTCACATGATCCTTCAGAAATCATTAATTTCGTATTATTATCACAGTTGAAAATAGTTGTGCGGCTTTATTTTAATTTTGTGCAAACCGTGATAAATTTCATTCAGGATTTATTTGAAATAGAAATCTTTAGTATCATTATAAATGTGTTTACGATCACTTTTGATCAATTTAATGCAGACTTGCTGCTGAAAGTATGAATTTTTATTTTTTATAATCGTATTGACCCCAAACTGTTGAGGGTCGGTAGTGTGTGTAACGTTAAATGTAATAGAAAGAATAACAGTGGTTTCAAGCAAAAAAGACCATTTACTTTGTGATTTGTCCAACTAATGCTGTCTGTCTCTCTCTTTCTTTTTCAGAAGAGGATAGGCCAATGTTTCCGGTGACTCACTGTAGTTCGAACGACTGCATGCATGAGTGTAGTAACCCCAGGCCGACTCCGCTAACAGATGGCTGGATAGGTGCTGGTGAAGAAGAGGAAGCGTTGTGCAGGAAGTTAAAATATTTCTTTATGAGTCCTTGTGAAAAGTACCAAGCCAAAGGCAGAAAACCTTTTAAACTGGTTCTGCAAATGCTGAAGGTTCTTATAGTAACTATACAGGTATTTATTTATTCTTAGATTTTCTTTCTAGTGTTGTTTTCTTTCTACAGTGTTGTAGCTCAAAGTCTCAGTTTTACCCCCAAATTATTCTTTAACCACTGTGACATTCCCTAATTAACCTTTGGGTTAATTTAAAAAGATTTAAGCCACACTTTAAAGCAGGGCTATGCAGTTTCGGGAATTTCTTCGCTGTATTCTCGCTTTTTGCTCGCACGTTTCTCTATAGAGCTCCCCCTACAGCTTCGGAATAGATATTTGACAACACAGTCGAAAAACTTGTTGGCGACTCTCAGATACCAGAGGCTATAGATCAACGACATCAAAGCAGACGGGACATTCTTTAAAACATCTTCTCTATTCGGCTTCGAACAGCGTGAGGGAGCGCAATAATTCCATAATTTTAGCAGATTTTTTTTGACGTAAAGCAATTCGTTGGCCCGCCGGCCCAAAATTGCAAGGGTGGTTTTTCCTCTCACAGGCGATAGGGGGTGCGAGACGACCACCATTCAACCCGAAAAAAGTAATATAACCATTCCAATGACTCCGAAGCTGTTCAGTTAAAGGGGTCATGACATGAGAAACCAAATTTGCCTTGATCTTTTGGTATATATGAGGTCTTTGTACCATTAAAACGTCCTGCAAGTTTCATAGCTTAAGACTTCCTCCCCATTATAAACGAATCATTTATTTAATCGAGCTCTAATTACAGCTCGTTCTGGATCCATGGTAAGAAGTGACGTCACGGGACGAAGTGACGTACCAGTGTTTGCATATGACCGCCTCCAGCGCAAGGCAACTACGCTTTAAGCGCAAGGCAACTACGCTCATTATAGCAAATGTTCTGGCTGGGGGCGTTAATAATTGCTGCATAGGCACTGACGTTAGCCAATCATAACAGGGGGCGTTAACACTAAACTCTTAAAGGGGAAACACCCCCAAAACAGACTGTTTGAATCAGAGGATGAGAAACAGGGTGGGAAAAGGTCATAAATCACTACATTTTAAAAGTTTTTTGTAAAAAAAACTATAGTAATACTATATTTGCACCTAAGGGAACATAATAATAAAATAAAAAAAACATGTCATGACCCCTTTAAGGTAAAAAAACCCTGCATAGTTCACCTTTAAAACCAAGATCTCGCCCGCTCAATGAGCATTAAGTGATATGTTGAGAAAATTTGGCCCACACATATGTGTGTGTATATATATAAAATATATATGTATATATATATATATATATACAGCTGAAACTCGAAAAATTTGAATATCGTGCTAAAGTTATCATTTTGATGATTATGGCTTACAGCTAATGAAAACAACTAATTCAAAATCTCAGAAAATTTGAATATTACATGAAATCAATAAAAAAAAGGATTTTAAATACAGAAATGTTGGCCCTCTGAAAAGTATAATCATGCATATGTACTTGGTTTGGGCCCCTTATGCATTAATAACTGCCTCAGTGCGGCAAAATAAATAAACTTTTGCATGATATTAAAATTTTTCGAGGTTTCATCTATATGTATACACACACACACGCACACACATACTATTTTTACTCACATTTGGCATTTAGCAATTGTTACTTTATACAAATTCTTCCTTTTTTGCTTTGTCATGATCTCCAGCTGGTACTTTTTGGCTTAAGCAACGAGATGGCGGTGACGTTTAAAGAGGAAAACACAGCCTCGTTTAAACACCTCTTTCTCAAAGACTACGCTGACTCAGATGACGTGCTTGCTGTTTACACACAGAGTGATGTTTATGATCATATGCATTACACAATAGAACAGGTAATGTATAATTTCGACAATGACACATACACTAACTCTCATTCATACGGTGCCTTTTTCACTGTAATTATCTCGTAATCATCATTACTATGAAACTAATGAATATATTTTGAGGGGATATATTTGGGCAGCGAGCCCAGTGAATGGTCATGTTTATTTGAAACGCCTTATTTAACGGCCTTTCTTTTCACTTGTCTTTCAGTACCTGGCTTTGCCGGAGACGACAGTGGGCCGCTATGCGTATGTGTACAATGTTGGCGTGAACGGGAGTGCTCTTTCTCTGTGTCAGCAGTATTATAAAAAAGGCCAGATTGACCCAGCTAACGACACCTTCAACATCGATCCGCATGTGGTCACAGGTGACACGTTTTCGGCCTCTTTTTTCCTCAATTGTTCAATCATTGTTTAATCTGAGAAATATACCTGTCCAGGTGTGTATAGGATCAAGGCAGATACTTAATAAACTTGCAATATTAGTTATTAGTATAACAAGCAACACTTATGGTTTGTTTATTAGTACTGATTAAAACTAAAAGACCATGTCATTTCCTCTTTTGCACATTGTTGTTACTTGCAGTTCCTTGTTACTGAGTGCACCACAGGAATCACTTTCTCATGTATTCTAAAAGAAATCATCGGATGACCCTGTCGGCCACTGAGGCTGGTTTAGGTGGTAAAGGATTTCTCTCTTCCTCTCTGTAGACTGTATCGGCGTAAACCCTTTGGCCACTCCCACAGCAGGTCTGGGCCGCGATTACAGGAACTTCACCCTTAAGTTTCACAAGTAAGTTAAAGTTAAAGTTTTTTTCTACTCAGAAATTTCTATTAATGAATGATCTAAAACTGGAATATCAACACACACTCTCTCCCAGGCTCATCAATGTCACCATACAGTTCCAGCTAAAGGCTATAAATCTTCAGACCATCATCCACAATGAAATTCCCGACTGTTACACTTTCTTGATCACAGTGAGTTTGCACATGAAATGTAATATATACTCTATGCAAGGGATAATGTATAGCGAGGCGGTTGTTATAGCGAATACAACCCCGACAGGCTGATTATGAGCCCGACGCAAAGCGGAGGGGTCTTGAATCAGCCTGAAGGGAGTTGTATTCGCTATAACAACCAACTCGCTATACATTATCCCGCTTATTACATGGCTACCTACCAAATAAATAAATCATTTGACACAAAATATTGATTTTAAAAGGAATTTATTGATTTAAAAACGATTTATATGGCTTCCGCTAAAGAAAATAGTCCGTTCCGTCTCTACGGTTAGAATCCTGCGTCCATGGCAACGCTCTGTTTTTCATGGCAACGGTCTGTTATATTTAGGATTAGCTAAGGATAACACACCGTTGCCATGAAAAACAGAGCGTTGCCATGGACACAGTGTTCATTAGCGGAAGGAATACAATCGTTTTTAAATCAATAAACTCCTTTTAAATCAATATTTTGTGTAAAATGATTGATTTATTTGGTAGGTAGCCATGTAATAAGCGGGATAATGTTATAGCGAATACAACCCCTTCAGGCTCCGCTTCGTGTCAAGGTCCTGATCAGCCTGTCGGGGTTGTATTCGCTATAACAACCGCCTCGCTCTACATTATCCCTTACACAACTAACTAATAACAAAGCTACGTTCCTATATATAGGCCTAGTTGTATTTACTGTATATAATGTTATTATTTTATGCTCAGATTCTGCTGGATAACAAAGCCCACAGTGGTAAAGTTAAGATCAGTCTTGATAATCAGGCCTCCATAAAGGAATGTAGAGACCCAAGTGTGTCTGGACACGGTACGATTCAACTACCTCATTCACTTCACTTTTCAGATCAATTTTTGGGGATTTTAATTGTTTTTTACATTGTGGATAATCACTATTATGCTTGTTCTCATGCTATCTCTGTCTCCAGCTGATAGCTATGCTCGTGTGTGGTTTGATGTGGCGGTTGCAGTGGTGTGTATTCTCTCTCTGGTCCTCTGTGGTCGCTCTATCATCAGAGGAATCATTCTTCAAAATGTAAGATATTGCATCAAACAAATCCACATTAATATGCCAAAGATCACTTTGTGTTCAATCCTGTTCTAACTTTCTCTCTTCAGGAGTTTGTAAAGTACTTTAGGAATTATCTGAAGCGTGATGTCTGTTGGGGAGACCGAATGGAGTTTATTAATGGATGGTATATTCTGCTCATCATTAGCGACATGCTCACGATCACAGGCTCCATGATTAAGATCGGCATTGAGCTAAAGGTCAGTCAGAGCTGATGAGCATCAGCTTCAGAAAACGGATATTCGGAAACCTTTATGTACATTGATGTGAACAAAGAACCATTGCATTAGGTCTCCACAATCAGCACAGATACTTCATGATACTTTGTTTCAACCCTCAGAACCTCTCATCGTACGATGAGTGTGGGATCCTTTTGGGCACCTCGACGTTATTGGTTTGGGTTGGAGTTATTCGCTACCTCACCTTCTTTCAGAAGTACAATGTGAGAGACACACACACACACACACACACACACCAATGTACATGCAGTTTACACTTAAAATGTACCTTGATGTTTACAGTAAAAAGACTATTATTTTAATATATATATATATATATCATTTATTAAATTATTTTAACAAGGTTGCTGACATATTTGGTTGAACTCTATACAATTCTGGAATAAATGCACCAGTTTTTATTTATTTAAATATATACTCCAGTTTATTCCAATATTTTTTTTTACTTTTTTTTTGTGTGTGCATTTAATGAACCCGTTTGATTCATTAAATACACCTGAAATTTATTTGACCACATCTCTTGAGAAGATGTGGTTGTGAAACAATTGAGATGTTTCTTAGGATGTGGAATTTGTTTACTATATAGTGTTTTCCTTTCTCAGATTCTCATTGTGACATTACGAGCTGCATTCCCTAATGTGATCCGTTTCTGTTGCTGTGTGGCGGTGATCTACCTCGGGTATTGCTTCTGTGGGTGGATTGTACTGGGACCCTATCATGTTAAGGTAATACAACTAAAGTCTGACAGTCTGTGATTGACACAAGCTAACTAAGCATAATTCATTCAAAATAATTGAATGTGGTATTACATGGAACATGTTCAGAAAGATGACATATTCACACATATATGTGTGTATTTTTTTATTTTGCAACAATCAGTAGTTTTGACCTTTTTGACATTATTATTTTGTTTAGTAATATGACAATTGTTTTGATTTAATTTATGCTGTAATGTTATAAAAGTCCAAAAGAAACAATGTTTTTCAGAAACCGTAAAAAGGTTTATAATGCACGCACTGTTCAAAAGTTTAGAGTCGCTGTGCGTTCACACTGCCGCTGTGCCAAAGTCGCCGTAGAAAGATTCGTGGACGCTCTGATGTAGATCGAATGCTTGGTCTTTTTTAAAACTTTATTTAAAGGGGCCACAAAGCAAACAAGCATGTTGATCGTTATTTCTGCAGACTGACCAAGTAGGGTATAAGTTAACCTCATGTGTGGCTTTTGGGTTTATGGTTAAGTGCTAATCTAATTTGCATTCCCGCTGAAAAGAAGCGTTCTAGCACAAAAATGTTGCCTATAAATAGTGTTGTGCGCCTTCTTATCAAATTCACATGATCAACCATTTTGCTTGGGAACTAATGTGGCCGGAACCAAAGTTTACAGGACTGCGTTCTCTGGAATCCTCTCAAGCGGGGGACTTCTACATTCTGATTGGTTGCCGCCGTACCGCATCATAGCTCATTATCATAAAGTTGACCTGACTTCGCCACCGGCTCACATTTAAAATGAATGACCGGCCACTTTGACACTCTCCCTGGCAGCGGTGTGAACAGTAACAGTCAGTAAAAAATGTTTGTTTGTTTTTTTATATATATATTTTTATTAATATTTTTATTCTAAGAATCCTGAAAAAATGTCACGGTTTCCACAAAAAATATTAAGCAGCACAATGTTTTCAACATTAATAATAATAATAAGTTTCTTTAGCATCAAATCAGCATATTAGAACGATTTCTGAAGGATCATGTGACACTGAAGACACTGAAAATTCAGCTTTGCATCACAAGAAGAAATTACAGTTAAAACATTAAAATTGAAAACAAACATTTAAAATTGTAAGAAAATTTCACAATATTATTGTTTTTACTGTATTTTTTATCAAATAAATGCATCGTAAGGGGAAGAAACTTTTGAATGGTAATGTATGGTGTACGTACATTAGGAAATGTACACGTGTCATCTCTCTCATTTATCTATGATATGTGGTGTTTATAGTTTTTTGTTTTGTATCCTCAGTTCCGCTCTCTCTCGCTGGTGTCAGAGTGTCTTTTCTCTCTGATTAATGGAGATGACATGTTTGTGACCTTCAGTGGCATGCAAGAGAGCAGTTTGCTAGTCTGGGTCTTCAGTCAGGTGAGTTTAATCCTCACACAAGTACATGCATTACAAATGCTACAGAATTCAGAGCACTAAAGACACTGTTCTCTTGCAGGTTTACCTTTACACATTCATCTCTCTGTTCATTTACATGGTGCTCTCTCTCTTCATCGCTCTCATCACTGGAGCTTACGAGACCATCAAGGTAAGAGTGAGAGATGAGGTTGATCAAGAGATATAAATAACTTGTTTTTGTTCCTGATATCCTCACAACACGCACATGCACAAACATGAATATCTTTTTTGGGAAACTCTCATTTTAAAACTTAGAATTCAATACGTTTCTTTTTAATCTTATATTAAATTTTTAGTTGGTTTTTAATCATATTAAAGTGTCATTTTTGACTTATCTTTCTTGTAAATTATCGTTTTTTTCCTAATTAAGGTGACACTGACAGTTATGTATGGCTTGATTATGGTAATGTGATATCCTGTCATTTCCATTCAGCATCAAACTCAGGAGCCGGTCCATATCACTGACCTGCACGCGTTCATCGCCGAGTGCACCGACACAGCCTGCTCTGGAAAGTTCCGCGGGATCGAGACCTCACCCTGCACGTTCTTCTGCTGCTGTGACAGGTGTGTCACTGTAGAAACAAAGAAAATTAAGTCTTTTCTTCCCTATTCTGACGTATATCCAAGTGAAAATGTGTGTCCATTGGGAATCGATCGGATGGTTGTGGTTAGCTATTGGTGGGTCTCATGTGAGTGACAGGTTGTCCCGCCCTCGTGCCAGTAAACATGTCATCAGAGAAGAGATGTCACTGCAAGTTATTTTAATTAAAGGGAGGATTACGAGGGCACATGAATTAAAAAAAGATATGACGTGCATGAATAAATCATTTGTAACAAATAAGGCAATATTTCATAGAAAAACAAGAATTTGTCCATTTTTATTTCATGGTTACTTTAATATCAGAAATCACGAAGTAGTGCCACTGATTATCTCAAACTGTTACATTCAAAATAATTAGAATACTGTAGAGAAGGGCAGAAATAATTACAGTTGCACACACAAATAGATTGATGCTTAAAAGAGATACTAATTCTTAAAGGTAATGTTTATAATTTCCACTTTTGTTGTTGACTGCCCCCTTTGTGGACCTGGTAATCTGTCCAACATGTTACAAAAATGATGGCTTAACTCGCAGATGCACTATGGTACAAGGTTTAAGGTTTACTTACAGGAGGTTTACCAATACACAGTGCAATCCGTATTTACACTGATGACTATTTAAAAAGGAAAAAAAAGAAAACCCGCCACCAAGTAACAAAAACTTGAAAAAAAATAAAATAATAATTTGTACAAATTTTCTTCATAATGTTTAATCGATGTCATAATTACTGGATTGTCCTGTGAAAACGACTGATGATGTATGCAGGAGTCCTCCAATCATTTAGCCAATTAAACCAGTGGATCTCAACCCGTTTGACTTCATATCCACAACATTTCTACCATATATTTAGAGCTTGGCATAACAAGAAAGCTGTATAGGCTATTCATTATAAAAAACAACCAAATGCCAAGTAGTATCTTGATTTATATATATATATATAGTTATTTTAGCTTATTTTAATTCTTGTTTTGTCTTTATTTAAACCATTTTATTTTTAAGGCATCTTGAGGCCCCCTAGTTAAGAGCCTCCACTTTTGAGTGCAACAGCCGATGCAAAGAACTGCATTTTTGCTTTTTAACAACTTGGATGTACGTCACAATATAGAAGAAAAGTTGAGTTTTATCATGACTTTACACTGGGGTATTAGATTTTATCTAAAAAAAATCTATAAGATATTTCAACCAAAAAAAATGACATGCCTCACTTTTTAATATAACTGAATGCTGTAATTGTGTCTGTTGGTGCAACCCTGCAGAACCACCACATATGAGGACGTCCTCCTTGTGAACTAGTGAAGTGACGGGTCTTGAGCCCTGACTGCACCTCCCTCTGCTGGTCAGACTGCGCTAGAGCAACAGCACACAAGCCAGTAAAAAGCTCCAGACAAAACACTCAAGTCACAGTCGCTTCACTTTGGACCCGAAGTGGAGAAGAGCATATATGATTTCTACTGAAGAATCGCTTCAGTCTGAATGAACTGTAGTTTTACCTCACCTTGTTTTTAGTTTTAACTTAATTCTGGAGGTTGCCAAATGCAGCCAAAGTACCCCTCTTAGTCTATGCTGATTAAAACGCTCAGAAGGTTTGAATCGAAAGACTATTAGACGTGCACGTGCGGGCGATATGTACAGTAATCACTCCCACATGTTGGTTCAGTGCACGTGCTGTGGTGTGCAAGTGGGTCACCAGTCGCCAATACTGAGAGACATAGTGGCGTGTGTGACGGCGGTCAATGATTCATAACTATTGAGTGATTCATATAACCTCTAGTCACGTGTAAAGTCTGCATCAGAAGATGTTTCTAAAGGAGACTGAACTGGCAGGCACGAGCGTTTAGCAGATGTTAACCCCACAAGATGAGCAGACCATGAGATTAAACATAATCAAGCTTTGGTAAAGTTGGCTCTTATTCCGCACTTAGAGCAGAAACGGCACTCTCTGGTGCTTAAAGTCACCCATGACAAAAACACATGCTCAGAATGCCTCAAAAACCTCGGCCTTAACACTCTCCTGATGTGTATAGACGGCTATAATACCTCATTATCGGATGAGATGTTGAATAGGACGATTCATTCGCTTTTTTGAATTTGAATCAGACTGAATCAGATCACTCCGTTTGCAAGTGAAATTATATTAGACAGCCTTACCCTTGCTGATCTAGTATTTTATAGAGAAAGACGGACTTTTACAGCTCCCCTCCATCAGCTTTGTTTTAAATCAGAGGCCTTCAAGAAGATATCTGTCGAGGACACAGTGTCCTGTTACCATGGCGACATATTAAAACAACATAACCCTTCCAAAATGCCCTTTTTACCTTCTCCATTATACTTTACTTATTAGAGAAGGAAGTATAAATATTTAAATTCTTGGGCCTGTGCAAGCCATTTACTCAAGTACACAATAAGTGGGACCAGTCATATGATTTTGACTTTTTGGTCATTCTACATGTTTTCCTTTTTCATGTTAATTATCCTGTATGATTTTATTTGGTAATTCAATCAATTGTGTTGGCGCTGTTGCCTTTCTGTTTTAAATTATTTTAAAGCGCACAATCTGCAAACAGAGCACACTTTCTATTACTAACATGTGAAGCTGCACCAAGTGGTGATGTTGTAGATGTGTATCTGAAGTATTTCATATTTAATTTTATCCTGCTTATTGTTTGATTATTATTATGATTTTTTTGTGATGGTTTGGAATGGACAACTTGTGCAAATACTTTGCCATTTTGCTGTCAAAAACATGCATTTTAGATACAATGATGTAGAAGAATCTACTGACCGTCAAACTGGAGGAGTTTCATTTCCTGTTTTTCAAACACTTGTATAAGTGTCATTGCACATTTTTTCCCTGAACTTTGTTCTTGACAGGGTTATACGTGTTATTTTAATGTTCATATGTATATGTTCAATACAGAGATTTTCTAAAGTCTGTTTAATATAGTCACCTTTTTCCTTTTTGTTGTTCTACATTAACTATCTAAACATCATGTATTGCTATACCACATGACCACCACTAGATGGTATAATGAGAGCATTTTCCCCCCACAAATCTGAACGCTTTCAAATTTAAGATAGTGTCTGTGGCACTTAAATTGCTCAAGTAAAATATGAGTTACTTGGGGCATGTTTAAATAGCTGGACTAAACAGGTGCATTAGCCAGTGTACATTGTTTGAGATGGCTATCTGAAACCACAGAAAGAGATTACATACACACTGTTCAAACAGAGCAAACTCCATCAGATGCTGATCTCAGACCTGTGGCCATCGACAACAAGAGAACCGTTGCTTTTTCTTTTCTGTGAATATGAGCCACACCCAGCTATTCAAACACAATGACTTAACAGGAAGAGATTTCATTTAGCCACATCAGTAAGTCCATTGTGATGATGTACAGGCAGGTCTTGCAGCAGTATAACAAGAAAGATAATCTTCTGAGACTTAAACTTAATTCGTCTAATCCAAAATCATTTCCGTGATGCTTAATGCACTCAGATGTTCACAATATCCACGTTCTCGGTTAACCGTAGGGGTGAGGATAGCAATTGCCAGACTTACACAGCAAAAACACTGTTAGGAGGTTCAGTGATGATGGTGCTATATGATTGGCTTCACCCATAGATTCAGATCAGCGGATCCTAAATAAAACCAGTTTAGACAAGAAGAGCAATGTACAGTGCACAGCTGCAGGCCTGTGAGAAGCACTCTTTTACAAAGCTTCCTTTTGGGATGCACACTATTCACACTAAAATGTGTTAGTACATTTTTTTCTCCCTTTTATGTACGTACACAAAAATCAAGTGTTGCTTGTCCATCAATGAACCTCTCTGCCTGAATGCAAATTTTTAGGCCATGAATACGCCTTTTGTTTGTAAAGAAAAATACAATTTCATAAGGGTGTGAAATTACCCGAAGGACACTTGTGCACACATTTTTAAATCTTTAATCAAACTTTAAACTACTTTATTTTTATTTATTTTTACACTTGAACAGAGATTAGAGCAAAAACAGGCTATATTAATGTTGTTCTGATTTCTGATAATTAACCCTTAAATGTTTTTGTACATATCTTGTATGTATTTTTTCCACAAACTATGAAATTGCAAATAAAAACAATATATATTTTTGTGTTGGAAAATATCAATACATTCATTTTCTCAGGTACTTGTGTTGTATGTGTTGAGTTGCTAGTCCTCAGTCATGCTGGATGCTAGATGGGCGGGGCCATAGTTTGTAAAGTGACATCACTGCCCTTTGAAGTGAATTTCGGTACTTGACCCCATTGGATGAAAACCGGGAGTCCGATGGGCTTTTTGGTAGCTTGTTCCTTTTTTGTTTCTTAATTGCCACGTTAGTAGTTGATTAACTTCCTTCACACTGGTTTCAGCTCAAGGTGAAACGCGAGAGTAAAGCAGCGGGCTGAGATAAAGGTTGTTTTTTTTTGCACGTTTGTGTATTTTAAGCAGTTTGCACAAGGAACCTCACGGCTCCCGTATCACCTTGTCGCCGGTGTGAAGTCGTGGATTGCCTGCTTTTCCAGATTGAAGCAGAGTAATAGAAACAGGACGCTTTTAAAACCATCTGAAGGTAAATCAATGGCATTATAGAGCATGTTTACTTTGCTTATCTTTCAACCTGTTTGCCTGGTTCAAATTCTCTGTTCATATTGTCACTTCATTCGGGACCAAAATCAACTTGGTTTGCATTCGGTTGTCGTTCTGAATATTTTCTCGTATCAGGTTCGGTTTCGATCGGATTTTGCATGTTTGGGCTGGGCTGGGCTTTTAAAGGATGTATCGATTTATAGGCTACACACATGGTATGAACTGAACAGCGGCCTGCGCTCCGTTTGTTACACCGATTATTATTTTTAATATACGTTTGTAGCCGTTTAATCACTGCGCGTGAAGGGCATCGTAATTACTCCAATGTTTCGCGTGGCTGCTGCGGACGGTTACATGTTACATGTGCTCGGATAAAAATGTCCTTGCAGGAATTTTTTTTCTTGAGCATAAAAGGATAATGTTTTCTACAAAATAGCCTATGAATACAACATTCATCGGTCCTAAATTCAAAGAAATCGCTGCATTTTGTGGGGGGTTTCTATTGTAGTCTATATATGCTCAGCAGTTCTTGAGAATTACAATATTTTATGTTGAGGAATTCCAATCCCTGTTTTAATCGAAACGCGCATAATGATTATTAATCGCTTGATAAACGAATCTAGTAGGCTACACGCTGGTCCACAACATAGCTAGCTGTCCTGTGTTATTCTTACCCGCCTCGCCTCTCTCTATCCGACTAAACTTCTAAGCTCAGAGAAAATCGATAGTATAAGTGGACTCTCATGGATTGCCGTTGTTTGATATGGTCATGATGTGGACCGCCTGTGGTAGGCTACTTATCCTGAGCTTGTCTGGTCAATGCCACGTTTTGACTAGAAATTATCGTTTGAATCGTGTTGATGTCGTTCTGTGTTATCACCATGCCCTTGTAACGCCAGTCAGTATGTAGATAACAGCGTGTCTATCATCACACCCTGTCTCTGTTTACATTCTAGGCTTCAGTAGAAGTTCATGACCGCTTTTAGCGCTAATGGCCCGGATATTTACGCGGCCGCTCCGGGAACTGTTGCCCATTCACCAGCGATTCTTTCATGAGCGGTCGTTTTGTGTGAAAAATTATAATTTTAAGGTGCATTCGGTGATTCCTCCCATATTAACAGGGTTGACATAAAGATATGGAAAGCACGTTTTAGAAATATCCTTAAAATGTGGTACACTAGATGAAGACATATCAGTCTTCTTCCAAAAGAGTTAATTCTACACACCATGGGCGTGGACATGTTGAGATCACGTGACCAGTGGAATTATTTAATTAACCAGTTAGCAATTGTAACAATATTAATACATTGACTTTAAGTCAGTAGCCTACTCAAAACAGTATGTGTCAGTAGCTACTTCTAAACACAGCAAGCTAGCAAAACAAGTTAACAGCATGGTCCAGATTGATAGAATAGACTGGTAGGCTGTTCGAACCGAAAAAATTCAAGTGGGGAGAAAAAATGCATCCAGGGCAATAGGTGTTACTATCAAGTCCAAAACTGGTACCACCACTGGTCGAATATGAGCCAGCTAATTGTAGCCTTTACAAAAACTTGCTGAGTGCACCTTTAAGTAACTTGCAAGAGATCAAATTCTTTACAGGGTATTTTTAAACACTCTTGTCTATGCCATTCAATGTGAATCCACTATGATGTCTTGTTTAGCCCATAATGGTCTATTGTGTTTCCCAGTTGTCTGTAATGGCAGCTGTTGTTGTGCCCCCCCCCCCCCCCCCCCTTAAAAAAAACCCCTGATTGACCTGACCAAACAATCCAGAGCTAAAACCAGTTTGATGCTAGAATAGTAGAACCGAGTACATGTGAAAATTTCATTGTAATGTCTATACTTGTCCTAGTAGTACATATGAAAGCGCTATATAAATGCCTCATTCTATTCTAAAATGTATGATAGCCCCTCTCTGTTTCAACGTGTGCCTGAGCTCAGGTCAGTCAGAATAGGGTTGAGCAGGGACAGCTGCTGTCAATGGTTGTTTTAGCCATACTTCTTTGATAGCTTTGTTTAAACAGGACATTTTTTTTACCAATCTCTCTTGCTGCTCCATTAGACTTAGGTATTTTAGCCGATAGTGTTATGTATCGATTTATTGTGCTTTCTATTGCATCCTGTGAGCTAATGATTTCATCACTTGTTGAGTCATCTTGGGCTGGAGCCAAAACAGGTTTTGTTTTTTGTGGTTTTTGTATTTTGGTGCTGCTCCTTCTCAAGTCTGTGGTCGGTGAGTGCATTGACGAATGTTTATATGTGAATAAAAGCCTAAATTCAATCTCTTCATCATAAAGCAATCGAGTCTCTTCAGAGAATTTGGACTAAAACACTCAATTCATATGGATTAGTTTTACAATTCCTTTTATGAACTTTTTTTAAGCGTCAAAGTGGTAGTTGCGTAGCTGTCAATGGAGAGACTGAAATCTCTGATTGAAAAAAATCTTGGGTTTGGAACGACATAAGGGTGAGTAAATGATGACAGAATTTATTTTTGGATTAATTAACCCTTTAAGGGTGTTTGTATGCAATATGCATATTTATCTATTGATGTCCTGGCCAATACAGCAGTCACAGATTGGACCATTTAACAGCTTTTGAGATGTCTGGTTGGCTTCAGCTTAGCCGTGACCTCATGGTGAGGTGGTCGAGTTGGACAAGCAGATGCACAGCCCCAATTCTCTGTAGTAGATTAATGAAATAAACCACGTCATCAAATCGGTTTGCTCATTCACCAGTCCACTGCCTTACTCTCATAATAACCTAGTTTTGTGTAAACTCGATTGACTCCACTTCCAGTAATGTGAATTCCAGACAATCATTAAGTCCTGGTACGCTTTCGTTTCTTGTGAAATGGCTTCCTGAGTTTTTACCATCGGGATAATCTACTTGGTGCTTGACGTCAGTTTTACATTTGGAAAGAACATTTTGAAATACCCCTTTATTATATTAAATCATTTCTGGTGGTTTTATAACCCCCAAATCTGCTGAAACCCTGCCACTGACATAAGAGCTTTTAACTGTCAGCTAACCAGTGCTAGATATCTTGGCAGAGAGTTTGTTTGTGTGTGTTTTTTAGATGGAACCGATGTCCTGTTTTAATCCTCCTGGGCTCAGTTTCTATCCATCACAGCGTCCTGCTGCGTGTCCAGTATGCAAACTACACCCAAACCACGCCACCATTCACCATCTGTTCTTTCTCTCCTTCCCTCTCTCAAAACTCCCTCCCTCTCCATAACATCTTCTGACGCTAATCTTTTTTGTCCATCTTGAACACGTGAGATGGTTCCAGCTTTCTCTTTACTCAATTTACGCTCAGAAAGTTAAGTTTCTTCAAAATGCCTTTTACACCACTTTTACTTCTGTCCCGTGTCGTTTTGCAGCCTCTTTCTGTCCAATATCTCTCATGTTGTTTTGGCAGCCCCGTTCTGGCTGTGCCCAGCCCCCGTCAGCATGGTGCGCCGCACACAATGAGGAATGTCCTCTCTTAATCCTTACATTAGGCATGGCAAAATCAAACCCTTCTGGGTCATTAAGCCCCATTCACACCCTATACTGAGACAACACAGACGGCTCGCTTGTCTGGAGTTAATCCCGTTGGATGAGTGGGAGCAGGGTCGTCACGTTTCTTCCTGTTTATCTGCATCGTTACTACCGTTTCACACTCCCTGAAGTCTGACACTTCAGCTCGACACCACACACAATACTGACCCATTGCCCTTCCCTACTACACCAATTAGTATATTACCAATGCAAATTACAGTACTAATGACGACAGGTTACTTTGGATTGACCACAATAAGAACTGAAACCTGCTAAAGGAACTTATGTTAATGGTGGAGAACATTTACAACATGCTGATTTGTATGGGTGTATTTTATCTGTAAAGGTGTGTGTTTGTGTGGAGAATCAGAAAGTTGAGAAATCACACTCACCACTGGTGACTGTTTTATTACTTTGAGCATATTAAAGACACCCCCCCCCCCCCCCCCTTCCTGCGAGGAGACTATTTCGCATGGGCAGTTTTCACTCTCACAGTTGTGGGTGTATATGAATGTTGCGACTTCCTGTCTCTTGTCCGTATTAAGGAATGTGGTGTGCTCATAAACATGCTGAGATGTAGCTCAGGGAGAAAGATGGGAATCTGGGTTTTCTAGCACTGCGCAGCATGTTCCATTTTGTTCTGGGATGTAACTGATATGCAGGCCAAGACAGAATCTGAAGAGAACCCCCCCATATTTTCCTTTGCTGATTTTGGAAAATAAGCTGCTTTATGCAGTTTATTAAATGTTTTTGCTATTTTGATTATGCTTTAAGCTACTTATAAGAGTTTAGTACTCTGTTGCACATTTGACTGTTTTTTTTAAATCCATTCTGAAGATTTTCCTTTAAAATGAACACTGAACACTGTCGGGCCTAGTTATTACTGGCTGCCGTTTTCTAAATGGGAAGTGAAAGTAAAAAGTGAACACCCACAGACTGATGCCCATGCAAATTTCAGAGGGCAGTGTGCAAATTCTGAACAGTGAGTTATCAACTTGAGACGCAGGTCAGTCTGAAAACAAGTCCGAGCTTACATGTGTATTCAAAATATTATTTGTAATAATTTGCCATTTCATTATTTGCAGATTTTCTTATATCATTCAAAAGTTTGAGGTCAGTAAGTTCGTTTCTTTTCTTTTTTCAGTAAGGATGCACTAAATTTTAAAGATTTATAATAAAAAAATATATATATTAATCAGAAAAAGTACTGAAAACTGTTTTAAACATTTAGCAGCACAACTGTTTCTGAAGGATCACGTGACACTGAAGACTTTGCATCACAGGAATAAATTCTTTAATATATTGCAAAAGTTATTTTAAATGTAAATATTTCACAATGTATATTACAAGATTACTGTTTTATTGTGCTAGCAGCCTTCTAAAACCTAAAATTACAAATGGGACCCCCTACGGTCTCATGGACACGTGCATTCAGCAACCATTGTAAGTCCACAAGATCGAAAGTGCATATGAGGTGGGCCATTTCTGACAGGGCTGTAGGTGTAGCGTAAGCTCAGGTGAGATTTAACGAGTTTAGACCAAAATTAACGAATTAGAAGTGGGAAAGAGGATTTCGATATAAGAGAAAAGGAGCTACATATACGTCGGGTCAGAGGTCACCCTTCCGCCGGAACTCGACCCTCTCGTGAACGTGATGGATGGATGGATGGATCCGCTTTTTGGAGCTTCAAAAACTCGCCCACTATTCAATGTCGTTGGGAAAAGCCAGGATATGATTTAATATAACTCAGATTGTGATTGGGTGAAAGAAGAAAGTCATATACACCTAGAATGTCTTGAGGGTGAGTAGCTAAAATATGGGATTATTTTCATTTCCTTTTAAGAAAAATTGAATTTGCTATGCGAGCTGTTTTGGACCTGCCAATTGAAATATGCACATCATTTTAGTCTTTGGTAAGAGCAGGCTCATGGAGTCAGTGTGGGAGTCCGATGACTAATTGTCTAATGTGTAGGGAGTAAAAGAGAGGGAATAGGAGGGGTGTGTGTTGCTGCACTCTTTCAGTGTTTTCATGTGTTGATCTCTTAGGAGTGCGTGTGCCAGTGGTAGCGTTGTGAGAGCACTGCCTTGTATGGGCAGATTGTATGAGGGGTATGTGTTTGTCGTTTCTGTCTGCTTTTTTACCTCTGGTGAAATCCGTTTCGTTATTCGATCCCCCATTCCGATTATTATTTTTCCGTTTTCGCCAGGTAACATCAAGTTACAGATGATAACTAATTTGTGAAATTACAAGTTATAACTAAACTTAACAATTAGAATGAGGATATAGATATATATTTGTTAAACAGAGGCCTGGGTCCTGCTGCTGGCTCTTATTACAAGAATGCAGGATGTGGCCAACTACAGCTGCATGGAAATAGCTGCATGTCTGTCTATGACAGTTGCTTATGGCTGTGCAGGAATTTGGGTTTGCAAGGTCTCGCTATTTGTTCCTTTTTCATTTTGTATCAGTTTCTCTTGCACAGATTCTCTAGATAGAATGTGACATTTGCTTTGTGCGTGTGTGTGTCTCTAGCTGTCGTCTGCAGATGTTTCTGAACTGCTTAGTGGGACGCTGTCACAGCAGTCCATCAAACCACTACACTAAGTAAAAGGACACACACTTTGGAAAGGACGTTCCCATGTGGAAAGCAGCTTTGTAAACTTAATTCAGCTTCTTTTACTTCAGATCTGATGACACCAGAAGTTTAATATAGGGCTAGGTTTAGGATTAGGGAAGCACGTTTTAAAATGTCCTCATGGCACCTTTTATAATCCTCAGTCTATACATGTAAATTCACTAATCCAAACAAATAACAGATTAAGATATTGGACAAGACAGGCATGTGGTTTAATTAGAGGCAGACACGGTTACTTTCATTGAAAAACTGCAAATAGTAATTTTTTAAAATCTGGTTCTCCAAGCCTGGAAAATCATACATTTTCCTAGTTATGCTGTGCTCTACAATATCATATAGCTATTGTTTGCTCTTAAACCATGGTCATTTAAAAAAAAAATTGAGTGACTTGTTTCTTTGAGTCAGTTCTTTTAAATTAATTGGTTGATTTGATTCATGCATGAGTCTGAAAGACTCATTAGCAGATCAGTCTTGAATCAAATAGATAAATGGCTGAAAAGGCCATGGAAAAATCACAGAAATTTGTTGGTTGAAGTTGGTTCTGTTAAAAAATAGACATTCGTTCTTGCCATCTGTGGTTCCATGAAGAACCTTTAACATCCATGGAATCTTTCCATTGCACAAAAGGGTCTTTACAGTGGATAAAGGTTCTTTTAGATGTTAAGATGTTCTTCACACTAAATTTTATTTTATTTTTATTTTAAGAACTGTTCACTGAAAGGTTATTTGGGGAATCCAAAATAGTTTTATATGGCATCGCTGTGAAACCTACTTTTGGAACTTTTATTTTTAAGTGTGAACCGATTTGGTTTGGATGATAAAGTAGGCTTTTTTTCATGAGCACCTGAATGTTCTCACAAGTGCTTTTGCTTTTGATTTCCCTGATAGTTCTCATTTCAGTTTAACTTTATGTACAAAAATAACTAAAACTGAATTTTTTTTTTTTTTAAATAACGTTATAGACATGGAAAAACAAAACAAAGATGTTCATACTATTTGGAAAATATAAACTTAAAACTAATTAAAAATATTAATAAGAGGTGAGAGAGATGGATTGATATTCATGGGAAGCTGAACTGTGATGTAAAACAGCTGGATTCATTGCTGCAGATATTCTCTTGTTTTCCAATTATCTGTGCCGTCCAACCTTTTTTTTTACTTTTTTACTCTTCTCTGACTAAATTGGATGTCTTTTTTTGAATGTCCCCTGGTTGATCTTCACATCCACATGGAGACACAGCAGCAGGGCTGCTGGGTAATTTCTGTGCTGTCCTGGACAGAACGATGACCTCCCAATTCATCATCTTGGCCTCTAGGATGACAAGTTTTTTCAAGAACTTGTCACCCATCTTTGTTTTCTGTCTCTTGAGTGACTTCCTTCAACATTTTATTCACAGTTTTTTTTTTCACTCTTCTTGATTCTGTCACACACACTTGAGCCCACTCATCTCCTGCATGATGATGATTTAAAATTAGATTTCTCTGCTTTCCCTGCTCATCATTGTTACTTCATCCCACTATTTTCCCCTTTCTTTATTTGCTTTCTGGAATGGTGGCTTGGGCTTGTTGAAGAGCCAGAACAATAGCTCAGCTGCTTGGGCCATCTGTATGGCTGCAGACGAGGAACAGATCTGATGCAGAGGAGGAGGGGAAGGAGAATGGAAGAAAGAGGGGGGTTGTGGTTATGTGGTTAAGGAGTAAGACAAGAGGATTCTGAATAAAGGAGTTTGGAGAATGGAGAGGGGTGAATGGGTGCAAAGCCCCCCTCTACACCACATTGACCCTTTATCCTTCTTTCTTAGAGCCCAAATTCCACACTTTTTTTGCTGACAAGCTTTTGCATCAGTCCCCAAAAGGATTTTTTGTTGTTGTTGCATAGACTTGCATAGTGCAGTGCTCCAGTAAAAGAGTTATATTGAAATTTTCTTTTAGAATTCTACCAAAATTTTATTTGGCTTGAAAATGGTCTACTGTCTGGGACATACCGGTAGGTGTTTCTTCACTTATGACATAATCTCTGTTTACACTTGGCAGACAGGAAATTACTAGTTTGAATGAACCAGTAGATAAAACCTACAGTCCAGATAATGGCATCATATTTATGTATACAGTAGCAGGTGGTGGTGATGATGGCTCTGTGTAAATAATCCACCCAATTTAAAGCTATAAATCATCTTAATATCCTGATATTTTTTATATATATATATTTTTTATGGAGCCATTTCTGACTGATGTATTGGTGAATGAAATGAGTGAGAAGTGAATGGCAATGTTATAAGTTGTAAAATGTACAGTGATCAATATTCCATCCTGTAATAATGCACTAAATTGTCACTATTTTTGGCAACCACAGATATTTAACTTTATATAACTATTTTAAAACTACCGTGACCTGGATGTGATCTTTTTTGTATTTTGGTTCTTTCATAATGCACCATTTCCTGTTTTTCCCAAGTCACCATTCATGAGGATGGTTCCCTTTAGAAAACACTGCTTCCCATTTAACTTAAAGTTCTCTCTCAGTGCAGTGTTTATTTTTTTCTTACTCTAAATACTTGAAAGTATTTTATTCTATTACACATAGCAAAAGCTTTTCTCTGCTAAACTGATTGTATTCGTGTCTTTTTCACACATTTTTACAGGGCAATTGTTGAGTTGGTGAACACATCTGTTATCCCTGGGTTCAGTGTGTGAGCGGCACTGAATCCAGCGAGTGTATCTAGTAGCAGCAGCCAATCGACGGGTAATATTGGAGATGAAACCTGATGGGGTGGCCACATCACCAGCTGAACCAATGGAAACTGAAGGAACAGAACCCGTAACGGATCCAGCCAGCAGTGATGGGGGATCTCCAAATGGCACATCATCACCACCTCCACAACCTGATGAACCCCAAATTGAGCAAGCAGCTCCTCTAACTGGGAAGGAAGATCCTGGGAAAGCAGTCGATGCTAAAAGCAAATCCAAATGCCCAGTCAAAGGCAAGACTACAGCAGCAGGCCCGGCTACCACTGGACCAGGGACACGACCCAAAGCAACCCAAAGCCGTGCGGCTAATGGCCTCACAAAGACTGCAGCGAGTACCCTAACCAAGAAACCCATTCCAGTGGCCACTACTGCAACAGACAAGAAAAAATCCACCACTAATGTTGGACAATCTGGTCCCAGTAAGAAACCTGTTGGCTCTTCTACTGCTGTTGCAACCTCAAGGGCCCAACCTAAAGCAACGACTGTTGGAACTAGCAGATCAATGACAACAACTGCTGCCAGTGGAACAAAGACGGGAACAGCTGTCGGCACAGCCACCAGCCTGACCAGAAGACCCGCCACTAGTGCTGCAACCAAACCCAAAGCCACAGGTAAGATGGCCTGGCATGAGTTTAGTTCTGGTACTTCTAAGTTTTGATTTGGACATGTACAAATAACTAATCGTAATTAGAAAATAATCCATTATTATCATGTGGTAGTTACAACACGCACCTCTCATGGTGTAGTGATCATTATGTGCTTTTTTTTGTAAAATAAATGTAATTTAATTGTGGTTCTTTTCATCATGGCTTTGCATGATATTTCTTTTACGATTTTCCAAAGCAGTCCCAGTGAATTTTCACTTGGAACATTATTTCTTTTCTTCAGCTCCAGCTCCAAGGCCAGCCGCTGCCCCTGCTGCCAAACCCAGCACTTCAGCCACAGCCAAAACCACTGCAGTTCCCAAAACTAACAGGTAAAGCAGCTTTTGGAAGTCTAGATGGTCATTTGAGCTTGGACATTTTACTGTATTTGAATGGAAAATTGAAATGCTGGGAACTGAACAAATATTTGACTTTTATGTGGTTTTAAGGGATCAATAAGGCAGATTTGGATGCAGTCACATTTGGGAACTGCTTTGTGTTTAGGACACCATTTAGTGGAGAAACCATACAGATATCAATGACTGCATGCTTTTTGCAGTGGAATGGTCACTATTGTGTGTCTGGCAGTTATTGGCTCAAGTTTCTGTCCCTTTGTGAGTCATTCTCCCTGAAAGACTGCTTAGTTCAAGCTTAACCAGAGTATAGGCTCAACAGTGCTCTTTTTGTTGATGATACACTCTGGGAATGATAATTGGTATCTTCACTTGAGTTAGACTGCTTTTATGATCCAAGTTAGCAACATTAGCAATTATGTCCGTCTTTTTTGTCTTTAGTCTCTTGTTTATTACTTCCATCCCAACATAAAATTTTATTTTGCAGTTTTACTTAATCTTTATCAGAATCAAATGTTTGGGACTGATCAGTTTTATTTATTTCCCCATCTCACAAACATGTCCTTCCCCAATTTATTACTATTTATTCTTTCTTTTATGATTAATAATGCCTATAACACAATGAAAACACAAACTGCATGTAAATTAATTTTTTTTATATTACATCATTTTAAATCAGTCATGGAATTTTTCTTTGTTGCTCAGATCTAAAATTCACTTTGAGTGTGCTCTTTGATAGATTTATTATTAAAAAAACTCAATTATATTAATTTAAGTAATCATAAATGACTGCATGACGTTGAAGTCATTGGCGAATAAGTTTGGGAACCTTGTTTTGAAGAGAGCTAAACTGTTTGTTGCAGATGATTACTTCCATATCCGATCTCCTCAATTGTACATAGAGTAAATGTGGTCAGCCAGTTAATGTGGATGTGATATGACTGGTCTTATCCGCTGATTACAGATTATGTGCTTAATTCGATGTATTTATGTGGTAATGTCAGTTTACAAGGCTGTTTAGACTCCCTTTTTATAGTGTGTTTTAGGCAAACTACAGGGTGTGGTTTGTGTGCACTGTGCTTCTGCGTTGACTCTGAATTCACTCTTGAATGAAATGCTCAGAGAATAGAGAAATGGATTGTGAATCGTGTGATTTATGAGTACTCATTTGATCTTTGTTTAGATGGTTATGTTTTCCTTTGATGCATGTCACACAATGGATATCCTCACTGTAGCTTCAAATGAAATGTTTGCACTGCAGAAACACAATCACGCCCCCACTGTGGGAAATGTAAACTAGTTCCATCAAAGTCTTCTCATGATTCAACTACAGCTTCTCCTCCTCCTCTTATCTTCGCTTTCACGCTTACTTTTCTTTCTGGTATACTATGTGCCAGCTAGATATTTTAAGGCATTTCTAGGAGAAGGAGATATAATTTTTTCCTGTCTATAGGAGGATCTTTGTTGACATCTTTGTACGCATGCGCCAGTGGTTGTGTGGCAACAAAACAAACAGTATGGTGGGCTGTAAAGACGCGACGAGCACTTTCAAGAGAGTTAGCGGGCGAAATCCACAATATATAAGCACTTTAACATCTTAAGGCCGGAGGAGGTTTGGAGAGAAGCTCAAAATTTGTATTGGTGACAAAATCAAAGTTATTCAAAGCCCATATGAGATCTGGGATGACAAAAAACGTTGGTCCGACTCGCCCGTGTCTTGGCCACCAATCTGCTGGGGAGACATTTATTCTTATTTAATAGAAACCCCTGGACCCTTCATTCATGAAAGATTAAAGACTTTCAAAAGTCTGTAGGCCTATGATTATTTTGTTTCTCGAAAAGTTGGGCCGATCTTTTCTGCCAAACAGAAAGCAGTGCTCGTGCTAAAAGACACCTGAATCAGAACGCGAAAACATATGACTCGGTTGATTTGACATTCAGTTTTATTTTATTTTTTTATTCAATCTTCTATAAATACATGGTTACTAATATTAATCATGAACAAATTAGCCTTTTTTATTCTATTTTTTTTATTCAATCTTCTATAAATAGTTACTAAGATTAACCATGAACAAATGAGCCTCACAAACTCGATCAGAAGCTGAAGGAACTTCTTCGGAGCGTCCAGGTTCAATCGCCTAATTGCACACAACCACTTCATTTCTTTCGTTTTTCGTGATCCTTTTCGGATGGAATTCGAAAACTTTTTATCAGGCCCCCAACGAGCCGTACAATCGACCACACAGCAAGAGTGAACCATCCTCTTGTCTAAAGCCTCCTCCAAACGTGCAAAACAATCAAATTACAGGTATCTAGCGGTGTTTCTTGCCACACGATTCCCATGATGCAACGTGACAAACATAAACAATGACGTCACAAAAGATCCGCCTATACTAGATAACATTGTGATTGTGTGGTAAAAGAGGGTTTTTGGCCAGGGTTCTGCCACTTTTATTAGACCAACCATCTTGCTCACTCAGTTTGTAGTTTCATGGGATTTGGATAAGTGCTGTTCTCACCAAATCAAATTTCCTTTTGTATTTGGAGTTTTTCTGTCTAGGTTGCAAAGTGAGCCTCTTGAATTTTTAGCCTACGGGAGTCAGAGCATTTTAATTTCCCTTGAACTGAGCTTCTGGTTAGCCTTTCTATTTGTTTTCCTTTTTCCTTTGCTGCAAAATTACTAGTAAACCAGATGGCCTTTGTCACATTATACCACACAAGACAAATGTTTAAATATGAATGAGCTTATAAATTTTAAAATGGTGCTAATGAGGTTGAAAATAAAAACATCGAAAACCCTTAAAGGTCCAGAATGAATGGTGCAGTTAAAAGTGTGTGAGTGTCAATGTTTTAAAGCAGTGTGTAACTGTGCAAAGGAAAACCACTGCCCGATGCTCTGCTGAACACTTAAAACAAAAAACAAATCCAGAACAGTACCTTCATCCTTATGGCCATTACTTAATTAAAGCTTAATTATTGATATGCAGATGTCTGTGCCAGTGGGTGTTGTGTTCTTTTCCATTGAGTTAAAGGCAGATTGCTCCTATAGGAACGTCTTTGACCTCTTAACCGAAGAAAAGCACAAACTCTACTATCATTCACAGAGCGTCGTTTTTACATTTTATTGTCATCTTAAACTTCTCGACCAATTATTTTGTTGTATAGGACTTGGAAAAATAGGTACATAATGGTCTACCATGTTATTGTCGAGTCTTGTCTTTATCAAAATTGTAGACATGGCAATTTGTGTTCTGTTTGGCCAGAAATAATGAGCCCTAATCAGGCAAAGGTTTTTGTAAATACCTAATTCTTTGAATGCCTGAGCTTTTGAGGTCAGCATGTCTGTGGAAACTGCTTGTTTCGTACTCTCCAGCTGCATAATTTGAATCGAGTTGTAGCCATATTGCGACAGAAATGAAGATAAAGATGCAAAGCTGTTTACTTTAGTTGCTATGCTACATTTATCTTATGCCTTAATGCTCTCCTGTTATATTAGTTGCCCTCTATTTATGTAATGTGATTGCAGTCCTAAGTTCTTTTCCCTATTGTTGTTTATTCTGCTTTAATTTGACCAAAGATGGTTTAATCAGTGTCCTAGAAAGTACAAATAAATGTAATGTAGGTCATGGAATTGTATTGGGAAATTCCAGTTCTTTTGTTCTCATTCTTTTTACAATTGGCCGTTGTTTCAGAATAATTTGTGGGGGAGATGTTATAGCCTTGGCATGTGGGGTCTATTGTGCACTTCTATAAGGAACGCGCTCATTGCCTGTATTGTCTTCGCGAAGAGCTGGAGTATGTCTTCTGTCATGGTTATTGGTGTGGAATTGAGCATTCCAACATGCTTCATATAGTTCTTATCTTTTGAAGTTCTGGAAGATCTGATTCTTGCTTACAAAAAGTATTTTATGATGTTTTTGATTATAAAGATGAATGCAAAGGTCATGACATTTAAACAGACGTTAATCTTTTCCGATGGCATTCCGCAGCGTTTAATGCAATTTACGCTGCATTCGTTTTTTTCCGGCCATCCTTTGGCATTACGTATGATTGATCACACTATCATTCATTCAAGTGCTAATAAACCTTTTGGACGCAATAAGAAGCAAAAAATAACTCAAATCTGCACTGCCGCATTGTGAAGCGGCTCTGTGAACAAACACCTGTGAAACCTGGGCACAGAATGCCGCTTCAGACAGCGCAGAATGGACATTCTTTTGCATTTGAACGGACAAAATTGTTGAAATGCCTGTTATTGGCGAATATCCTCGTAAGCAGAGTCTTAAACAAATAAAAAACAAAACAAAAAAAGTGTTAAACTAATGTCTAAAATAGATTGTGTCAGGTCTTAAAGTCCCCATGAAATAAAAATGGATTTTTTTGCTTTTATTTTAGCTTTACTGTTATCTATCACCTAGTGTGCTCAAACAATGACAAATCCACATTTAGAAGATGTAAGCATTCAAAAATTAATAGTCATTTTGATGACATCACTGCACTTCAGCTTCTCATCAGATTTTCTGGCCAATCAAATGCTCTCTAAATTATAAATAGACGCTGAAGTTGCTGCTAAAATCGGTCACTCTTAACAGATTTACTATTTGCTACATGGTGTAAAGATGCTTTCCATTGGGGTGAATGAAGTCTGGTTTCATGTTAGTGAAATGTGGTCAATGTGAATGTTACATTTATAAAAATATATTAACTTGTTATTAATATATTAGGTGTCGATTATTGCCTATTTTTTTTTAATCTATTGACAGCACTAAAAACTAAATATAGATGGTCTACACAACAGTTTCCCCTGCATATTACTCTGATTATTATTGTCTTACTACTTTTAGTTCTTCTGATTAGTTGCAGCCTGTTATTTAGGTTAGTAGCTTGTAACTGTTGTCTGGGATTCACTAAATGCAGTGAATACAGTGGCACTGAACTGTGACCATATAAAACGTCTAAATAAAATACCAAATAACCATGGTATGTCCAAATAAAACCGACTGTAAAGAACTTTATCAGATCCTATCAAAGTGTTAAGTCTTGGGTCCGGTTAAGGCAAATATGATTGTCGATTATCTAGCTAAGGAACCGCAAGTCTTTTTGACTAAAAAAGCATCCATTAAGTGGCAAGTAACCAAGGCATATAAAATGATGATGCAAGTGATCTTCTGATCACTAATTCTCCCCTATGTGAACATGAAAACGTGAATTAAGAAGCAACTACATTAAGGGAGTATAGGCTAGGCCGAAGGAAATTGATTATAATCTTCCTAATGTGGTCTCTTACCAAACGCTTTACCCATCCCCACTCCTATTTTATTCATCACACCATTTCTACTCCCTTTTCTAGTTTCCTACTCCAATCACTTTCTCTCAGGTTAGAGAAATGAGAGGTAGATGCATTAGTTGATTAATGGAACCTAGTGGATTGGTTTTCTGTTGCTGCTTGAAATTGCTTTTATGGTACACATGCAGACTACAGATGTACTACCCAAGACAGAAAGCTGGTTTGATAAGAACCTATTTTGTGCATATACCGGTACTGACAAAAAAAAAAAACAGTATCTTGGAAGAACTGTAATGAAACAAATGATTGTACCTTGAAACATAGCTTTTTGTACTTTTTCAATCATACAGTAAAATATCTGAATGTGTAAAACGCATCCAAAATTGAAATGGCAAACATCAAACAGACATCACCCTTTTTCTAACCTGCTCATGACTTTGTGTTCTTTCTTTAGGGCAACTGGAAGTTCTGCCCCACGACCAGCTGCTATATTTGCTACAGGAAGAACTGTAACCAGTACAACTACTTCTACTACTTCAGTTACTAGAACAAGCCGCACTGCTACACAACAGCCTGTTAAACCCTTGGTTACAGCATCAGCTGCTCGGAAAGGTGATGCACCGTTTATTGGCATAAATTACAATTTATGGTAAAGCATTGCTTACTTTTTGCTCATTTCATTTAGTTATCAAAATCTATTTGTCATTTATAGATGTTGGAAAAACGAGCACTACAGCGCCTGCAAAAAGAACAGTTGCCTCAACAATATCTCGTCCTGCTTCCAACAAGCCTTCAAATTCAGAAGCTCCAAAACCGGCTGCAGCTGCCAAACGACCTCCACCTGGCATCAAAGCACCTCAACCCAAACCAGATGACAAAAAAAGTGTACCAACACGTAAGGTGCCCCCAAGTCCACGAAACAATCCCTCACGGCCAGCATCAGGCAAGAATGCTGCAGCGTCTCCTGGTCGTAGACAAGCAGGTGGTGGGGTTGGTGTGAAGCTTCAACCATCTAAACCAACACAGTCTGTTTTGCCACTTGTCAAAGGAAAGTCAGATGATAAACAATCTGCAGCAAAGCCTGATGATAAAGAAGCTGCAGCAGAGTCCGTGCAACTTTCAGCTGCTGCAGTAGCTACTGTTGCTGTAGCAACAGCTGCTGCCATAGCCAGGGAAGAGTCTGTGTCAGGGCCTGAAGTTACTCCAACTGTTGAGAGTTCTCTGGATGCACCAACCTACTCTTTAGATGTGCAGGAAAATGTAGATGTGCAGGTCCCTAATGTAAACTCCCAAAGTGTGCTGGATGTTTCTAAAACAGAGCCTGAGGCTCAAGAGGCTTTAATAGAAACTAGTCCTGCTGAAGTGGCTTGTCCGACATCATCTGCGGTCGATCATGAATCTGAAGAGCATGTGTCTGAAAAAGTTGATGAAAAGCTTATGGCTGTGGCACCAATTGTGCAGGAAGCAACTGAGCAGGAAACTATGACTGCTTCACCAGTTAATGACTCTGTTGCTACTATAGTGTCCTCAGATGTAGAGGTGGCTGAAAAAGCTGAAGCGATTAACGGTGACTGTTATGAAGAAGAAGAGAGAGAAGGTAGTCAGCAAGTATCTTTGTCAGAAATGAGTGGCACCCAGCCTACCGAAGAGTCTCGACCTGGGTCAGCTGGACTTGCTGGGTCTGTTTGGCGGGCAGGGGCCTTGCTTTCGGAGCTTGACTCTGAGGAGGTGAGTTGCAGCCAGCAAGGAGCATCAGAGCTCAGCGCTCCAGGTGTCCTAGAGGGTACGGAAAGCTTGGATGATCTAGGTGATGCAAGCCTTAAAGGAGCTGATGGTGAAGGTGCATCTGTTGGGTCCCCTGACTTTGAGAAGGTTCCAGATATTCTTGCTAACGACGATGACGACGATGATGATCGAGTTTGTGACATGGAGGTAGGGTCAGAAAGAGCAGAGGACTCTCATAGGCAACATCATGACAATGAGGACGATGAAGAGGATGAAGATGTAGAAATGGCAAGTGAGGGCATTACTGAGAGTGGGCTTGAAAGTTATGGGAATGCAGATGAGGATGACTTGACCGAAGACTACAGATTAGACAACTTGAACCGAATCCAGCCTCCTCCCATGGTTCCCTCTGCCCCTCTGGCAACCCAGTGGAACCAGTCTAGTTACTATGCTGATGCCTGGGCCCAGCCACCACAACTTGCCTCTACTCTTCTCTCAAGTCCTTCCTCTGAATGTTGGCAAGCAGACCCAGAGACCCCAACACAAACACCTGCTCAAGCTAAACTTGATGTTAGTTCTGAAAGAGGCTCTTCCTCTCCTCTACCACCAAACCTTTATGATCCTCCAACTTGCTCACCTCAACAAGCCCCACTAAGTGCTGCAGAGGGAGATGTTAGCCCCCAACCAGACATGACACCCTCTCAAACTTGCAAATTTCAGTCTGGTACCTCCAGTCACCCTGACTTAACATCTGATAGTAACAGAGACGCAAGTATACCAGAAGAGGTGGAAGATTGCAACAAGTTCTCCGATACTGAAACCCATTCTAAAGGGGAGCTGCAGCCAGAACCGCTGGACCCTGTCCCCACTGTCCTGCCTGACATCATGCAGGACCTAGGCATCCACCTTGAACATGATGATGAGGAAGAAGAACCAGAAACTCTGCCAGCTGATGATGTACTGGGTGGTCCAGCAACTGCTCCATCATCTCCTTCATCAGCTACAGAGGATGAGGCAAGTGACACGGAAGGTGAAATGCAGATCAGTGAACCTCAAGCTGAGCTACCTGGAACTGGAAATGTCTTTGAAACTGTGCCTGTAGACCACAATGTGTCCAGTCTGGAGGAGCGTGAAGAAATGGGTGGGGAGAATGAAGCTGGTGGTGATAGTGAGACCCCTCAGTCTGCCACTTCTGCTGCATCATATGGCTTTGACTACATGACCTCTAACTCCAATGCCCAGTCATCTGCCGAGAGTTGCAGCAAGAGTCCTGGTATCTTTTCTCTTGAAAACGAAGAGCAGCTCCCAGATGAGGCAAAGGATCCATCTCTTCTTAAAGAGTTGATCCTGATACCTACTACTGCATCCGGGGAAAAGATTGATCATATCAAAAGCCAACATGGGGAGTTCCGGTCCTACCCAGAGCAACATTACATGCTGTGTGGAGAGTCCAGTGAGTTGCCTGAGCCTGATTCAGTACCAAGAGTTGTATCCTTACAGTCAGGTTTGGCTGACCCTTCATCCCCACAGCACCAAGAAGAGCAGCAAGATCTTAACACTCAGCATCCTTACTACTCCACTATATGCGAAAAGACTGATAGTCCCCTGGCAGGTAACGTATAGAGTGCACTTAGGATTTTGTCTAGCTTGGGGTTTCCCAGTTGATGTCTTTTTATTCAGTTAAGAAAACGCTCATTCAATGGTTCCACTTACACAATATGAAACGGATATTAAAATTACATTTATAAGTATATGGCTTAGAACCTGTATGTGCAATAGCTACTACCATTTACACTTGAGGTGACTTTTTCTCAACTATTCTTTTTAAAACTAATAATGGGTGTTGGTCTGAACTGGCATGAAATTGTTTGTTTGTGGAGTCTTCAAAATGACAAAAAGAAGCATTGAAGAAAAATGAACAATGTAATGGACTTTCAACATATTTTGTGTGTATTTATCCAATTCTTTTTTAACTGAACAAATGTATATTCATTGCTTTTTGTATTCTGTTGTCTGTTAACTATAAATGCCATTCTTTCATCCCTCTCCCCTCATCATTATCATATCCTGTCCTCACATGTTTCTCTCTTCTGCACTTTAGGGTTTGCTAACCCCTTCCTTTTTTATGTCTTATTTGGAGTACGTATTGTCTTAGCGTTAAATAAAGGTTAGATGTTTAACATGATTTCTTTTTACTCTGTATGTTTCTTGAGGTTTGAATTTCAAGGTAATTTGCACTGGTTTATTTTAATGCCCACTGTTCATCCATCACTATGGACTTTCAAACTGGTAACATTTGAAGTAGCCAAATGACAACAAAGATTACCTTGTTATATTCATTAGAATTTCATATTAGGGATTTAATATTATGAAACAATGTAAAATATTTAGTACATAAGGATGAGACCCATTCTTGGTATTGTTTTATTTTATTAAAGCTTCAGAGCACATTTGGGTCATAATGGAATATTTGATTTATTCACTTAAACCAGTTGGTACCGTATTTGTTGTGGCATTATAATTCAGTTACTGATACTAAATTGTAAACTTGAACATACACATTTGCACACAAATACATACGTTAAACCTTGTGTAAGTTAATTATTTACACATTTGCACACAAATACATACGTTAAACCTTGTGTAAGTTAATTATATAAAGAAAACAGGATGCTTGCAGCAGAAGAGTTTTTCTTCTATGCCAGTATGTTCCTTCTGCTTGTATTCCTCCTCCGTTCCTTGTTTGATCCCGCCTTGCTCTCAACTCCCTACCATCCAGAGGAGGAAAAACAAGATCTGACCCCATCAACCTTCTGGATCTCACCCTCTATCAAGGTGCTTTAAGTCCTCCACCTCATTTTGTTTTGTTTTTTTAATTCTCCATCTTTGTATTTTGATACTGCTGCTTCTGGAGTAGACTTTGCACACCTTCCACTTTGGGACTAACAGGGTGAAACCGCTTTAATCACTCTGATTATTAACCGCTGAAGCTATTTGAAAGGAGCTGACTTGACATATTTACCTGGACTAATTGGACTTCAGTAAATCCCTATGCTGGGTTGTTCCTAATCCCCAAACTGGACTTGCTTTGCACAATGCACTTTTCTGTAATGTTTCCTGTTTTTAAGCATGCTCACCTCACCAAAGAAATATGCTGTACACTGAGGGGGCTTATTGTGTAAAGCATGTTTTGTTTTATATGCATGGATCTATTGGTGGGTCATGTTTTCTCATTGTTTAAAAAAAAAAGAACATGTTTGCTTTCTGCTGTATTGTAATATGCATGGTGAGCACTCACTTTTGCATGTGTTCAGCTTGTCACATTAAGGGAGATGGTTTACCTCATCAGCTTTTGTTTTCTTTGTTTGCTCTTCACACTAGTTAGTGGTTACTGCATATACAGGGTATAGCCACTTTTATTGCACAAATCTCTTCACAAAATGTCACAAGGTGCACAATTAGTTTTCTTTTTCTGCTACAGTTGTTTCATCTTATACTGCAATCTCACAATTTTGTTTCTACACAATGCTTTTTTTTCTGCTTCACCAAAACCATTTTTAACATTTGTTTTATTGCATTCTGCTTAACTCTCCTATTTTAACATGCTCTGGACTCTATGCTTCATTTACAGAAAGGAACTTAAGCTTTCCGCCACAACCAAATGACTTGCTTTCCATCCAAATGACGATGTCGTCCAAACTTCGTCTCCGGCCACGTGCTGCCCATGTGACCCAACCACCACGACTTCCCACTGACCTCCCACCCAGAATACCAAATGCAGTGACAAACACACAACTTCGATGTCTAGAGCAACACCAACAGCACCTTCATGAGATCCAGCAACGACAGGAGAAACGTAATCGAGAGCAAGAGAGACAAGAAGCGAGAGAGGAAGAACAAGTGAGGAATGAAAGAGAGCAGCAGCAGGAAGAGGAACAGAGGAGAGATTTACTTGAGTTGCAACTTAAGCAGCAGGAACAAGAACTGAAGCAGCGACAGCAGATCATGCAGTGGCAACAAGAGCTTGAACAGCAGCAGCAGCAAAAACACAAGGTGCATACACCAGTCGTCCTCTCTCCTTCTTCAGGACTCTCCACCATCTATGAAACCGTGGAAGCAAGTGACACAGAAGATGAACAGGAGGAGGAGGGACAAAGAGTGCTTGAGGAAGTAGAAGATAAAAGCTCCTTTAATGTGTGTCCTGGAGAAGACATGCAGAGATGCACTGAAAAAAATGACTCTGATGATCCTTATTCACAATACTCAACACCTTCCCCAGAGTCTACTACTCAAGATCCACAGCGAGAACTTCAGGAGATGGACCCTGCATCACATCAAGACAGTCCTTCTCCCTTGGGATTTCCCGAGCAACCTCCACCTTTGGAGTTTGACTGGGGCAAGAAGGTGGACATTGTTCATCAGCTCATCCATCAGACATTACTGCTTACAGGTGATGGTTGCTCGCCCCTTTTTCTGCTCCCTGGACGAGCAGGTGGGACACTCAGCCCCCTCGAAAGCAGCCTGTGGCCCAACTTGTTGCCACCTTTGACACCCCCTTCAGCCACCGTGACGTCTGTGAGCAGCTTCTCACCTGAGGTCCCAGGCAGCTCTGCTCAAGGTGAGTGGACCGTTGTAGAGCTGGAGACACATCACTGAGGAAAGTTCAATAAAAAGCTTCCCAAATAAAGAATTTAAGATGAAGGTCCACCAATAGGGAAGTGCATGTTGTAGCATTAGATTATGATACAGTTTTACGGAGGATGTAGTCACAGATTGCTGGACAGCCTCATCTTATTTCCATTCTGCAGTATTTCAGCAAGTGTTGGAATAGAAAACTGATGAACAAGAACTGATGCTGCAGAACTGGACTATCACCATCTTGCTCTTTCTTTGATTGGTCTTCAACCTGAGAGTTATTCTAGAGCAGTGAGCTTTCATTTCAACTCTCCGCCCACTCAAAAGCAATGGAACACTTACAGTCCTACAGCCACATCTGACCTGCCCCCATGCCTAAAAGCCATTTCCTTAAGGTTTAATTGATATGTCTGGCTGGCTTGAACTACATGCATTTATCTCTTAGTCATTATTGAGCCCTCTACCTACAAGGGAGGCAGAATGCCAACTCAATGACTGAGCAAGTTTAAACAAAATGGGCTCCTTTCTTTGGCTTCTCTGAGCAAAAGATCTGTGAAAAAGATGAGGTAAAATGAAACGTGTAGGTTTTTTTTTTTTTTTTTGCTTGCTCTATGCTTATTACAAAATGACCTAAATGGTTTAATGCAGCTTTTGTGCAATTAAATAGCACAAAATGCTATTATCGAAAAACTCATTGCACAGGCATTAATTAAATCCGCTGGTTGACAAGATTTGCAGGGATTTCACTGCGTAATTCATGGAGTAATTTAGAAATGAAAACTGTAAAATAGAAGACAGTATTACAGATTTTCCAAAGAATGCACAGCTACCTGAAATTTCTAAACATCTTGAGGGTCAAAGATCATTTTTGGTCTTATAAAGAGTGACACATGGAAAATTTGTGACCTACAAAGTAATGATTTGTAGTTTTTTTGTTTTTTTTTCTGGAACTAAATGCACTGCTGTAACATTTTAGAAATAGCTGACACCAGAGCCTTTGACAGTCTAGATTTTAATGTGTTACAGACATGTTGTAACTATATGAGATGACAACTGTGCAGCTACATCAAATAATCATCTTTACTGTGAACCTTCTGAACACTGTGCCTCCCTTACCTGTCCGAATTTTGAATGACTAGTATCTATTTGAGGAACAGGTAGCAGCTCTCATAATCACACTCATGCAGTTTAAATAAACTTTTCTGGTTTGCTGTGCCTCAGATTGACTCCCACATTTAGAGGGCTGGAAGGACTTTTAGCTAAATTAGCAGTCTCATACACTGTCTCACAATAGTCTACCAAGTGTTTACAATCCCTCCTTGGGGTCTAATTGTTTTGTCTTATCTAGTATGAATGGGAAAAATGGTCTTTCACTGATCTGTCTCTGTTTCTCTGCAACTTATCTGTGCGTCTGGAAAAAAACACTTAAGAATTCCAAAGCAAAGGGAATCCAATGGGTCACATTATAAGCAGGCCTAATATGTTCACCCAAATTTAACTTGTAATTAGATGAGTCAGATGTTATTGTCTTTGTGTATCTTTTGAGTTGAGTTGTTTTGTTTCACATCTGATTGAATGAATTGATTTAACTTGGCAATTTTGATTGTCCAGAGGAATGTTAACGTACAATTTTATTATTGGAGCTCATCTCGCCTATATTATCTGTTTTGTCGTTTGTGAAAGTACATGTATATTATTTTTTTAAAGAATCATGTTTGAAGTCGGTTTACTGTATTATGAAGAGAGGTTTTAATTTAATTTGTACAATACTGGTGTACTGCCTGTTTGTCCAGTGCTGTGAACTAGTTTAGAGATTATATATATAGTACTGTTTTTGACACTGTAATTGTAGAATTGTTACTTTTTTATATATATATATATATATCAAAGGAACCACTTTGCTTTTTAATCAGGGAACACACAGGGATTCCAGGTAGATTGACTTTCACTGTATTTTGGCTGAACTACTGTTGTATATAACTTGACATATCACTTTACAAAAAATGTACAGGAAAGCTACTGCATAGAGACAAAAAACAGCAGTACTAACAATGCACTGAAAACAACTCTCTAGCTCTGACTGGGCTGAATTGCAATAAGAAAAATGAAGGAATACAACAACGTTATTCATAATGCTCTGCCCTCTACATTGTTCTTTACCATGTTTTCCAACAACTGTGCAAAGACACAACTTCATCTCAGTGGTACATTTCCCCACTTTTATTGTGTATATTTTTGTAATTTATTATTTTGAAAGGAAGGATTGTTTTATTTCTTTGTATTATAGAGAAGAGTAGGCAGTGGGCCAGGAGGACTGCCAGTAGGTTTTATTTCTGGACTTTGTAACTTGGGTGGCCACTGTATTTTAATGCTTTCATGAAAAATAAAGTTGGTTTGACATTTAATCTTGAAATTTTACTCCGCTTAATGAGCTTTTCATCATTGAACATAACAAACTGACATTGCAGAACAACATTAACAATAGCAATGAACTATAAAATAGTTATTTTGAAAGATATACAGATTTTGGATTTACAACTTCTATCTGTACTCTGTTACTCATCTGATTTCAATAAACCAAATGCTCTTTCCAGAATGGGTGAGGCCCTGAGCAAGCACAACCTCATGTTTTAACGCCAAATGTACCATCTATTTCCGGCGACAGCAGCACCCCCAGCAGGCAGTCTGTGGCAGTGCAGGATGACGGCTCTTCAAATCCCAGACATAACAGCTGCTTGTACTGACCACAAGGGACTGAACACAACACCCTACAAAACATATACACAATGAATTTAGCAGCTAGCTTAACTGTTAGTCCTAAATCACATATGATCTCAAACCAGCTGAGCGCTTGTCTAGGATTGGCTTCAGTTTTTGTTTGCGTATTGTGGAAAGTAGAAACTGTAACTGCAGTATTATAAAAGGATATATGATTAGATAGTAATGTAAGTGATTATAATGCATTTAATCATCTTTTCCTATTGAACTAAGGGCAATACATTACCATTCAGTGATGTCCTCTGGGTCAGGGTACATCTGGACCCACCGACCAATAGACCAAATCCTTGCCACTCTTTTCTCTCTCTCAGTATTTTCTCCCTCGCATGTTCCCTCTCCATCCTTTTCATCTTGTGTCTCAATGACATCCTCGCAGCACAGAAAGTAACTGTGAAGGTAGTAAGGGGTTGTTGTAAAAATTAAGATGTGGCATTATTCAGCGCCAAAATATGACTCGTTCTCTTTTTGAGAATTAACCTGAGATTTGTACTGGAATTTAGAATGTTTTTGGTGTTAAGCTTTTTTTTTTTTTTTTTTTTTTTTAAACCACACTTAACACACACAATATAATTCAATCCCATGCCAAAATGAACAAAAAACTGGATATTTGTTGAGATATTACTCCTACACTGTTATCAGTGTTTCCCTGCGCATCTAACAAAGTTGCTTTGGCTGAAAATGGATGTTTAAATGACATTATTATTAACTAATAACAAGTATTATAAAAACTGATTATAGTAATAATAAAAATTTCTATAAAAATATAAGTAAAAATGCAATAAAATTCCCCTTACTCCTTTTTACAAACAAATGGGATTGGACCTATAAATGACTGTCTCTCTGACTAAACCTCACTTACAACTCTGCACTGTCATATGTCTTTCCTTCTCCTCCCTGTATCTCTCGCTCCACATTCCAGCGCATACGCTTGTATAGCCCAGTACTGGCTGTGGCAAGAAAGGGGGTGGGGCAACAGTACCGGAAGATTGACAGCTTCATGTTGTCTATTTGACACTGGCCAATATAGAAGTGTGAGATACTGTAGAAAGAGATACTTTGTGAAAATCTGCAATGAAGGAAATAGTACTAACAGAAATAATGCAATCCCTGAGTATTTTATGACTGCACTTATTACTATACATCCAAAAAAACAGGCCTCTGACTGAGAACCTTCCTTTTGTGCTAATAAAGGATCCATATCTTCTGACGGACTCTTCCCCGTCATTGATGAGTCTTCTGCCTGTCTTTATCTATGATTTTTAACTAGTTTGTACCTCAGTGGATCAGATTCCTCCAGTGAGACGAAACTGAAGGAGGCGTATAGCAACATCAGCTGTTCCAGACGAGAACACAGTTGCTGAGAGAACTGCAAAAGCTGCGATGGATATAAACACAGAGAATATGTGAGTTATTCCCACAATGCAGAGCGTGAGATGTGCAGAATAAATCAGTCTCTCACCTGTGTGCGAATATATGTGGACAGAGGAGGGCGGAAGGGGTTGGAGTTTCTGGCTGTGGACTCCAAGTAAGTGAAGTACGACTGACAAGTTTGCAGAAACATTGGGACAATATGGACAAACTCATAATTCTGGAGGCAGTCTTGGCTATAACAACAATACATAGAAGAGCAGATTTTTTTATCAGAACACATTTGGCTGTTAAAAAAGAGACCCAATGAAATCTTTTCATGAGTACAGCTTTTTTTTTCTGTGTTGACGTATTTGCTTTTGTAGAATAAAATTTTTAAGAATTTTTTTTCGTCTCGTCTAATACCAAAACAACATACAAATCCAATAACATATGAGACATCATGTAACAGAAAACAATCAAAATCTTCTTTTCGAAATATAACCGCACCTCCACAGAAGCTGTGTTTGAAACTCATCTGCCTTGTTCAGCAAGAACTGAAGTTGGTTTTCTATGGGAGAGATTTTTTCATCAATCATTCTCTTATCCAGAGAGGATGGAGAAGTGTTTCCTGCGGCAGGACCTTCACACAAAAAGGACCTCTCATCACCAAAAGAGGGCGCCATTGTAGTGTCTTCTGTAAACAAGAGCAGTATTTTACTCATCAATGTGGCGCTGGGTTTGGGCTGGAAATGGATAAATAATTAGCAAAAAAAACATTTTTTTTCCAGTACCTTCAACAGTCTGTGTAATCATTCCTACTTCTCTCAAAGACTGGGTTCCTTCATTCTCTTTGCACAGTAAAGACTTAAACTCAACATGCTCTGAGTTTGCCATCATGGCTTAACGTTAATCAGCCAACCTGAAACCATGAAATAATGAGCTCTGTGACAAGAAACGTGTGTAAAATACTTTTAAAAGTAATTGAGGACTGTATGCTTGCTAACACAATCGATAATAGTCTGCATACACGTCAACATGCACGTGACAAAAATTAGTAAAATATGTCATACCTGCAAGGTCACAAACTTTGACGGCTAATTGTTGACTTTGCTTATTAATTTTAGTCTGTACATTGTATTGTGTCTGTGACTAAACTAATAAATACAACATTTTGAAAAATACAAATTATCGTGGCAAGGTGTCGCAGTTTAGAGGTTTGAGTGATTTCACTTACCGTTAGTTACCGTATTTGTATTTCCTCGCCCGTTGTCGTTTTACTCGCCATGACCATATTTGTATTTCCTCGACCGTTGTAAAGCCATCCGTTATGCCCATATTTGTATTTCCTTCTCTTGAACCTGCTAGGACTCCGAAACACTCCTACTTACTAGAAGTAACAAATAAATGTTTTAATTTTACAGTTTATTTAATCTGTGTGCAAACTCAAATCTTAGGTCTTAAGTGGTACGTTAGTTCTGTTGCCGCCATCTCAAGATGTTACTGATGATCCCATGCATCATGATAGGAATAGTTTTAAATTATTTTAAGGAATCGTTTTAAGTAATTTAAAGAATTAGTTCACACTTATATAAATATATAAAAACATAAAAAATCTCATGTTTTTATAACTCATTCTGCACCTGTATGCTGTTTTTTTTTCGTGGGGAAGAATTGATTGGTCAAAAATCTGTCATCAATATTTTTGGTACTTTTAGCAAGATGTGATCTTGTCAGTCAGAATTATGAGATAAAATGTCACAATTATATATATATATTTTTTCATTCTGTGGCTTTCATCTATTTAATTAGTCATTCAGAGAAAAGTAATGACAGTCGCACACAATATTAAGTATTGTATTTTGGATGTCTACAATATCTTAGTAAAAAAATGTTTAAAGTAAATTTAGTCTTAGTTGAAAGTTGCTCAGTTTAACAGCTTAAATATTTAACAAAGTAACGTACGACTTTTTATTTTAAAATACAGATTTGTTAACCGCTGTAACATTTGAGCTGGAAATGTTGTTTGCCATGAGGGAGTGATGAAACCAAATTCATTTGCTTGTGAACACAATGCGGGATCACGTGACCCGCAAGAGCGCGCAACCGGTGCACTGCCTGCGTCCACAATGCTCGCGCCCGGAGATACTAGTACACGAGCCTCATCACTGGCGCGCGAGGAACACACTGGAGAGCGGCGACAGTATCTTTTTCCAGAGGAACGGATTGTTGTATTATTCACCGGCTGTGAATGTGAACTCCTCGGGCCTCGTTTGAGAACGAGCTAGCTGTTGAACTGAATATACGCGTTGGTGTTTTCAGATGAAGAAGAAAAGCTCAACTCTTTTGACCAGTTACCCTGACCAATGCGGTACATGTATGCATCTGTAACGAGCTCCACCAGAAGAACTATTTTAGGGCGCTATCATGGAAAAATACATACGACTTAACTGCAAGCTGTGGATATGCCAGATTATATTTTAATTGAACGTTGCCATTTATATAGCTAATGCTTTTATATCATGTTTTACATGCAGTTGTTTTATTTTAAATTGAAGGAATTTTTGAAGCTTCGCTTTTGTCTAACGTTAACCGTTAGATAACCTGCATCAGGTCCGACAGTGATGAAACAGCATTTATTATATGCACAGAGTTTTAATAAGTCGTTCAACCGCTGTTGGATCTTAAACTGTTGCTTTGAGAGCTGACATTGTCGAATCTAGGAAGAGGAGGAACGACAATTTGGGTGTCCTGATACAAACGCCACTCCAGATACAACCATGGCAAATGACTCCATCCAAGTAAGTTGACAGCTTATTACAGAATAAATAAACCCCTAGAAAATTTACAGTTAGAGTATTGCACCCTTCTAGCGAGATCCTAAAAGCCCTCACGTGCTTTACTATACCAAAATAATCCCATGGATTTGGGGGGCAGACAATAGAGTTGGTTTTAAGACCCATGGATGTATTCACTTTTACTTAAAAAGCTCATCTGAATGGAAGAAGGACCGAGTTTATCTAAAGCGATGGAGTCCACCTTCATCTGAGGGGCCATTTCTCCTCCATAATGGTGTAAAGAGACATTTGTGGTGGCTAAACACAAGTCAAAATGTTTGGGTTGTACACTAAATAGACTGCAGTTCATTTGGAAAACCCTGTTGAGCTTGATGGCTTGGGTTGTTTTAGACCTGCTCTGTTTTAAACACCAATATTTATGTTTTCTCGTTGTGGTGTGGCAGAGAATTGTTCACATAAAATCTTATTGAACCGAAACAAGTAAAATATAGACTTAAGTTTAGGCCTTGTAAAGATAATATTCCCCCTTTTATGATTTCTGGAAAGTGTTCAAAGAAATGTTTTATGTGTATTTCTATTCATGGTCAATTAAATGTAAGCCAGCACTCTTGTGTTGTGTAACATGGGCACATATGCTGACCAGATTCTTTGGGAAAAATGTCAAAAGCAGTTTAAAACAAATGTTCAACAAGAGCACCATTAGTGATGGTTGAGTCTGTCTGATATATCGACTAAGTATATTTAGGAATTTTCAGCAGATTATCCGAATAACCAATTTAACCGAAGGGTTCTTTTTTTGTTTCCTTTTCACTATTTTGTCATTTTTTTTCTGTTTTCAATACATTTTTGGGAATTGTCATAAGTGACCAGATACTTGCAGACAACATGGAAAACACCAACAAAGTCATAGTCCGACTCCTACACATATTTTCCCTGTTTCATGAAGCATCTTCTATATGGTTACAACTAACAATGTGGACATAGTCTCATGCACACACTCATCTCCACACATAGGATGACTAAGCAAGAACAGTCATCAGGAATGTGAATGTGATTATGTCAGCGACTGAATGACAACAGCTGATTCACATAATGAGCATCATTTTTGTTTTGTTTTGCTGAGAGATCCCTCAAGTTTCAAATTGAGATGCAATGATCTTATCTTTCTTATCCTCACAGCAGGCGATTCTGCACACAGATGCATCTCAAGCTAACAACCTAACAGTTTATTTGCTCACTAGATTACTGGTTCACAGATGGAGCTGACAGAACTTAATGCTATGTGCTAGGCTAGCATGTTCCGCAAAGCCTTATCCCTGTGAACTCCTGTTGTGTATCTGTGTGTGGTTTTTAAAGTAAGTTCCCAGCCCTCTACACATTAGACCAGCTTAATGGGGTTTGAAGAGTAGGTTAATTCCCTTTTTGCTGTCCTGTCTTCACTTCACTGGCTTTTAACACAATTGCGTATTGTTTTTGTCAATAAGTAGGCTACTACATACCATCAGCAAATCGATGCGCCTGTATGTAGGTCTATAGAATTAGGTGTACCTGTTTGGTTTCATTTTGTGTCAATGGAAATTGGACGTTCATTTTATCTAGTAAGCAGTTTTAGTGCAATGAACACAGTTGGTTAAAGTAGCTCACCTCAAAATGGAAATTGGCATTATCCAAATAAATACATACATCCCCCACATTCAGATCTTCCCTCCTGGTAAGTTAACTCAAGTCACTCAAGAACTCCAACTCTGGTTGAGTCTGATTCACTTACACATTGTTCTGATTAGTTTTGTGAACCAAAACCAAACCAAAGTCAGACTCAAAACAACTCATGAATGAATTAACCTAGACTTCGCTTCTTTTCTTTTCTTTATTTTTGGTGTTCTTGAAAGTAAAGATTCAGAAAGTTTTTTTTTTTTTTTGCAGCAATGCCACAGAAGAACCATTTAGTGAACAGTTCTTAAAAGAGTAATTATTTTCTTACTTTAAAGAACATTTTAATAATCTGAAGAACCATCAGTGCTAAAAATCTGTGCTTTATTTTTAAGAGTGTGAAAAGAAAGAGTAAGTTGTTTTACTACAGTTAACATTTGGATTTGATTTGGCGAGGATGCTCAAAGATGAGCTTGCCAAGAAGAGCGCACTTGTCAGTATCTATCTGCATCTCTGTTGGCCAGAAAAGTTATTGCTGAGATCTGATTGGCTGTGGTGTGTTTGGCTGATTGTGCAGTTTTGGGGGGGGGGATCATGAGGGCATGAGACTGATGCTCAGGCATAATGGACTCCATTGTGTTACCACAGCTCCAGATCGTATTCACCATTGACTTCATGTTGTGCTCCACTGCCACACCCTCAGCCTATTTACTGACCCCTAGTGTGTGTGTGTGTGTGTGTACTGGGGACTCGCTGCTGTCATGTTTGTGTTGACCACCTGGATCGGACTAACTTGAATTTAGCTGTTGATGTAAATATTCATCTCTCAAACAGGGTGTCCGCGGAGTCATAAAACGTCTTAAATTTAATAATAAGAATTTTATACAGTCAGAAGGCTTTTCCGTCGACACATTCCCATAATTTACCATGGATTTACAATAACGTTAGCCTATTAATATTAACTGCACCACCATGTGGGATATACTGAATTGTATTATATTATTATTGTAGACAATGTATTAAAGGACTAATGGAATATAATTAGGCTAAAGTATTTAATAATGTATTTAGGCTACTGTTTCTCATACATTGCATGAAGATATCAAAGTCAACACAAACCTGTTTCAAGACTTGACCCCCATTAGCACATGCAGAAACTAAGAAATTAGTTTTCCAATAAAGATATTTATTTAGTTAAGGACCTAATGTCAAATGTTTGTATGTTCTACCTTAGATTTGTGAAATGTTCCCCTGTTTGGCAAGTGTTTGTCATGATATGTTCTGACAATAAAGAGTAGTTTAAAACCACAATTAACGCTCTACAACTTTCACTTAGGAGCAAAAATATGCCTTTAAACTTTAAAGAAATAAAGATTTGACATTTATCGTGATAATTATCTATATCGACTAATATAAAAGTTATTTTTCGTAATTTGTGTAGGTCATAAATTTTAATCATAATGGTCATAAAAAGGTCTTAAAAAGTCTTAAATTTGACTGACTAAACCCTGCAGAAACCCTGTCAAAGTCTCAATACTGTTGCTGAGGTGTAACATTTGCTTCTTTGTTTTTTGCCTTTTGTGTTTTTTATTTATTTAAAGGGGTCCTTGATTATGATTTCACTTTTTTTCAACTTTAATTAACTTTAGTTAGTGTGTAATGCTGCTGTTTGAGCTTAAACTAAATTTGCGAAGTCACGGCGCTCGAAGTTCAATGCAAAGGGAGATTTTCTTTTACAGAAATCACTTTTTAAGGATTGCAATAAACGGCTGGTAGGGATACAACGAGCTTCTTCCTGTGTTGGTGACATCACAAACCCTAAAATTTACATAAACCCTGTCCCCGGGAACACGCAACAAAGGGAGAGCTTTGGAGAAGAGGAAGAGTTGATGTCAGTGGAAAAAGTTTGTCCTAGGGTTAACAAACTTGGAGAGGTTGAAATTTATTTTTAACAACGTTTGTCTGTGCGCTGCACATTTTGCGGGGAACAGCTTCCAGACGAGAGTACAATGCAGGGCTATACACACAAAAGCTTCTCCTGAAAGACGTAGCCATTACCATTTTGTCCAGACAATCTGTTGTTTATGGATCAAAACTTGTATGTATTATTTGTAGTTGTGTTTTAAATTTACAGTTCCAATTATAAGCTCATAAGTTGCACATAAACGAAGAGCAAAGCTTTGCCTCTGCTAGCCTGCTAACTAACATTACAGTATTAATGTAGTGTTTACTGTAGCTTTTTTAAGCTCTTGCTTTTCTAAGACTGTTCACCAAAATAGTTTGAAATTGATGCCATCGATAATATTTACACTAGAAAAGAACTCCCAGTTATGGAGGGACATTTCCCGAACACTCACTAAGCACTGCCAATCACAACACACTAGGCCAGCTAACCAATCACAGCACATTTCGTATTTCGGAAGGAGAGGCTTCATCGAAAACACTCAACCAGAATGGGGAGTGAGGACCTGTAATAATGTAAAATATGTGAAAAAATAATGTTTTTTGAACAATCAAGCATAAAATCATATTCTGCACCCCAAAACTAAACCAAGACTTTGTGAAATGGCATAATAATGGCCCCTTTAAGTCATCATTGTCATCATGTTCACCAGTGTTCATGTTCACATGTAGCTTGAGATTTTTTATATTATCAGTATTGGTTGCTATTGGATATTTTATTGTGCATGTTTTCTTCGCCTAATTTTTACATTTATATTACCCTTGCTGTCAATTGATTCAAGTTAATTGGATTGTCATTGTTTGCGAATTGCTGCTTTCTCATGAGTGAAAGGTTGTTGGAGAAGGAGAGTGAGGATTGTCTAGCCCTCATTGCACAAGAATTTAATCTACAGTTTATTATTTATTGGTTATCGGGTATCGCCCATACCATGTAGCCTAAATAATTTATCGGCTTGTCTGTAGGCTATAACTAGAATTTTAATATCAGTGCATGATCTCCGGTGAAGAGCATACTGGTCGGGCGCATTCCTGTTTTTAGCAGGAAATCAACAGCTGGTTTAATAACTTTGATGGGTGGTTCAGAAACTCGATCGCTTCCCTCCCCAAGTGTAAAACAGCTGCATTTTCTCATGACCTCATAAAGGCAAACTCTGGCCATGTGTTCCAAAGCCTCTTTTTTTTATTTTTTATTCCAGCTCCTCCCCTTTGTGACGTCATCAGTTCCGTGCCCATGATGAGTTCTACTCATTATCCAACGTTCTGAAGCATTAGTGCAGCTTGCATAACTGTTCCATTACTAAAACCACACTTTCATTATTTCAATCCCTTGGGCTAGTCCTCCATACATTGATCTTGATGCGAAGTACTCAATCTACTGTGTAAATGCTCTCTTTCCCTTTCATTCTCTTGATCAAATTGTTCATTGCGGTTTAACTGCTTGATTTGTTATTCAGGAAGAACGAAATGTCACTAATGTACACGATTAAACTTTGTTCTCTCTCTGTGTGTTAAATTAATGCTCTATTGTTATGCTAATCTTAGATTTTTATAAAGCACTTAAAAACCACTGTTCCCTGGTTAAATGCAGGAATTTCAATTCGGCTCGCCCCGTGAAATCGTTTATTTGGAAGCCATCCTGTTAATACATCCCAGAGTGATGAATATTTAATGCTGTGAAAGCCAGCATACTCTGCAGAGAGACACATCCTCCCCTCCCATCCACACTGTCCTGTTGCTCTTTGTCTGAGAGAGCATGCAACAGTTAGGGTGTTGTAAACTGATCCGCAGGGTGTAGTAGCGCCTGTAATCTCTCTCTCTCTCTCTCTCTCTCTCTCCTCTCTCTCTCTCTCTCTCTCTCTCTCTCTCTCTCTCTCTCTCTCTCTCTCTCTCTCTCTCTCTCTCTCTCTCTCTCTCTCTCTCTCTCTCTCTCTCTCTCTCTCTCTCTCTCTTCTCTCTCTCTCTCTCTCTCTCTCTCTCTCTCTGCCTGCTTCTATCTCTTCTCTCTTCCCCCTTCCTCTTTGTGAAACACCAGCTGCTCCGCTGCTCCCCCTCCTTAACTCCAAAATTCCCCTCTCCGTGTCTGTCTCTCCCTTTATCAGACCGGTCAGCTCTCCGTCACTCCCACAGCTCTCTTGGATTTCCAGGCTCGATTCAGGGTTTCAGGCACTCTCTCTTGTGAGATCGGATTGCTCTGAGAGAATACACTAAATTTGAGCTTGAATTTGGGGGGTTTTCCCCTGTGTTATGTCCATGATAAGATTATCATTGTAGCTTTCTGAATCATTCTGTTAAGCAGAAAATATTTTTAATTAGATTTAGCTTTAGGATTTATTGTATTTTTATTTTCAAAATCTAAATTATACTTTTACTACTTTTTTTTTTTGCCTTTGAGGTCATACTCCTAATAGACTAGAATATGATCTTGAATTTTAACACACAAACTTTAGTCTTTTTATAAAATTTTACTATTTATATAGCACAGAAAGTGGGAATGGAGAAGCAACGTTTTTGAAAATACTTGTTAGTAATGATAATGTTTTTTTTTTCTTGTCTGTCACATTAGAAAGGAGGATGTGCACACTCTTTCCTGTGTTTGTACATGACCACGTGTGTGCGTGTGTGTGCGCGCGCGCATGCCTATTCATCTGTGTATTAAAGAAAGAGAGAACTTCTCCAGGTCAATGTGTCTCTGCCCAGTCCCCTGACTCTGGGTGGGTCTAGTATTTTACAGGGTACTTGGTCTATATAATACTGAATCTGTGTGAGATACACAGCGGCTACTATTCTTTCAACAATCCCATTATTCATACAATCTTAGATAACCTTTAAAATGGTGCAATAAACTACAGCCATAATGATCCACTCCAGGAAGAGATGGACTGATTTCCTCTACACACACACACACACACACACACACACACACACACACACACACACACACACACACACACACACACACACACACAGAGAGAGAGAGATAATAAAAGGGATACATTGCAGTAGAGTAACAGTGACTCTACTTTTTTATTTTTATTCACTAATAGGATCAGTTGGTTTGCACAAGGAAGCCTTGTGTTTTATGCAAATACATTATAAACATTCAGATTTGAAACATTACGGATATATTCTTTTTCCTGGTTATTTTTAGACATTTCGCCACCTTGGAATTAAAAGGTTCTATCTGCATTCTGACTGGTTTTGAGATATTGAGCTTTAAATTTTTTGCATTCCATTCGACTGTGTAGAAATAACCTTTTTATTTTCTAAATAAAAAGTTCCAAAATGTACACAACTTAAAAAACAACATCACATAATGTAAATAAGTTGTCACAGAATAAGAATATGTGAATAACTAAATTTTGACAAAAATGTCAGATAGAACCTTATAATTCCAAGGGGACGATTTATCAAACACGGGCATTTATCAAACACACACATCTACGGTTATATAGATTTGATCAGCTTGTGTTGTAATGCAAATGGGAGACATTGGGAGTGGTCACAGACAGGTGTTTGCAACCAGGTTTCCGGGACAACTGCTGCCATAGCAACTATGATTAGTGATGTCACATACTGTCTCACAGGAGGGTGGTAGAACAGGCACAAAGCGCTTTAATTAGCTCGGCCCTTTAATTTGGGGAATCTAGGTGCCGTCGTAATAATTCATTAACGAGAGATCTTAGACTTAAACTTTATGAGTGAAGACAGATAGAAATAAACTTTTAAAGTAGTTCAAATATATTAGTCATTGAAGTGTTTTTTTTTGTAATCCACTTTTGAAGTAGTTATGCACGTGTATGTTCTACTTGTAAAATTATGCTATACATAAGATCTTTTCAATAACTCCAAGAGCAGTTGTACATCTATATGCCTTCAAAACATTAGCAAACACATTATTATTATTATTATCATCTAGGATTGCCTTATTTAAAATAAAATAAAAATGCATGTACAGTTTGGAGCGACATGAGGATGAGTAAATTACAGAATCTTCATTTTGGTGAACTTGTCCTTTTATACACTTTTTTTTATATATATACATGTTTCCTGCAAAAATTATTTTGATTGGGTTCAAGAACATGTTATACTATATCCTATACTAACCTATACCTACTATTTTTCCAATAGATGCTGGAAATTTTTTTTATTTATTTATTTCAGAAATCGGTATGGCTACACGTATGTGAAATTTTTGGTGCAGAGCAGACCGAGATCGTCATATCTATATATTGTTGTGAGTAACACTAAAGATGCTCCGATCAGCCGATACCGACTACCAATTTCTTGTCATCATGAACGGCCGATCCCGATCATTCAAGCTTTATAAATAAGTGATATGTAAGCTCTCCGTTGATTGTCACTGATGATGATCTAATATTTTTTTCAATTTTATTATTAACTTGCGTTAACTTCACTCAAATCACACGCTTGGCCAGATACAGAGAAACTATCAATTGACCAATCCTGAGTGGCAATGTAGCATTTTACCAGCATGGTTGGCCAACCGTTCTGATTATTCCAGGCTGAGGGCGGTTTGTAATGGTGCCGTGTTGGTGGAAAAGCAGCTCAGCTCATCTCGGGTTCAACTGCGCATTTAAATACGGCTTTCAATTCAGAAACTTTGCAGTGTGTATTTAGCAGCATGAAAAATACTGTTAAAAAAAAGTCTGTAAAAATAGGGCACAAAGCACTGTATAAATATGAAGAAAATTTCCAAATTGTTTTTTTACTTTTTAATTACATATTTCATTACATTTTTCATTATAATAATTTAAAGCTGTCAATTACAACGCGAGGTAAACAAAGCTGCACTCTTGCGAAAACTCAATCAATGAATCTCAAGATTCTTTATTGTCACAACAATACAAAGTACAGCAAAATCAGTACAATCTTCCTTACAGTGCCATCACATATAACTAGTGCAAACTAATGTCCAATTTAAATATATATATATATATATAGTCTAAGTAAAATGACCTAAACCAGTACAATACAAAATGTCTAAAGTACAAAAGCAGTGTGGAGTATTGACTATTGCACACTTATTGCACAGTTGTGGCATAACAGAAGAGACGTACAGTAAGTGTTGCATTGTTTGCATACTATTGGCACAAGTAGTGAGCAGTCAAGTATTGCACAGATCTTTCACAGCAGATCATACAGGTTATTGCACAATAGGCTGTAAAGTACTGCATACAGGTTATTGCACACAATGGGAGAGTAGTGAGTAACTGAATGAAAACAGATACCGAGTGCTATAGGCACTGTGGGGCTGATGTCAATTATGTCTTTTTGACATCATGTTAATACTCGTGACGTGAGTGTGCAGAACTCGCGCTGAACACAAACTCAGCTGTTTTGAGCAGTGTTGAGGGGATTGTGACTAACTTAAACACATCTGATTGGCACTTGGGAGTGTTTTAAAGGCACAATATGTAAGATTTTTGTAATAAATATCCAAAAACCACTAGAACAATGTTATACATTTTGTTGACTTGTGTACACGTTATCCCAACTGTTTCCAAGAATGTTTAAATCCAGAGAAATCAGCAATTTTATCCAGGACATGGACCACATCTGTGCGTCGCCGATCAAAAACATCATTGCCCTTCTTTCTCTTGTGCATAAGGTCTATAGGCGTGTCCACAACGCATGTACTCACTGCTTATTACACACACAGGGACACGCAGCAGCACACAAACTAGCCAAATAAAAAAAATAAAAGGATAACAATGTAAAAGATTAATATTGTGTATATAAAGATATGGTGGAATCCGGCTTGTCCCGTAGATGTTCTGCTTGCACACTTTAACCTTGCGCACGAGCAGATCCATTTGCGCTCTGGAGACGCGTTCAGTTTTTCCGCTTGCAAACTCCGCCATGTAAATAGCGAGTCCGCCATGGCATGAGCGCAACTGGCTTTTAAAGGGAATGGGAGATGAGACTCTGGTTGGTTTATTTCACTTATGCCCAAAACACAACCATTAAGAGTATAGGGACAACCTTTTTAAACCATGCACCGCGTGCGCCGACCCTTTTTCCTGTCGTTAAACTAGCAAAAGTGGATTTGGACATGCCTTAAGTGCACTTGCGCCCTGTGCTTTAGACCATGCGCTGAGATCGTTAAAATAGGGCCCACAATGTTTAAATATCGTTTTCTTGATTCAACGCGGGTTCATGTTTTACCATGCCTAATATCTATCTAGCTCACTGCAATGTGCAACAAGTATCTCATAGTAGCCGCATAGTGGCGAACGCACAGAGTAGCATTATAACATAACTTTCAACACACTCAAATGTATCTAATATGATAAAAAAGTGCTGCGTTACCCCAAATACGCATGACCGAAAGAAAGCGCCGTCTGCGGTAGAATAATGTGCAGGGCTGACACCGCCGTCGGTGTATGAATGGGTGAATGTGAGGCTAAATGTAAAGCGCTTTGGTGGCCATTGGGTCTGTGAAAGCGCTATATAAATGCAGTCCATTTACCATTTACCAATAATAGCTCCATTGCATCATCAAGCTACGCCTTTGTTTTAAATAAGCAACCTCTAGCGGCAAAAATTACATATTGTGCCTTTAAAGCAGCTGGCTATCAGTGGGTACCGGTACTGAAGAATGGCAGGTATCGTCACATTAAATGATTGATTAAATATTTGGTGGGACAAAGATTCAGTTTGGTGGCCGCCAAAATATTGCCAATGCAGGAAAAACCTTGGAATAGGACCATGTTTTATCCACGACCACCCTCTCAAAAAGCGTATCACCCTGTGATAGATTTACTCACACTCTTAAGAAGAAACTGCCTCCGTGTCATCATCATCATCATCATCAAGTCAGCCCACGGTTTGGCTTATGATAGCCAAGCCTAGAGGAGCGGTGTGAAAAACACCACTCAGAACAGATGATAAGAAACACCTGGGTTTTCACCACTTCACTGTAAACATGGGCTGTGTCCGAAATCACCCCCAGGGCTCAATGCTAAGGTTAATTTCTACTGGGCCAGTCAGGCCAGTGGTTAAAATATTTACTTTACCCACCACAAAAAAATATAAATAAATAAAATAAAATAGGCCTAGTTATTTCCTTTGTTATTTTTGACCCATAACCATAAGGTTGTGTGACACCAAAAACTACTAACCAAACTTATATAAATTTCAAATATTACTAAAGACAAGTAAACTGACATCTGTCAGTAATAAAAAATAAGAACAAATAATCAAATTGTCAGCAATAGCACAAGTACAATAGAAAAAACATACTCAACATGCTTTTCATGTTTTTCAGGTAAGTCCAACTCCAACAGTAATTTTCAGGTTGAGAAGATGAGTAATCAACTGTAAAATAGCACTGCATAGTCTTCACTGTTTTAATTAAATATGATTAATCCTTATTAAAGTTACAAAAATGATTCAGTCAAGAGTGATTTTTTTTTTCTTTGTCCTTTGTTGTTGATTAACATTAAAGGAACCGTATGTAAGAAATGTATTTCAATTAATCATAAAATGGCCCCACTATGTCAGTAGACATTAAGAAATCATGTTAATTTCAAATACTTATATCACTGACAACAGTAGTCCGGCCAGGATATTGTCATTTAAAAAGTGAAGTTGCAGCCCTCAACTGATGTTGATGTTGTCATGTTGTGTTTTGGCCTGATGTGCCACCCTCCACCTATCTACCAATCACGAAGTCAGTAGTGTTTCGGCATCTGGGTTGCCAGCTCTGCTCCAGTCTTGCCATTGGAAGCTCCTTGTAGCAGCCTATACGTTCCTGCTGGATCCTGCAGCCTACCTGGCAACCTCGAGTCAGGGGGGAGGGGGTGATTTGAAAGTGATTGCAGTACCAGTTTTGGCCACAATCTTGCATACAGTTCCTTCAAAACAAAGACAGCAGCAGGTTTATTAGGCTGCTGTCACTTTAAGAGCGGCACGGATCCAATATAGCCTACTGTTAAACATGCGTTTTATTTCTCAACCGTTTATGTTCACTTAAGATATAACAGACTATGTTTATTAGTATACTCGCCGTGACTGGCATTTTTTGACGTAATTCTGTTTGAATATGTCCATTCAAGCACAAGAAGACCTGACAGAGAGCTCAATTCAGCATTCGCATGCTGTCTGAGAAGCGGCTTTCTGGGCACGCTGGGTGTACTTTCAAAAACATCTCGCACTATTAATTTAAGTTCTCTTTTTGCGCTTAAATATTTAAATTGTCAAGGCTTACAAACACTTGCAAATGATAAACTTCTATGAAAGTAAAATATTAAATTTTTTAGAAATGTCTGTTTGTTTTTTTGTCCATACAATGCAAGTCAATTGTCACCAAAATTCTAACATTCTTCAACATGTCTTCCAATGCATCAAAATGCATATAGGTTTGGATTGACATGAGGATGAGTAAATTACAGAATTAAAATTTTTAGGTCAACTATACCTTTATGACACTGTTTCCGACAAAATTTAGTTTGGTTTTGATTTGGCTCAAGAACATGTTAAAAAATAATCTTTAATCTAACCTGTTAATATACTATTTTTTGTATAGATATTGGGAAACATTTACTTTCTATTTCTTTCTAAAAAAAATTTTTTTTTTATTATTTAAAAATATTATTATTTTAATAGGTGGTGGTGTAGAAAAAAAAAAGCCCTCTGTATTGTGTACAGTGGAACTGGGCCACCTCTCACCCACTGACCCTGGACTGATCTTCCACTTTTGACCTTTCCCCCCCCACTCCTTGCAGTTCGAGGAGACCCAATGTAGTCAGGACACCCTTGATCTCACACCCACTTCCTTCACACTTCCTTTATATTATTTTTGTAAAATAAAAGCCACTGAAATGGCCGTCACTGGCAGTTAACTTTGGCCTCATATATCGACTGCAAGATAATCAGTTTCTAAAGCTATTATCTAGTTATTTAAAGTGATAGCTCAAATACAGTTGTATGAGTATTGAGTGTAATCCACTACGGCACAATGCTATCTCAGTCTGAGTTTGAGTGAGTACAATAGAGATTTAAGAAGGTCTTTTCCTCATGATGCCACAATGAAACTATTCATTTGAACTCTGTGTGCACTCACACACACACTATTCATCTCAACCCATAATGAACACACTGAAAACCCTGCATGGCAAAATTCACATTGACCTCCTAAGGAACTCCTTGCCTCCACATGTGTGCGCACACACATACACAAAATGTGTATCAAATTATATTGTTAACATAAAAAAGCCATTAGTTTGGGAAATAATCAATCAGACTTATCTTATTGTCTATACTGATAATATGATCTTGCCCCAAAATCTGCATAGATTTGGATATATCTAGATATAAGCCTGTGTATGGGCGTCAGTCTCCATTCATCAATCTGACACTAAACACTAACGTTCACCACACGAGAATGTCAAGAATGCTCCAGATGTGTCGGTGTGTGTTTATGTGTATTATGTAGTAAAGAGGCCGTGAAGCTTTTCACTAGAAATATCTCTTCTGTTTACTTTTTAATTTTTTACATATCTTCCTTTTATTTCCATCCCATTTTTTATTGTCACTGAGGTCAACCAGTTTACCTAGTTTTTATTTCTACTTTTTTTAAATAGTCGCCGTGTCTGAAATCACATACTGGTATGTAGGTACGACATTTGGTTTGAAACGTGATTCGTGACCATTAAAGTATCATTCAGTATCGTATAATGAAATTCATCCACCATGTCACTGTCATGTGACCTATGGCATCAGTTACGTTGCTTCACTTCCATTCAAAATTGTAAAAAAAAAATGTAAAAAAGTTTAGTTCATTTATTTGTACATATATTAGCCTCTCTGGAGAAAACCGTGATGTCATCATCCAGCTCACTTCAGTTCTGATATAATGGTGTCAATGCAGGCAGATCAATATTATTGTTGAATATTCAGTTAAATGTTAAATTAAATGTCCCCAACTAAGATGACAAAGGCGTTATTGTGACAAACATCTGAGTGAAAACGGATTATCGAAAGCCAAAAAAAAATGTTGGGTGGGGAACTTGGACTGGTTTGAGGCAGATCTGAAAGCAAGCTTGCTGTTGATTGTATGAAAGGCCTGTGGTTTATTGCAGAGAGAAACAAGCATGTCGTTTTCACTGGAAGGCCGAGTTACGACATTTTGGTTGAAAATTATGAGGTAAAACATTCTTTCAACTATTATATTGTCAACAATTCCTCTGCATATTTAGAAAATAGATAGGGCCAATTTTCATTTCATGCCGACTTTAAGACCGATTAGTTGAGTACTTTTTAAGGCAATACACAGACTAGTGACATTTTTGAAAATAAGCATTTTTTCCCCCTTAATTTGATCGCATGGACACTTTTATCCCAGTTTGAATATTGTCTTTTGGAATTTAGTTTTCTTCTTTAGGGTCTCCCTTTCTCTCTTTCCTTTGTTCATTCTCAGAGTATTTTGTCACAGTAACACCCCTCTCCGTTTCGGTCTCCCTTGCATACAGATTCTTTATTGCTATCCCTCTCAAGATATCTTTAATTTGTAAACGTTTTTTCGAATGTTCAGCTACAGATGAAACGAGGGTAAATGAATCCAGAGCTCATGACTGGGCAGAGAGACAAAGAGAGAGAGAGAGAGACAGAAGGAAGGACAGTCATTTGGCCTCAGGGCTTTTACTGAGCTCAGAATTGCTGGCATTCTCACGAGCCACAGCAGCTGAATAGGGCTCCCTCTGTGTGTGTGTGTTCGTTCGAGTAAGCGTGACCTGAGAATGAGCACTGCTCAGTTATATTTTGGATTGAACAGCACAAGAGCTCATTTTAGTCTCGGGTATAGCCAGACCTTCAGACTGACGGGCAGAAGGTCTGGACTCCATTCGTAGCTTTCATTTGCCATAGGGGCGTGAAAATGTCCCTATGATAACAGAACAGCGTGCATCTAATAAATAATTCATTCAAGAACATTGTGCAAGTTTACTGCAACAATGGTGCCGTGAACTTCACATACTTTTGAAAATCCAGCATTTAGATGATCCTGATAAGGGCTCATTTTCACAGTTTAAAACATGACTGCTACTACGGCTTTGTTTCCAGGCGGACCAATAATAAACACAACACACATCTCCAGGAAATCATGTAGATTTCAACCAAGTGTTTCCTATTTTGTATGCCTTGTGCATCAGACGTTTAGCCAACGGTCTGTAGGCGCGTGACGTCTGAGGCTGAGACTAGGGTTGTCTTGGCAAATTTCTACAAGTGCTGTTCAGAGGTGCACGTATGTCTGTCCTGTGTCCTCCATTATCATAAATGTTTATTCATGACACGCATTCTTCTTTGAAAAAGTGATCGTCATCTGACACTCAAAAAGTAACTTTAATGCAGGGATAGCTTTGTTGATTATACCAAACATAAAATATAAAACAAATATTTGAGTGTAAAATCTATTCATCAAAATTAATAAGTACAATATCAAGGGACATAACTAACTCTTATGATTTGTCATAAATGTGCAGCCCTTAGTATTTATTATATTATTATTACAGTGTGATATTATTTACCTATTATTATTTATTACGGATTTATTATCATCTTGTTGCTACTACATTTTAAACAGGAATTAAATAAACAGCTTTCTCTATTTACTTATAAAACGTAAAAGTTATTAATTGTTATTTTTAAATATATATATATATATATATTAAAAAAAGTGCCACATCAAGTTCATGGGATCAATTCCTGTGGAAAACACTTATGAATATGTACAATATTTCATGCACATTCAAAGCCAAATGCAAATGTAATCTATATGGACGTGGTAAGTATTTGCACAACAGTTTGCAAACAAGTTAAACATGTTTCCTTTAATGATCTAGTGTGTGTTTAGTTTTGGGAGCTAGTTTTAGGATTTTTAACGAGTGTGACTCAGAGATGGTGTGTAACACACCCTAAACAACCTCCCCGCTCCACAGAACACAGGACATTTTTTTTTTTGGCAAAATCATGCCGTTAAATCTTCATTAAACACGGGGCTTTTAGACACGCTTTGAAGACAACATGTAAAAGTGTCAGAACGACATCTGGATTCAGATCTGAAGAGAAGCGGAGTGGAATCTGATTGTTTACAGTTGTTTAACCTGTTTACAGTGAACTCTTCAGTTAGAAAAAAAATTCTTGACATCCCCCCCCACCGCTATTAGCTTTATACTTATAGACGTTTATATCTCAATTTTTTATCTCCCCTTAAAATATTTCTTCTGACTTTTAATGTCTCATTATGTATCTGCATTCTGTCTTAAACGAAGTCTGTTATCATTACAGCAACAATCTTCCAAAGTAACATCAGTGAAGGTCCCTCCCGCAAACTGATATCAAACAGACACTTTGACTCTTATTTCATTTAACAGTTCTGTTCACACCCCCTGGTGTTCAAGAATGGTAGAGCAACCTGTGTTCCACACCTGGGATTTATGTTCCTTACAAATCTCTACTGTTTGATACACCAGAGATAGGACTCGGTGTCCGAGTGAGAGTCTTCCTGCTGTCCTCCTCGTAGAACTGTCGTACACCAAATGTGGGGATGTGGGTAATAATAAACTCTCAAAATATTCTTACTGCATGTTATGATTTACATTTATGCATTTACAATGCATTCAAGGTATACGTTCCCTGGGAATTTAACCTATTACCTTGACATTGCTGGCACTGTGCTCAACCAGTTACTAGGCTATAGGAACAAACTAAATCTATTAAAAAGGAATGAGTGATTGTATCTTTGTGTTTTGTTGTTTGGTTAAAATGAATGACAGCAGCAGGATTATTAGGCTCCTGTCACTTTTTGCGCAGATCCAGTACACTGTTTCACATGAGACTTATTTCCCAACTGTTTATGTCCACTTAAGACATAACCGACAGTGTTTGAGTGAATACTCACCAAGCCGGGCATTTTGACATATTTCTCTTTGTTTTTATTTTAACCATTTAGGTGCAGACCTGAAGATCAAAGTTCACTTTGCATGTCCGTGTTCAACTCTGTCTCGGAGCGTGTGCACAAAGTTGCGAAACAGTATCTCTTTCGCGGATTTAATAACTTTTTATTATCGAGCAAATCCTGCAGTGTAGCAACAGTAGACTTTTTTTATGACATTAGAATTATGATTTAACACACAAACTGTGTTTTTTTTTACTTTTCTGGACTGTATAGGTCGGCTTTAAAAGTGACCATCCATTTGTCCATTATGCCCTTTTTTGCACTTTTTCGCAAACCTCATGCTTGTTCTCAAACTCTTTCGATTTCCCTATTCCCATAATTTTTCCGCCGTATTGCAACTCTTTATCACTAATTATTCAAATTCAGTTTTTTTGGGGGTAAAGTGTCATACGGTTATTAAAGGATTAGTTCAGATGAAAGTGTGGCAACTGACGCAAAACCTTCACTACACTAAAACCTTGACTTTTCTTTTCTTCCTGTGGCCTCAATGACTCTTGACATACTTCATGCGCTCGGTTTAGATGATGGTCTCTGTATCATGCCTTGTAAACATGTTCGTAGGTAGACTACGCTACATGCGCACGCACACACACACACACACACACACACACACACACACACACACACACACACACACACACACACACACACACACACACACACAAACATGACTGGAGAGAGTTTAGATGGACTTATGTAGAGGGTAAGGAAGTTGAGGGGTGGGGCTTAGTCATACTTTCTTTCACTGACTTGATCTGTCGCTTTGCTTTTTTTTCTCCTCCTTCTGCGTCTCACCCTCACATCGTTTCCGTTTTTTCGCCTTTCTTTAGTCAAGGGGGAAGCTGTCTGTTGTTTCATGAAGTGCAGTGGGTTTGATAAAGAGGGTCTCGGCGGGGGGGCGAGTGGGACTGACCGCCGCTCTAGAGGGAGATTTTATTAGCAGACTGTTTCACAGCGCAGGGAGATTGAGGGTGTGACATGGCTTACGAGGAGGGAAGAAACACATCCCTCACAGAGCAGCACGACGTCGACGACATCACACACCCAGAGACTTCGCTTGCACCACAAGTGGTAGGCTTGCTAAAGACGGCCCGAATCCTGCTCGTAAACTGGCTCTGAGTTTTTGTTGAAGCATAACTCTATCATAAAGTCTTAGTCGATCTTTCTCAGCGAGTTCATATTCAGTGTGCCATAGCTGATGCAGTGATGTGCAATGTGTTGTGCAAGAATGCAAATCCGCCGTGCATAAACCATTTCGTTTTTCTTCAGTTTAAATAAATGTTTTGTGACTTTAACCTAATAAATTAATATTGTATTACATAAATCTATTATTTGTATTTCAAAAGTAAAAAATATAAATACATATGCCACTTTAAAATTTTAAATGTGTAAAATGTATTATAAAATATTAATGTTATAATTATAATGTATTATAAATTAAATCATTTAAAGTTCCTTTAAAAAAATATTTACATTTTTAGTTTTGAGTTTATTGATACGAAATGCAATGCTGCAACACTTCCTCAAAATACACCATCTTTGGATTTCAAATGTTCTGTTGGTCCTGTCTATTTCTCTATTTGTTTCTCTTTTGTTCCCTAGGAGTTAAACTTTTCCTGTGTGGGCTGACATTTGTTTTCTTTGTGGACCGCGTCCTCCCTCCCTCCCCCAACATCTGATATCTTTGCGAGCCGCGTCACGTCATTTCCTCTCATCCCCCTCTTCCTCTACGACTCTCCCTTGTGCTGCTCTGTCATTGTTTATGCTTTTCCTCTGCCTGACACTCTTTATATCCTGTCTCACTCTCTCTTAGGTCTTCTTTAGTCCTTTGTGAGAATTGATGCATGTGAGCTGCTGACCCACTGAGTTGGCTTCAGATGTTGTCTCAGTTGAGATCTGATGACTTGCGTTTGGTCAAAATGGTCGAAAGGATGCTGTGGTTGTAGGCTTAAACCATTGTTGCTGAAACCGTATCGTTGTAACCACATCAATTAGCGCTGGTGTCATCATGTCACAGAAAGAGTCCAACAGAAGAGTTTTTAGGGTTGTTTTTGCAGTGATCTGGTACTTCTGTCTGCCTCTGGGTGCCAGCACTTTTGAGGTTGGAAATGTGGTAGGATTTGATGGATGTTTCAATACACTATGTCCATATGTTTCTTCTGAATATGTTCTATCTATATCCAGGACACATTTAGAAGTCTCACTAAATATGTATGTACCAGATAAACCACATATAAATTTCATGATAAATGGAAGATATTAAAAGGCTAACCTATTGTATGAATAAAAAAACACTAAAAACTAAAATCAATCATTTTAAATGCTAATATTCTGAATGCATATTTATTCTGAGATTTGTTAAAGATTGCATTTAACAGTGTTATTAAAATATTAGTGTGTTTTAAAAAAAAATAATATTAACTTTAAGTGACCATGACGGTGCCAATAGCCCCGTGGGCAGCGCGCCGACATATAGCGCAGTTGCGCTTCGGGAGTCCCGAGGTCGAGTCCCGGCCTATCCCGATCCCTTTCCCCTCTCTCTCTCTCTCTCTCTCTCTCCAACTTCGCTTCGTGTCAACTGTCCTATCATAATAAAAAGAAAAAATGCCACATACAAAAAACGCCACAAATAAACTTTAAGTGACCATTAGTTGGGTAATCTAAATATAAAAAAGATGGGAAATTAGCATGCATAATTACATTTTTTATTTGGGGTTTAAATGATCACATTTTACATTTTAGAACTTTAACATCGTAAGAAACATTCTTTCAACCACATAACATTTAGTATAATAATATTTGTATCCATTACAATATAAATTGTACAAATAAATGCAGCATAAGGGGCCGTTCACACAGAACACATTTTTCCATTCCAATGCCCTACTTTTCCATTGTTTTTCTATGAAAACACGTGCTAGATGTGCGTGTATGACCTTATCGATCGCGTCTTTTGCAGCGTCTCGCACATGATTGCCGCATTTTTAAGATGCCATGTCAAGTTAAAATAATTTAAACTTTTACACGCAGCGCCGCTCATCAATGTCAGTTCCAAAACAGTGGACCAATCAGAAGACCCTGTAGGCGGGGCAAGCACTGCAAGCTTTTGTTTACAGTAGCTAGTTTGCAACTGTTTTAATGGATGTGTCGGAGGATGTGTGTGAACCCAGACAGATCTCTGTACTGTCGTTCTCTGAGCAGTGCCAGTTTTTATCAAGGTTAAATGCTGTATAGCCAGTGAGATTATTTTCTTTTTTTCTATGTCAAAAATAGTAGCTATCTTTGCTTCTGTTGGGCTATTTCCGTTATTGCACCACATCTCAAAAGCGCATCTTGTGATCCTTGCTTTCTGCGCTGTGCTTTTTTTAAAAAAAACATTAAAAAACTTTTTTAGACACAGACACACTGTGTAAACGACCCCTTCGTGAGCATAAGAGACTTATGAAAAAAACATTACAATAATCTCACCAACCCCCAAACCTTTAAACTATAGTATAGATGTAAGCCAGATTCATTTACAAATATTACCATTTCGTTAGGATTACCTGTGTAAACTAAAGTTCCTGTAATTCTGTAAAGTCCTGTAATAAAGGGCTATTTTGATGCCACGGAGTCAAATCTTTCTCGCACTCTTTTTTTTTTTGCTTCTGTTACTGTAAATGACTCATCTGTTTTTGTGCAAACTAAACTTTACTGCGACAGTCTAGTCACCGTGATCTGCTTTATCTGTGGTAGAATCTCTGCCAGTGTTTTTGCAATTACACTCATGAGCCCCAGGCTCTCATTTGCTGTTTGATCAAATATAGCAGTTTGATCACAATAACTGAGAAAGGGTCTCTTCTTCAGTGTGTCTGCTGTAAAAAAAAAAAAAAAAATGTTCAGTTGGTTTGATTTGTGATTATGTGACCCGTTTTCGAGTTTTTTAGTTGCACAATAGCTGCAATGCTGCTATCTTGAGTTACATCAAAGACTTCAGAAAGCAGCTGCTTAAAGCTCCTCAAGTTTCAGACCAGCTATTTTGGGTACATTTCTAGTGATAATAATTAATTAGGTTGATGTCATACAGCATCACAAGGAAATGAGAAGCTGAGAATTAGAAAGCTGATGCCGTCGTCTCATAAACAATGAATTATACTCAACCGCACCGGGGGAATACCGCTACTACAGTTTAGACCGTTACTTTGCTCATCATTGGAATATTTTTCGGACATTTTACAGAACAAAGGCTACTTTTATTTTAATTAGTCTCAACTTAGTTTCAGAAAAAAGTTTTTGTAATATTGTAATATATAGCCTGTCATTTTATTTTATACTTTTATTCACCAAGGATGCATTAAATTGCTCAAATGTATTGCTCAGTAAAGACATTTACATAAGATTTCTATTTTATATAAATGCTGTTAAGAAGTCTTGTTTTCCACAAAAATATTAAGCAGCACCGCTTTTTTTTATATTGTTAAGAAAAGGATCATGTGACAATGAAGACTGGAGTAATGATGCTGAAAATTCAGCTTTACCATCACAGGAATAAATTACATTTTAAAATGTATTAAAATAGAAAACTGTAATAATATGACTATTTTTAGTGTATTTTTGATCATGTAAATACAACTTGGTTGAACACAAGACCTTATTCAAAAACAATTAACATTATACCGACTTGGTATATCTTGGTATATCGATATCTCCATCTCTCTCTCTCACACGTGCTCATGCTTTTCTCCATGTTCCTATGAAATGTTGTTTATGAAGGTCCTTCCTGCCTCGTTTTCTTAGAAGTCTTTTGTCACATTGAATGAAACCACATTTTTATAAACTGATAAATGATTGCATGTTGAATGCTAAATTTGATTGAAACATGGGTAATATTACTCGAAAGTGAAATAAAGACACACACACACACACACACACACACACACACACAATAGCCTTATTCCTCACGCTGGTGTCATCTAGTAAACCCAAGCCTCGCAGAAAACAGGAAGAGACCGTGCAGAGGTTTAACCGGATATCCTGCACAGGGAGGGCGACCCTCGACCACAGCTTTCCCTTCCCTCATCTCTTTCTTTCTCTTTTCCTCCGTCTCCTTCTGTCTCTCTGTTTCTATGCTACTGGATATTGGTGTCATTATCGGAGAGAGGAGAATGTGTTGGTCTGGTGAATGGGATCACTGGGAATATCTGGTCATACAGGTGATGACAATCTATTCGACGGGATCGTTTGTCGTCAAAATTATTTCTACAGATGAGGTTTTTCATAGGTTGTGTAAGGGAGAGCTTTGACATGGCAAACCTATAGGAGTTTATCGCCACCTTTGTATTCAGTTTCACAAATTATGACTGGATTTAAGATGGTAAAATAGATTTTAAAAATGCGTAGGCCTAGTTGTTGAAAAATGTGTTGGCTGTGGTCACTTTTCTTGATTATTTAGTGGGTTTGACTAGTGCGCAACCTTGTGTAACCTTGTTTGAGGTTTTATAAAGTGGTTTTAGGGATTTCAATGTCCTTTTGAAGTGTTTTTTTGTGTGTGGTTGTTTGTGTATTTTTACATAGGATTCCCATTGTGTCCATTTTTAGTAGAAGATCAATTCTGTTCCTGCTGCATGTGATATATTTGCTTTTTTTATCATCTCCGAAAACTCTGATTCTTTCTCATTTTTTTTAAAATAATTTACCAAAGTAAACATTTCCAGACAGTTTGCATTCAACTGTTGTAATCAATAGTGATTGCTTTTAAAAAGCTATTTTGTCTAAGAATTTATTTTCCCCTCTAGATTTGATAACAATGTTTTTTGTTTTTTTACTAATAGAAGCTGTTGTCCTGAAAATGCTAATGTTTTTAAGTAATTTGTTTCTGGTAGGCAGGGGTATCTTAGCAAGCAGTGAATAGTATGTGGAAGTCATGACTAGCAGGATGGAAAACAATAGGGCAAGTGACCCAAAATGTCTGGAATCCACTGTTAATGTTAGATGTTTCCAAGCTGTAGTTCAAAATGTGCTTATCTAATATGAGTAACTTGTAGAGGAATGTTAGAGACATTGTTGTGCTGCTCACTTTTTTAGCTTGTTTTTGGAAACGCAGTTCACAATGTTCACAAAATTCCTGAGAGATATTTAAGGATATTCTAAATTATTTTCGTGTTATGTTACTGAGAATAAGGCTGGTGTATATCGCACACAAAAGTTAGTCAAAAATCACTCCGATATGATTGGCTGACTTCCACACAGTTTACAGGAGTCAAGGTGATGTGCAATGTTTATATCAGTCCACCGGGAATCAAAGTTGTGTTTAAAGGTTTAAACCACGATAGAAGTAGGCGGTGGAATGGGAAAGTTTGCAATTTATTACGCATCTAAACTGTTTGATTGCTTGTATCATCACAAAATGTGAACTATATAATCGCCCAGTCTATTCTGCTAAATGAGACTATAGCCTAAGGCATGAAGATATTATAAAGATTGATTTGATTTTGACACTTTTATAATCCAAATTTGTTTTACAACTTGGAAACATTTGTTTTATTTTTTAGCTTTTTTTCAGATCTTGTAGATTTCAGATTAACAGCATTATCTCAATGTTTTTTTTTTTGTTTCAAATAGAGATCACGATTCTAGACAACTAAACTAAATAACATGTAATTTACTAGAGGTTCTGATCAAATTAATCTAATTTGTTTGAATTAAATGTAAAAAAAAGAAGAAATAGGTTTAAATGAATGATTCAATGACTCACTCATAAATACTTTTGTTTCTTAAATCAAATGAATGATTCAATGACAAATACATTTAACAGTCACTTGTCGCCACCTACTGGTGTAACAATATATTATTGATGCAATCTTTACTCTGAAAAGATGATTTATTCGATTTGGATCGCTACCATAAACATTAGTGTTTATATCCAAACTATAAACTTTTATACCAGTACTTCTGTGATCATTTGAATTATTATAGCACAGAAATGATGATACTGTGTGTGGTTGAAAAAGTTTCATACATTACAAGACCACTGCTCTCTCTGGGGCAGGGCCAAGGCAGATTTAAATGTTCGCTGTGATAGTACTTGTCAACATAGCAAGCAAATTGCTGTCATTTAGGATCTAGATTGTGTGGGTGTTTGAATTCGAGATCAAGATTGTTTTAAAGGCTGGGAGCACCAAGCTAATGGTCGGCTGTCAGGCGGTGTTGAGACATTTTTGAGCGTTGGTCGGCTTCTTTTTTCCAGTGTGTCCCTGTCCCGCACCGTTGGATCTAGCTGTACGCTGTCTGGTTTTTTTGAGCCGATACAGCATGTTCAATCGGCGTCGGGCCGTCGGTGAGAGCGAGAACTCTGATTGGCTGTTCAGCTTTTGATTGACAAATAGACTATTGATACCTGCTGATATAGCAGATATTTACGTGCATGCAGGCACAGAACGCATTGCCTTGAGTCCTTTTGGTGTGTTCAAGTGCAGCTTTTTGGCTGAGACAGGCAACAACACTGTCCGCTTTTGTCACCACTAGTTTTATGACGTTGACTTGGTGTTTCCCGGGCTTTACGATGAATTGTGCAGCTCTAGCCAACAGCGTGTAAATACAAGAATATTGCACTTTATTGGTCAGATGGTCTTTTACTGTTGGCACTTCTTAGCCAGATAAGCTACAATGTGGATGAGACTTCATGCCAACATTCAAAGTGATCTCAACGGAATGCATTTAGTGAAGTACTAACATCTCTTAGGATATGTAAAGCTGAATTTGATCTGCTTTATCTTTAAACTTCATCTTTCTGTTTTGCAGAGTGATCCCGGTGGGTTGTCGGTACTAGAGCAGCTAGGCTTGGACCACAGCTCTGATTTCTCTGACACGAGTGTTCAGCTGCGACTGGATGAACAGCGAGAGCGAATCCGTAGGGAAATCCGTAAGGAGCTGAAGATTAAAGAGGGGGCAGAGAATCTCCGCAGAGCCAATACAGATAAACGAAATGCTCAGCAGGTGGAGAGTCAGTTGCGGAGCTCCAATCGACGTCTGGAAACGCTCCACGATCAACTACAAGAGCTGGATGCTCACATTGTCGTCAAAGGGACGGATGATTCACGTGGTGAGTGGACGGACACTGCTGTATAAGAGGCACGATGACGACGTAGTGACGTCATGAAAGAAAAATACTTTTTAATTTTAAAAAGTCAAATTTTTGTTTTACAACAACAAAAGATTTTTACGTAAACCGCTTAAACTGTTAATGAGATTTAAGATTTTAGCATTTAAAAAAAAAAAAAAATTTAAGTTACATTTTAAATAACTTAAAGTCACAAAATGTATGTGTATTTGATTTCATGTTTTTATTTACTGAGATTATGCTCATCCATTATTCCAATACTCATAAATATTTAAATCCAACAAAAACATATGTTTAAACATAAATTATAGATGACTGCAATATTATTTATTCATGTTTTTGCATTTAAAAAAACTGATTTTACACATTGCAAGTCCCAATTTTATATCCCTCAACTAACGGCTAACTGTAATTCTTCACTTGTTGCGGTTTAGATGATGTCCCTCAGTCTCCAGGAGCAGACAGCAGATCGTCGGCACATAAGGAGAGAATCGCTGCACTGGAAAGGCAGTTAAACATCGAACTCAAAGTCAAACAGGGGGCTGAAAATATGATCCCCATTTACGCCAACGGCTCCACTAAGGTATACAAATGCACACACAAACCCTCTGTTCCAAAACGCAGTGATCTCTACTGCCGTTCAAAAGATTGGTGTCTGTAAAAGTTTTTTTTTTGAAGTCGTCGTCTCTTATGCTTACCTTACCATGCATTTATTTGATAGACAAAATACAGTTTAAAAACTGTAATATTTTGAAATATTATTACAATTTAAAATAACTGTTTTCAATTGTAAAAATGTTTTTAAATGTAATTTATTCCTGTGATGCAAAGCTGAATCATTACTACTCCAGTCTTCAGTGTCACATGATCCTTCAGAAATCATTCTATGTTGATTTGCTGCTCAAGAAACATTTATTTATTATTATCAATGTTGAAAACAGTTATGCTGCTTTTTTGTGGAAACTGGTATATATTTTTATTTGGGATTCTTAGATGAATAGGAATTTCAAAAGAAATATTATTACAATATTACATCTATTTTTATTTGAAATAGATTTTTGTTCAAGTTTTTTCTGTCAGTTTCGATCAATTTAATGCCTACTTGCTGAATCAAAGTACTTTCTTTTAAAAATGATTACTGACCCTATACTTTTGAATGGTAGTGTACCTACCGTTGGCGCGCTCACACTGTGAATGCAGTCCTTAAAAAATTGCCATCTTAATTATGTTGCTTCCTAAGGAACCTTATTTTAGCCTAAATCAAAGCCAACATCGCATATATCCTTCATGGTAAAGGCATCCCTTGAATGCAGTTTGGTAAACTCATTGAACAAATTAAGATGGTGGATGACAAGACACTTGTCTTTTTTTTCTTTTCTTCTTTTTTTTATGTCAGTACAGAAAGTTAAATAAAAGTAGTCCCAATGTAATTAAAAATTGATTATTTTGTGTTATATTTTAGCGTGCTGTATATTTTTATGAGAATTATTGTATTGTATCGTTCGCTTTGCAAAATTCGAACGGCAAACTCCAGCGCTGAATGCTGTTTGCGTGACTGAAGTTGTTCTCTATGTAGATTTTGGTACAGAGCCAGTCTGTCACAAGATGTTTACTCACTGTTTAATGATGTGGGTTGTCAGGATAAGAAGATGTTGCAGACAGCTCAGCAGATGCTACAGGACAGCAAGACAAAGATTGACATCATCCGCATGCAGATCCGGAAAACAGTGCAGGCCTTCGAACACAATGATGATACACCAGGTACGCCTGAGTGTGTGTGTGTGTGTGTGTGTGCTACTGCGTTGTTGCTTTTAGAGTCTGATTTCATAGATGAGCAGAGAAATAAACAGATCAATAACCACCAGAATCTCATGAGTGGTGTGTGTGTTTGGTCAGGTGTACAGTGTTTATGCACAAGCAGTAAGTGCAGGTCATACAGATCAATACATGTATGTTATGACCCCATTTGGCTTAGAGTAAGACAGACACACACACACACACACACACACGCACACGCACACACACACACACACACACAGGATCAAGTAACTGATGACAGTCAGTTCCCGCTCTCCATTTCCTTTACTCCTGAGAAACACACACACCTCTTGATTTAACAGTTTACACCAAAAAGCTGTAATCTGTAAAACATACAACATACAAAAATACAAACAAATAAGTTAATTAATAAATAAAAAATGATTTACCTACTTTTAATTGGTTCGTTTTCATATTAAGTAAATAGCTTTAACTTGTAAGTTAAAGTACATTTTATTTAGCACACAGTATTTTATCCATTGTCTACATACACTACCATAACACATTTTGGGGTCAGGATAATTTTTCTTTTACAATAATTTTTTGTCTTATATAGTTTTATTCAACAAGGTTGCAGTAAATTGATCAAAAGTACCCGTATAGACTTTCACAATGCTGTTCTTTTGAACTTTCTAATCATCAAATAATCCCGGTTTGCACAAAAATATTAACCAGCACAACTGTTCAATTCAACATTGATAATAGTAAATGTTTCATGAGCAGCAAATCAGCATATTAGAATGATTTCTGAAAGATCATGTGACACTGAAGACTGGAGTAATGATGCTGAAAATTCAGCTATGCAACAGGATTAAAACACATTTTAAAATGTCTTGAAATAGAAAACCGTTATTTTATAATGTAATAATATTTTTACAATATTACCGTTTTACTGTATTTTTGCTCAACTAAATGCAGCCTTGGTGAGCATTAGAGACTTTTTATTTTTCCTAAGATACATACATTCTCACAATGTCTTAATAATATCGTATGCATATTTACTTCTCAAGTAAATGGATCTTGTTTTAAGGATTTTTGTTCTGGAAAAAACAATGTTATCTTGGTTGAATTGAAAATTCCCTTGCGTTATGATAATAACACCCAAACCTAAACTTTATATGCATTTAAAGTCATTATAGCTTATGAAATCATCATCAGACATAGACCAGGGACTGTATGATATAAAACAAAATGTTTCCGGCTCATAGCGGCATCAGTTAACACAAACACACATTCTTTAATACTCCCGTATAAACATACACCTTTAATGTGTACATGTACACACATGCACTCGTCGGATGTCTGTTTATGAAATTGTCGCCTCATTCAGCTTTATGCCTTATTAGGACACAAAAACCACCGCAGTCAATCCTTTTTTACTTCTCTGTCTTATTATACCTCTTTATAAATCCACATCTTCCCTCAAAACTCATCCTTGCCTCCAAGTTTTCTTTTGTAGAATCGTGATATATCAATATATAATTTTATATATAACTAGGCGGCCCAAACACACGCACTCTGGCGTGCACACACAAGCACGCTCATCTAGTCTCAACTATATTAAAAATATATGTAAATCAGAAATAGTAAACAGCCTGTAGTCTCGTTTATATTAGAAGATTGACAATATTCCCTGTACTCAGGAATGCTTTGAACTGCTTGCTTTGCAGCCAGAACCAAACAGACACAGAGAAATGTTTATATAAAACCCGGAACAGCTTGTCAATGTTTTTTGATGGTATGACAGAATAATATAACACCATAGCATCTTAATCTTTCAGTTTATAATCTCTAATAATCCTCTTATTTCTAAAAGTCTGTAGCTGGCAGCATGGCAGACCTCTGATGATCTACAATCATCTCCCCCAGTTTGCATAAGTATAGTAATTACTATATGGAAGCTCGCCGTCCTGATCCAACATCATCCCTCGCCCTCTTCAAAGCCTGATAGATGCACATGACCTTGTGTACCTTTTAATGTATCTTAGACTTAATGTCTGTTTAAAGATCACATTCAGTTTCATTTCGGTTAATGGGTGTAACATCTCTAACAATGACACCAGCGTCCTGCAGTGTGACATATTCTTCATCTAAAACCATTTTTCAACTACTTTTTAAAATATAGTTATATATAAAAAATAAATATTTTTATTATTTTGTATTATTATACTTGAAGTTTTATGATCTTAATTGAAAAGACTACATTAAATATAGTTGCTAGACCTAAGCTAAGGATTTTAATTAAATTTTAGGAAAAAAAAAAAAGTTCATGAAAAAACCTGCTAAATAATATAATTTTACCCGTGATCAGAGTTTGTGCAGTTCAACAAACAATTTGATTTCGCGGTTACAATGGCTGTGACCCATTCAGGCTTATGTGATAGCTTGTGGAATGTGTGTGATAGTGATAGCCTAAATATGTTTGTGTGTGTTTCTCTTCAGGAAAGCCTGACCCATGTGGTATGGAGCTACGGATTGAGGAGCTCAGACACCATTACCGCGTAGAGCACGCTGTCGCTGAGGGAGCCAAAAATGTCCTCAGACTTCTCGGAGCCAGTAAAGTACAGGACAAGAAGGCCATGTCAGAGGTAAAACTATATTGTGTGGTGTTGTTGCGTTGTCATTCCAATAGCTTGGGGTCAGTACATTTAAAAAAAAAAAAAAAAAATTATACTTTTGTTCAGCAAGGATGCATTAAATAGATCATAAGTGACAGTAATGTTTTTTCACATTGTTAAAGTTTTCATCAAAGAATCCTGGGAAAACATGTATCAGTTTCCACGAAAAAATATTGAGCAGCACAACTGTTTTCAACATTGATTACAGTAAGAAATGTTTCTTGAGGAACATGTGACACTGAAGACTGGAGTGATGATGCTGAACGTTCAGCTTTGTCATCACAGGAATAAATTACTATATTACTATATATAATTTTTAAATATTTAAAAGTAGAAAACTGTTATTTTCAATTGTAATAGTATTTCATAGTATTCTTGTATTTACTGTATTTTTGTATATATAAAATAAATGCTAAATAAATTTTATAGAATTCATTATATAAAATCTTTCGAAGCCATTTAAAAAAAATCTTACGGACCCCAAACTTGAACAGTAGAGTGTATATTACATTGTATTGTATTGTATTGTAAAAATGGCATGTAGCTTTCAGTTATATCTTTATCTCCTATTATTTAGATAAACACTGTCTTTTCCAATTAAGTGTCTAATTAAGTCTAATGCCTTGAGTAATTCTTCCTCTCTCTGCTTCTTCAGGCTCAGTGTCGTCTGAGCGAGTCGTCTCAGAGGTTGGATCTGCTGAGAGATTCATTAGATCGGCGGTTGGCAGAACTTCCTGAGGATCATCCCAAAGCTGCTGTCATTAAAGAGGAGCTTGTTTTAGCCTCCTCGCCAGCATTCAGCTCCCGACACGGCGCCCCCTACCTGCACAACCAGTACAGCACCCTCTCCAAACCCTCTCCGCTCACTGGTATTCAAACATGATGTTTATTTCCTTTAGTTTAGAAGTCGTCAGCTACTGGCTTCTGAGTTCTGATTGTTTTCTTAATCTTTTTTTTGTATCTTTGTGCGTCTATGTGCAGGCAGTCTTCAGGTCACATTGCTGGGCTGTATGGGTGTGCTGGAGGTGGTTCCCGGCCGTTCCCGGGGCAGTCAGGTGTTGTTGCCGTGTTACAGTCCGGGAGAGGGGCGGTCCTTTATGCGGAGTGGAAAAGGCCTGTACGGTCGCAGTGGCAGTGTGAGCGGAAAAACCCCCCCCAAAACAGACGAACTTTCCTGTGAGTGTAGAGGATGTAACATTCACAGTGTGATTAGTCTGTGGTGATGTGTGAGTTTTGATGTAACTCAGTAATCTGATGTGTCTGTCATGTGCGATGACAGTTTTGCATCGAACAGAACAGGATGTAGTGCATCAAAGCTTATAACACTTGGGGTGATTGCCTATTGAAGACAGACCTACTGTGAGCTCTGAGGTTGCTAATCGGTGGCATTTGCTTCTGTTGATCAGCTTTTTTTTTAAATAATGTGTTTAACAGATGAATTTGTGGTGGGAAACTACATTACCCATGATGCTGTGCAAAAATTCCACCAATCAAAGACTCCAAGCACCAAGCTAGACGTGATAAACTTAAAATATATTGTTTCGATAGATATAATCAACAACTTTAAATGAGTAGTTTTATATTTCTCCATTGTTTTTGATTCGATTATATTGATCACAATGCTTCATAGGGTTGTAGCTCTTGTACTTTTGTCTTTTTGTCCGATTTTCAAATATTGTTTTGCTTTAAATAACGCTATGTAATGTTATGATTCACCTCATAGCTGGTTGGCTTGGTTCATGGCTTATAACGCTTTGTGTCTGTTGTGTGTTCACAGCGGAGGTGAGTGCAGTGCTGAAGCTGGATAACTCAGTCGTGGGCCAAACGGCATGGAAGATGGTTGGAGAACAGGGCTGGGATCAGACTTTCACCATAGAGCTGGAGAGAGTGAGTTCAGCCCTGTGTTAATAGTAGATTTACACAGATTAGAGCTTCAGTGTCTGTTATATTAATTAAAGCTCCAGGCAATCGGCTGAAATTATAATTACAAAAACAAAACCCTTTGGATATGTAACAGTGACTTTTTCCGCCAACTGGGGCATCTCAAATAACTCTTACACAAGCAATGACGCGCTATTCTTTCTATTTAGGAGGGGGGAAAGCTTACTGAACATGCAGAATGATTAACAGCATAGCAAATTAAGACATGCATGTCTTTTTTGGCCAGGATATATAATATCGGTACGATTATTTGTTAATTGAAACTACGTGCTGAACAAATGCTGTTAAATCTCTCTGGTCTCTGGTGTTATTATTATTAACTGAAGCTATTAAAAATCAAATAAAACAAATACAATTTTGTATAATTATTTTATTAAAAACGTTAAAAAAAAGAATTATAATATATATATTTATATATATATATTATATATGTATATAAACATATATTAGCTTTAGTCATTTTGTTATGTGCTTTTTGTCATTAATATATATATATATATATATATATATATATATATATATATTTATTTATTAGTTTAAGTTTTAGTACATTTATTTATTTAATCTTTTTTTTTTTTTTTTTTTTTTTATATATAAAAAAATTACAAAATGACTAAAACTTAAACTAACTATTGTTATCTAAAACTATAAAAAATCGTTCCAGTTATTTAAATAAAGCGGAATAAAATAAAATATAAAAATTTTATGAAAAACTTTTTTTAAAAGTATATATATATATATATATACAGTATATATATTATAACAAAAAAGACAAAAGCACATATCAAAAATAACTGAAACAAGCTCAAATGAACACTGGAAAAAAATTGAGATTAAAGGTAATTCAAAATATGAAATAATTTAAATAATACTCAAATATTTCATTGTGTGTCTTGATGTGTGCAGTCCAGAGAGATGGAGATGGCTGTGTACTGGAAAGACTACCGCTCTCTGTGTGCATTGAAATTTCTCAAGTTGGAGGATTTCCTGGACAACCAGAAGCACCGAGTACAACTAGAGCTAGAACCACAGGGACTGCTGTTGGCAGAGGTACGCTCACAACCGCACACTCAAAAATGTCTCTTATGTTCATAAAGGGAATCACTCTCACTACTTATTGTATAGGTTGCTTTATAAACACACTCCAACCAAATAAATGTGCTTAAGTCTTTGATACTACTGGGCACCATTAAAATGGCATCTGTCTTCCACAGGTCACCTTCTTTAACCCCGTGATCGACAGGGTTCCACGGCTAAAACGGCAGAAGAAAGTTTTCTCCAAACAACAGGGTAAGAGATACAATTTCTCTCTATTAAAAATAAATGCATTAATTTTGTGATTCATTTATCCAAATGCAGTTAAAATTGACCAGAATGGCATTTCATGTTGACTTTAATCAGTTGCATGTGAATCAAATGGTGTTGAGCTCCGCCTAGTGGTCAGAGATTAAACAAACATGTTTTCTTTTGTGTGTGTGTTTGCGGTCACATACAGGGAAGGCCTTCTTGCGAGCTCGGCAGATGAACGTTGATATCGGCACATGGGTGAGGTTACTGAGGAATGCCATACCAACCGTCAACAACACAGGAACCTACAGCCCGCACGCACACACTGTACAGCCAGGGTAAATCACACGCACATTCAGTGCACACACAATACATGTGTATTCATAGACATGTACAAATAATTAAAATGATCATCCGCCTGTACCATCAAAGGCCGTCAAAATAAAAGTTTTTAAGACTTAAAAAAAAAAAAAACATGAATATTAGTATTGTAATTTTGTAATGTAAATTGAATTCATTAATTATTATTATTTTTTTTTACAGTACTTTTACAGTATTGTACTGTACTTACAGTAGTATTATTATTATAGTGGTTTCTCGTTATTGGTTTTTAATGATAATTTAATCAAAATATTTAAAATAGAATTTTTATTTTTATTAAAATATATACAATTATTCATATTATTATTGTATAATCATTGAATGGTTCCATAAAAACAAAAGTGCGAATGTGAATTTTTTTCTTCTTTTTTTTACTTTGTAGTCTAGGGAAAGTTGTTCCTTATATCCTTATTCTAAAATCATCTATTAATCCACATTTTAAAGCTGATATCTAATACATTTTAGTGAAACTTTTTTGACTGTTTTCACCCCTGATGAGTTTTCTTCTTTGCTTAAATTTCCATAAAATGATCATAAAATTGCTTCATACAACTGTACTTCTGTTAAAGAAAGTCGATTCATTTATGTTATTATTTAATTTAAATCACATTAATTTACTTGAATGATATGGAAAAGAATGGCCGGGATATTGTATATTTTCATGGGTGAGCTATCCTTAAATCAGCACATATAAATGCTTGCCTGATACCCAAGTCTAAATCTAAACTAGAGAGCAACAAATTTACTAAGCAGTGCACACTAATATAAGTAGTATACTTGTGTAAGTGTGGATCTGATCTGACAAACAGGCAGGAATGTGGGTTTTGTTGCAGTTATACTGTACGTTTGTGTGTTACAGGGAGATATCAGTGGAGAAGTTGAGTTTAGACTACGACTCGCCGATGAAGGTGGACATCCGACGAGACTTGACTGATACAAGCACAAACGTGAGAGACTCTCCATGACTCCTCTTTCTATCTAGCCCCTCCCGCCTCTCTGTAACCTCTCTCCGCTCTCTCTGCTTCTTGGCACAGGAACGACAAGCGGCCACTGAGCCCCTCTCTGCTCCTGAACTCACCACTCCCGAGCGACAAATCAGATCACTGAGCAGGTACACTCAGGCATAGGACACAAGGATTCTCATGTAACCTTCCTTTTACACATAGCAACTCTATCTGGGTCTTTAAAGTGGTTCCTAAGTATGTGTGTGTTTGTGTGTTGCAGTAAACAGAAGAAGACCCCTTTGAGCCTGCAGGATTTCCGACTAATTGCTGTTCTTGGCAGAGGCCATTTTGGAAAGGTGATCTTCTTCACATTTAACCACTTCTTTTAACTGTCCTTTTCATCCTAGCTCTCTTTCTATCTGAAATGTTCATCACATGCGTGTCTGTTAGGTGCTGTTGGCAGAATACAAGAAGTCGGGCAGCATGTACGCCATAAAAGCCCTAAAGAAAGGAGACATTGTGGCCAGAGATGAAGTAGAAAGGTAAACAAAATAACTTTTTCTTTTGTTTTGAGTAGGGATGTCAATTTACGTACGTTCTCACAATTAATTATTGTTTAAATTAACGTGCATTTAATCGATTAATCGTTAACCTTTTAGCGCTACTAAGTTCTGACGTTACTTAACCAACACAAAATAGGTGTAGTTTTAAAAGCTTAGAAGCTTGAGAATTTGACCATCACTTAACACTTGCTTTTAAATTTGCTGACATATTAGAAGTCTATTTTCATAGCATGAGAAAATAACTGCTTTAAATTAAAATGTGATCTGTAAAATCATCGTACATAAACGATAAACCTGTCGTATATCGTTAAAAATGTCTCGATTAGCAGAATACAACAAGCATATTTGTTTCACTTAGAGACCCAACTCTAAATATGATAATCGATAAGTTTTATGGATTCAATTATTATCAGCAATTGACTGATCATCGTTAGCAATCACTAGGATCTGAGTTTTTCACATTTATTCTTGTTTCTTTCTCTCTCTCTTTCTCTCTTTCCCTCAGTTTGATGTGTGAGAAGCGCATTTTTGAGACGGTGAACAGTACGCAACACCCCTTCCTCGTGAACCTGTTTGCATGTTTCCAGACCCCAGAACATGTGTGTTTTGTCATGGAGTACACGGCAGGCGGAGACCTAATGATGCATATACACGCAGACGTCTTCACCGAGCCGCGGGCTGTGTATGTTTTCTCAGGTTTTGGCTACACTGTCTGGATCAAATGTCCCCACAAGGATCAAACAACCTGAAATCAGCTGTCAATCAAAAGATTTTTGAAGTTTTTTTGAAAGAAGTCTCTTGTGCTCACCAACGCTGCATTTATTTGACCAAAAATACAGTAAAAACTCTAATATTCTGAAATATTATTACAATTTAAAATAGCTGTTTTTTTTTTTTTAAATAATGTTTTAAAATATATTTTATTTCTGTGATGGCAAAGCTGAATTTTCAGCATCATTACTCCAGTCTTCACTGTCACATGATCCTTCAGAAATCATTCTAATATGGTGATTTGCTGCTCATGAAACATTTATCATTATTATTATTATCAATGTTGCCAATGTGCTGCTTAATACTTTTATGAAAACTGATTTTTTTTTAAAATGTTATATTTGAACTAGAAATCTAACATTATAAATGTCTGTAAATTTTTATAAATTTTAAGCATCCCCTGATGAATAAAAGTAATATATATATATATATTTTTTTAACTTTATTAATTAACTTGGTAAAAGTATTTGTGTGGTATTTAGATTTAAAGGTAGAAGATAGAAAATATGAATATATATAAAAAGGTTTCCAGATTCCAGATCCTAATTTAATTTGTGTTTGTGTTTGTTTCAGGTTCTATTCTGCTTGTGTAGTTTTAGGACTTCAATTTTTACATGACAACAAGATTGTGTACAGGTGAGTACATGTTCTGGCTGTGTCTAAATTATTATTTTTAAATACACTGTATATTGCATATATTTTTGTTTTTTGTTCAAAAATGTATTTGTTTTTTCCTCCAGAGATCTTAAATTGGACAACTTGCTGCTTGACACAGAGGGTTACGTAAAGATCGCCGACTTTGGATTGTGTAAAGAAGGTAAAGACTTTTAAAGACTTCTCTCTCTTTCACTGTTTGTTTCTGTTGATGTTCCTGGTCATGTCGATTGGGCTTGGTATGAAGCCAGGAACGTTTGTCAGACATTTAGTCTCTTTCTCAGGTATGGGTTTTGGGGACCGGACCAGTACGTTCTGTGGGACTCCAGAGTTTCTGGCTCCAGAGGTTCTAACAGACACGTCGTACACGCGGGCCGTGGACTGGTGGGGACTCGGAGTGCTTATATACGAGATGTTGGTGGGAGAGGTGAGAGATTTGAGCATGTTTTGAAACGTTCATAAAGTGTTGGCATCTGTCTGATCTAAAACTGTCTTTCTAGTCCCCATTTCCAGGTGATGATGAAGAGGAGGTCTTTGACAGCATAGTGAACGATGAAGTTCGATACCCACGGTTTCTTTCCGCTGAGGCCATTGGCATCTTGAGGAGGGTAAATAGATCTTTCTTTTATTCATTTAGAGCTGCGGAGATGCCCTGTTGAATCTCATGATTTTCTTCATTTAATTTGATGTAAGAATAAAGCTTGATTTTGCATATTGTTTTATACAGTTACTAAGGAGAAATCCAGAAAGACGACTGGGCTCCAGTGAGAAAGATGCAGAGGATGTTAAGAAACAACCTTTCTTCAGGGTGGGAAAGATTTTGAATCTTTAAAACACTGATTATTTCAAATGTGAACTTAAGCAAATCTCAAAATAAAAATCCCTCTCTTCATACTGTCCATCAGGCTTTCCCACACAAGGGTTCGTGAGTTGATTGTAATCTAATAAAAATCATATCGAATGTAAAATTAAAGTAAATAAATGAGACTGCATGATAATCGTGATATAGCTTAGTGCGATTATCAAAGCAAAGGCTGCAATTGAATGAAATAACTGTATAGTTTGATCACATTTCATTATTATAATTATTAAATATAATTTTTGTTTGTTTTACAGTATAATTGTAATTTACAACAGGTATATTTCTGTCTTTGATTTTATAACGTGGAAACTAGTTAAAACTACTACTAATACTACTAAGTAATAATAATAATTATCAATATTAGAGAACTGTGAAAATTAAAATGTGTCATTAAATTATTGAAGTATTACCTTAAAATCTCAGGGGGTACCTCAAGTAAATATATTTAAAAATATAAGTTTGAAGAAAAGTTTGGGAACCCCTGCTGTACATTTATAATGTTGTGAAGCCTAAATTCACTTGTAATATTTAAATAGCATTTTTTGTTTAATTATTTTAGTTTTAATGATTAATTCTTAAGTAATAGTATAGAATTTTAATATCAGCCATTTCTCTCTTTTTCAGCTGTAACAAGAAAAAAGTTATTGGCTTAAATTAAAGTTTATTTTAGTTTGCATTTTTTATATTCTAATTATATGCTCCTAGATACACAAAGTGCCACAATAAGAAAAATAACAAAAACATCTTGTGCTCTTCTTTTTCCCCTCAGAATATGGACTGGGAGGCTCTTCTCCTCCGTAAACTCCCTCCTCCCTTCCTTCCGTCTATCGGAGGAAAAGAAGATGTCAGCAACTTCGATGAGGAATTCACAACAGAAGCGCCGAATCTCACTCCGCCTCGTGAACCGCGGGTGCTCTCGAGGAAGGATCAGGACAGCTTCCGAGACTTTGACTATGTCTCGGATCTCTGCTGAGAGCGTCTTCACTGTGACAGTGCCGTAGAGAGACACATCTGCTCCGTGACTTAGCGACAATGAGGACAAGAGTGGCCAATTTGAGTGAATTGTGAATGAGCTGGACCTGTGAACACTGTGATGGAAGAGAGAAAGCTCTGGAAAACCATTAGGGTTTAAAGGTGCACTCAGTCTTTTTTTTTAATGTTGCGCTTCGACTCACACTGACACCTAGTGGTTTGGATGAAGCATCACACTAGTAAAAGTAAGTGTTCAGTCATCAATGCAGTTGTAGAAATGCATTATTCGCAGTCAGCCATGATTCATTTATTCCACTAGTGAAAGTGTCCAATAACAGGTGTGTTACTGAAATGAGGTCATGTGATCTCAAAATGGCGGCCCCCATCAGGGGACCCTCTTCATGTAGAATAAAACAGCTTTTATTAGGCTACTGATAAGACTAGAGTCCTCATCCCATGTGAATGGTCATCATTTTAAACATTATTCAAAAGTAATATTTATTTCTTTAGGACTAAAATGTAAAAAAAAAAAGAGTGCACCGTTAAACCTGTTGAAATTGTTGGTTTGTCTTCAAGTGTCATATCTGCTTTTGGAAAATGCATATTGTCTTATCGAAGACAATCCTATTTTAAAACTTGAAGCAAATCAATAGATGCCACACAGAAGCATCTCTGTGAACTTCTGTGAAAATACGAACAAGAGCATTTTGGAAAATGCACTCTGAACAGAATGAACATTCTGACATTTAGGGAAGAAAATGATCTTTCATGACCTCTGAGGAACTAACTGGTAACATCTACAAAAATCTTTCTCAAACAATGTCCATTCAAACAGGAAGAACTGGATCATTTTCATTGACATGACGTGGACCAGGAACTCAAAGGAACTGGTTTAAGACACTGTGACATAAGATGGAAAAAGAGCGTTACGTTGAGAGCAGGGTTTTTTAATTAGGCTAATTTAAGCTTGAACATTATTGAATGTGTACTTGCTCTTGCAGTTCTTAGTGGTTAAGGAGTTAAAGCCTCTTTACAATTGTCCATTCTGGCTATATCACACCAAAATATTCATCAAGTCAAGCATATTGAAATTTAGGAGAGCAGCACGGTTTGAAGACAGCTTGGTCCCCTTCATTAAGTGCACTTTTAAGTATGGCTACCTTTATGAATTTGTACAAAAACAAATAAACCTCTCATGTAAAGTTGATTTGAACAAAATGCCTTAACGATGTTCCTGTTAGCCCCTCCCCCCTGTTATTTTACATTTAGAGGTTATGTTTTTTTTGGTTGCCTGTTTCTTTTTTGTATTCTCAGGCTGAGAATGGATCATGTTACACACACGTGAGAATAGTCTTTTCTGAAAAATGAATTTGTCATTTACTTTACAATAGCATATGTTAAACTAGAGTACCGCTCATCAAGACAGTGTCATGTGATAAAATGACAAATCATTTATATTCAGACCTAACAAGTTCTTTGTGGACTCAAATATTTGATCTTTTGAATGTGATTATTGTACTGGAGTAAAGGAGAAAGAATGTTTGGTTGAATATTTTCACAAGCTCCAATCATTGACTTTGTCACTGAAAGTACACACTTTTTTAACATTAGTTCAATGCTATGATGAATCTTAGCAAAAGGGTATAAAACCACTTTTGTTTAAAAACTATGGACTCCGATACTTTGACAGATATTGTGTTTCTATTTCATTAATGTTTTTAAATAGATATCTGTTAAATAGAAAATGCTATATGTTGTTTATTTTAGCTATGATGCTAATGACTGGCAACTAGTGACTGTTATGTGTTAGTTCTGGTTTTACACCCTTTATTACCTCAGAGCTATTTTGATGCCTTTGAAACATTATGTGCAGTTTTTATTAGACCGTTTGTGCGAATGACACACCATGACATATCTGTTACTTGCAAGGAGCTGATGATTAAATTGTTTTTTGAAACTATTTGATTACACACACACACACACACACGGATGAAGCCAAAAACATAAAACATGCACACTGTGAAAAAAATGTGTAGCAAAACTGCAGCCCTATCATGTCAAACATATACATAAAATGTTTGCAACTGAAACACTTTTGTATCATTTAACAACATATTTCCTCCTTTGTGTCTGACTGCAGACTAATGCATGTTCTGTACAATTATACAATCCATCAAACCTATTACATAAGTTGTATTTATAAAGCTGTTGTTAAGATGATCATGTGTTTGTGTTATTGTGTTATCCACATTTTTTAAAGACTATCCTAAATTACACATGGACTTTTTAATAACTTACAATAACTTTATTGAGTGTTGCTTTTACCCACAGTGGCCACTAGGGGCAAGGTAATGTTAAAGGTAGGGTAGGCAATTTTTGGAGCGCCTAGCAATAGCAAGTTAGCTTTAAAAGCATGAGATCCCACCCTCCCTTCAGAGCGTCTCCAAAGCCACTCCTTCAAAACACAAGAACGCGCAAAGCATCACAAGCCGAGAGACGGCGTTAAACTAGGCTACCTTATGTCTCAAAACACATAACAACAATAATAACTGATGTAACTTGAAGAGCACTAGCCTGGACCTGCAGATTCATTTCGCCGTTGATAGTGTTGCCATTGAATTGCATCATTCAGGATAACGTTACATGTTTCCATCTCTTCCAAATTACAGTAGTTATGGCATGAATGCACCATAAGCTCGTTGTTTTGCTTCAGGAGGAACTGATGGTGGCTGCTGATTTGGTTGCGGACGGTGCTCAGTGACTGACGTCTGTCTAACTCTACATAGCATGAGCCGCGCTGAGGACGTGTGATGTCTGCGCGAGCAGGTGCGCGGAGGGTGTGGAAACCAAGGGAGTTATCCATCCGCTGGAAAACGAAGCTTCCCCAGGGGCCGCCATTGGCTATCAAGCATCACCTGCTTTTAGCATTCCATTGACTCCCATTCATTTTGGCGTCACTTTGACAGGGAATAACTTTACATCTGACACGTTTAAAGACTCCATTTGTCCATTATTTATTTCTAAAGAAACATGACAATGTATAAAAGGCTCCTTTACCTTGTATCTTACGTTATGGCCCCGTAGAAGCAGTTTTTGTAAAAATAGGCTAACGATTGCGTCATAACCACTCGACTCTCTGTCGCACAGTCGAAAAATTACCGTATAGACAGGCGGAGAAGCTCGTCACATCTACGTCGTCAAGCTCAGTTTGAGTCTGCGCAGTTCGCCCAGCAATCAGGAAGTGAGTGCTTCTAATTGACTTCACTTTTCTCCGTTGAAACCTATGGAGTCGCTGTGTCCAGTTTATATACTGTCTACTGTGGAAACACATATGTTGACAGGCATCGTACCATTGCATTCGGACCGTATGCGATGATTGGACGAATATTTTATGATCACATGCCTTCCACAGACAATATATAGGCCTATACATTTAAATACATTTAGACCACTTAACTTAGTGATTGCTTGCTATCAGAGGTGGACAGTAACAAAGTACAATTACTAGTACTGTACTTAAGTACACTTTTTGAGTATCTGTACTTTACTTGAGTATTCTTTTTTCTGGAAACTTAGTTGGAAATGAAAGTCTGATTGACGTCAGAACTCGACTGATGTTGGTTTCTGACGTCAACCCGATTTTCAACCACAATACAATGTCTGTCCAACGTTGGAGATGTCAATCTGACATTGGATTCTGACATCAACCTGATTTTAATTTTAAACGTTGGGTTTTGTCTTCTAAATGCGAATTTTGTCATTGTTTTAGAGCACACATAGCTTATAGATAACAGTAAGGCTAACATAATCATACTAAAAGCCAAAAAACTGGGAACAGTCATTTGGGTGTCCGAAACCATTGTGGACGTTATTAAGTAGGCCACTTAATCAATCCCACTACTGGAACTGTGTTCTAGAAATAAATGTGATATTGATATGACGGTAGGCAGGCATAGATTCAGAGGCATAAGGTAGGCTACTAAGTATTACAATCATGCAACAATAATAAAACAATACGTTGACATTTACTTTTATACTAATAAGTAGGCTACTTTTAAAAAAGTAGCCTAGTGATTTAAGAAGTACTTCTGTACTTTTACTTAAGTAAGGAAGTTGTGTAGACTGTCCACCTCTGCTTGCTATCAGTAGGCCTATGTGAAGAGACTCAACCAACATTACAAAAATAATTTTCTAGAACAAATCACCTGCCCTGCCTTTAAGCAGCTTACAAACAATATTGCCCAAACATCAATTCAATAACAAAATGTCAGGAAAAAATACCAGGAACAGTAAAAAAATATATAAAATAAAGCGTACATTTAAAAAGACGTCGATATTCTTAAGTAAGAATATTCTTCTGGATACATAAACAAATAATATGAATAGTTATTGTGTGTTTTATACTAGTCTTTGTGTTACTTCTGTTAATTTTATAGCTAATTATAATTTTATAGCTAATTTTATAAATAATTTTATAAATAAATTTATCTGGGAAATATTTAAACAATTTAGGCTCGGGTCGGTTTTCCTCATTGGCCGCTAGAAGGCCGTTGTGAAGGCGCGGTGTGTTTCCTCAACAGCGCCGCTAGAGAGCAGTGAGTCGCGGCGTTTGATGGGGCCGCTGAAGTTTTCAAGATGTCGTCGCTGGAGCAGAGACTCTCCCGAATCGAGGAGAAACTCAAGCAGGAAAATAAAGAAGCCCGCAAACGAATCGACCTGAACATCGACATGAGCCCGCAGCGGACGCGCCCGAGGCCAAGTGAGTGTTTGAGAGAGTGAACGCGCGATTGATCATAACGACGGAGAGATGAAATACGTTCTACATGATATAAACAAACCGATAAAATCCTGACACTTCACTCGCATTCACTTTTATGGTTCGCTGTTAAAGGTCTGGGGGGTTCTGTTTACCAGAGTTTCTACTCCAAATGGTTTACTACGGATTTGTTCTTTAAAATAAATAAATAAATAAAAATATCTGGCAGTCAGCTCACTAGCGTTAGCCTGGCGGCTAGTTGTTTAGCAGGCCCTGATACTCGCATATCATTCTCACTGAATGTCTGAAAGACTGTTTTGTCTTTTTATCTGTGTTTGTTTGTCTGTCAGATTCTCCTTGTCTGTTCTTCTCACACATTATCAGTGGGAAATGGGAATATCCTCATTTAGAGATGCTGTTGGTGTGTAGTGTTGTAAAGTCATCAGTCATGGCAGACTTGTTGTTGTGAATTGCTGGTTTGGTGTTTCTCTTGAGTCTGTCACTGGTCTGTATTTAGAGAATGAGAAAATACATGTTTTGTTTCTCCTTTATAATTTAATGTCTTAAGCTTTTGTTTTTTTAGAGGATTGTCTTGAAATCATGGCCACGTTGTAGTGGTTTTTATAGATATGAAGGGATCATGTTAGGAGTGTATTTCAGATAATTTAAAGTATTTTAACATTTTATGTGAAATATTTGCGTTGTTCCTGCGAGTGAAGTGATATATCTCTTCTCAAACCTCCTCAACATAGAAATATTCACCGATAGTGTGTTTAATTTGATGTGCTGATGTCCCAGTACATTACTTTCCTATACATTCACTATTGCTGTCAATTGTTGCCTTGTGCTGGCTCTTTTTTTACCCTAATCATAAACACTTTCAGATTGTCAGCTTGTGTATTTATAATATGCAGAAATAATGTAGTCTCTTCTTGATGCTGTTACATGGTCATAGACCGTAACTGAAGCGGGTAGACACAGCATGTCTGTGTGTAAACTAATTCCTTATCCAATATTTACATTTGTCATTGTAAATGTTCAGGGGGAAAAAAAATTTCACTGATGTTTTTATCAGTGAAGAGTAAATCATCTGAGAATCATGATGTTTTAATGTTTTCCTTTTCCTTCCTCGTGTCCAGATATTACTTCCTCAAACATCCATGTCACAATGTAAAATATTAGCATAATGGCATACGCAAAGAGAGAAGACGAGGCTTCAGTGAATTGTAGTGGGTATTTTTTCTTTGCATGTCGAGGAGATGCTGTGTGTTTGGAGCGAAAGCAAAACCGTTTCGTTTGGCCTTCTGAAAATGGATGAAATTAGGAATCAGACATTAATATTTATTTCTAAAGCTTTTCTTGAGCAGTACAACCCAAAAGTTTGCTTGTGCACAGCACATTTTGCAGAGGACGGTTTCCTGACCTGAACCTGGGAGAGAATACAAAGACTACTTTCCACTGTCTCCAGCCGTACTTGCAAAGTTGGTTCCTATCGATCTGCTTGATCTTCCGCTTTTTCAGAATCCGACTCGGGCTCGAAATCATATGGTAAAAACCGACGACAGTATTAATTGTGTGTTTACAATTGCTTAAAGCCTTCGAAGCTGAAGCTGGGATAGTAAAGTGTCCTGTCAATCTCAGCCGAAGAAGTAGGCCTATGTCATCCGGGGACTTTTTGCCTGTATCTTTTATTAGTACTATGAATTCTGACATACTACTTTTTTGTCTACTATATAACAGGGTAGTAGTGTTTTTCGGATGCAGCCTAAGACTAAGGGATAGTGTACAGTCAGCAGATTGTTATGCTCTTCAGGGTGAGACAAGACCCCACTGCGAAATTACCCCGCTGCATATGTGTCTACTTGCAACATAAGTAAATGAGAACAAAATATGAATTTGATACATTTTATTACCTCAAGACTTCTCACAATACCCGTTTGAGTGGCCTGTTATCGGTTGTAGCGGTTGTCGTGGAGTAACAGACAACCAGATGGCACGATTGAAGAAGTGTAGCCTATACAGTCCAATGTAGACCGTCTCAAGACAAGAGGCAATATCTTGCCCTGGGATTCACCAACGGTTCGCTTCACAAACACAAAGAGAAATTCATGTCGTTCCCGAACTGTATGACTTTCTTCTGTGGAAGAGGCAAAATATCGTCAAAATCCCAGAAAATATAGAGATACTTTTTTTTTTTTGTCTCTAGCGTACACCAGCTCTACATTAGGGTGGTAGAATATCCCTTTAATTGATCATGGTTCCAGATACCAAAAAGTGTGTAGTGCTTTCTCAGATGAAAGAAAAAGGACCATATTTAAACCCATTCGGCTTAATTGACGGATTTCCCCCTATATCAGATTCTGTCATTAGCTGGATGTGTGTGTTTTAGGTGGTGTCAGTATTAAATATGTCTTAATTAAGTCTTGGTGAAGTGTGCCCGTGTTGAAGCCGGTGAATCATAACATTTGAAGAGAGGACACAGTGATTCCTGTAGGTGTGTGTGGGCTTTTAGTAATGAGTGTGTGTGTATTTTTTCTCCTCTGTATCTAGTCATCGTGATCCAGCTCAGTCCAGCTCCAGCTCCCTCCCAGCGCGCAGGTACCATCATCATGATCATCATCATCATCATCATCATCATCACTACATCACCCTCTCTCTCCTTCTCTCTCTTTACCTTGCAGGTTACATTCACTACATCATCTCTCTTTTGCTCTCTTCTCTTTCTCTCTTCTCCATTTATTTAATATTCTGCCAACTATCATTCTTTCTTTCTCTTTCTCACTCTCTCTTTCTAAAAGTCTACATGAAATGGCATTTGCCAGCCTTTTTACTTTCATAGTGTGACGTGAAACGGTCTTCATCAATAATAAATGTAGGAAAGGACTTGATTTTATTTATCAGTAAAAAAAAAAAAAAAAAATGTAAAAGTGGTTGGAAACATCAGCTGACAAGGAAAGTTGTTTTAGAAGCAGATTCTAGTTGCTACATCTTTATGAATGACTATGAAAACTTTGTTTTGTCCTCTGGGTTATGTTGTTTTTATGTCCCATTCAGAATAAGTTTGCAATTTTGTATGGAAGCAAAATACGATATCTTAATTTAGCTAATTTTCTGTGTGCTGCGATTGAGCAGAGTTTAAGCAGATATATATTTACATTAAAAGTGGAGGTGTAAAATTAAATGCATTTAAACATGACTGAATTTACCTTTAATTAATTTCGTAATAAATTACAATAACTTCTGAAGTTTAAGAAACAAAGTCAGGTACATGTTTTTGAAAGAAGTTTAATGCTCACTAGCGCTGCATTTTATATATTAAAAAAATAATATTTTAAATATTATTACAGTTTAAAATAGCTTTGTTTCAATATATTTTAAAGGTAATTTATTCCTGTGATTAAATCAGAATTTTCAGCATCATTACCGGTACTCCAGTCTTCAGTGTCACATGATCTTTCAGAAATCAGTATAATTTGATGCTCAAGAAACATAATTTAATAATGATGTTAAATACAGTCGTGCTGCCTAATTTTTTTGTGAATTCCAGGACATATGTTCTTTGAGTAGAAAGTTCAAAAGAATAGAATTTTGAAAACTTTTTGTTTACTGTCAGTTTTGATCAATTTAATTGCTGAATAAAACTATTCATTTCTTTAAAAAAAAAAAACGACCTCACCCCAAACGTAAATCGGGTAAACTTAAATGAAAATAAATAGGGTCCATTTTTATTTCATGTTGGCTTTCTTTCATTAATCTCATTTACATAAAAAGTTTCTATAATTTCATCAAATGCATGATATTATGTTTAAAGAAAACACCATTTTTTTCTTTCAGTGCTGAAATCTCATTCTGTTTTTTTTTTTCACTCTGTCTATATTCAAATATCATCTGCCTCTCTTCCTTTCTTTAATTCCTTCTCTCATTCCCTTTTCCCACCTGAACATGAAAAGGGATCTGCGAGCGTGTGTGTGTGGTGTGAGTGTGAGACCTGTGTGTAGGATTAACTTGTTTTGTTGGAAGATCAGACATTGTGCATGTTGTTGGCTATAACTGCACGGCCCGACTGAGTGAACGCCTCCACACACACCTCCACACAGCTATGGCGGCACTCGACCGGGTGTTCTGTGTTCAGCAACTGTTGGGTTTGAGCTTGTCTGGCCTCTCCTGTCTCTCAGCTCTTTCCGGAAGAGACGTCTTCGGCTCTGTTTTCTGCACAGATGTGAATTACGGCCACGTAGTCGCCTGTGTGTGTGTGTCCAGCAGGTGTTTCTGCACTGAATTGCTTGACCTCACTGACTAACCCAAGCTAACCGATTCTCTCCCATGAACAGGTTTTTCTGAGGAGGAATCAGAAGTTCAGCGGCTTTCTCCTTTTCCTCTTTATTCACTTTATTTGTCAAGCCCTGAAAAAACCCTGCAGTGTCGTTTCTATGCTCAAACAACATATAGAAAATGTATCAATTGTTTAGTTTTGCACGGTTTGGTGAGCGAATGCCAAATGTCACCCGTTGGTGACTTCTGCTTGTCTCTCATAAGACTCTGCCCCGGTGCATGCTGGGAATGCTAACACTAACTCCAATGGCTGGTTTTCACTGTTTGGCAGCCTTTGTCACTTCTGTGTGTGAGTGTGTCTGATCTTGGCATGACATGGACAGTTATTACTGTCTTTGTGTGATTGATATTTCCTCAGGATTTTACATTGTCACACGTGTCTTTTAAGACGGTAAAACAGACTTTGACTGGTTTTCCATGGACTGTAATTAAACATTGACCCAAAATGTGCTCCACGACTCACAATCAAGATGTAGTGAATCTCACAAAACCTGTCAAGAAATGCCCAGATCATATTTCAAAAGATGATTCATATTTTTATTATAAGATTTTTTTTTTCATTTGTCAAATATTTTATTATGTTTTGGTATTATATATGATAATAAATCTAACAAATTAAATGTAGAATAATAATTATTATTATTATGAGACAGAAATCGTATGTTTGTTAGCTTTAATGACATCAACAAGAACAAATTGTTAGAAAACGAATTTTGTTTTTATATTATTATATAACAACAATAATAATTCTTTATTTTTATTAAATACTGTAACAAGTATGTTTGATTTATATTTGTATATTATAACAATCATAATTATTAGAACAAATCTATTTTATTACAATAGTGGTAATTCCAACAATAAATATTAGAAAACACATTATTTTATTTTTTATTATTTAATAATTTATATAATAATTGTATTATTGATGTTATATTTTCAATGATGAAAGCTTTTAATATATTATATTAATAAAGAAAATGAAGAATGGCGTTTAAAAATATGCATGTTGCAGTTTGCCACTTTTCATACACGTTACTACCCCCAATTCTTAGTAGTCTATGACGGGGGACAATAGACCTCGGAGTGAATCTGGATCAGCTGTCAGGTTCTGGACCCTCAGACCTGAGGCTCTTCATTTAGGGTCCTTTGTGAACATTTGCCCTTTAATGGCCATCAATTGACGGTCTCTGACTTGCTGTCTTCTGTCCATTCTCCCACTCGTTCCCAACCTTCTGGTCTGTCTTTACAGCTTTACAGTTACCATTGGCCAACGATGGAGGAAGTCGCTCATCCTCTTCAGAAAGCTCTCCTCAACACCCCTCGTACCCTAGCAGACCCCGACAAATGCTCACGCTTCCCACCCCACCCTACTGCCTACAGAAGAGCCTAGAGAAGTATGTCACACGCACAGCTGAGTGTAGTGTGCTCCGTTCTCATTTGTGACCCTGGACCAAAAAAACAGTCACATGAGCCGCGTTTCCACCGCGGGAACTTTCCCCAGGAACTAGGAACTTTGGGGTGGTACTCGGTGTGTTTACACCGCAGGAACCAGGGTCCAAATGAAGTTCCGGGTAAATATTTCCCCCTCCGAAAGTCCCTGCTCGCGAGGTAGTACTTTTTAAAAGTTCAGGAACTTTCGGGGGCGGGGCTTGTGTGCTGAACATGCTGATTGGTCGTGTTCAGGCCGCATTTTGAATGGAGGACTCCACGCAGCATTCTATTTTAACCGGCATTTTAAAAAATCTATTGCGGTTCGTTCATGCAGTAAGAGTTGTCTGTCTGCAAATATGGAATTTAATTAAAAAAAAATTAAAAAACCCAGCTGGACCGACGACGAGGTTCAGGCTTTATAAGCGTATTTGTGTAAAAGGTAATTTTCTGCTCGTTCGTCCCAGCCATCTCACGGTCAATGTCCGCAATACATCACAAACACAACTACAGCACAGTTTGAATCTCCTCCATACTTATTATAAATCTGGCGCTCAAAACTGATTACTATCCGTGCAGACTGGGAGGAGCAGTCGCGCGCAGTTTATAATCTTCCCGGTACTTTAGACCGCGGTGTAAACGCAGAAAGCAACCGGTCTGGGGCAAAAAAAGTTCCTGGGAAAAAAGTTCCTGGGACAAATTGTTCCAGGTAATTTCGGTGGAAACGCGGCTATGGTTCAATTTTTTAAAATTGAGATTTAAAAAATAATTTTTATAATCTGAAAGCTGAATAAATAAGTTTTCCATTGTCGTATGGTTTGTTAGGATAGGCAATATTTGGCCGAGATAAAATGAAAATATGGAATCTGAGGGTGCAAAAGTTGTCCATTTATGTTTGCGATTGTGCTGCATTCACTCACAAAAATAAATGTTTTATATATTTAGGGTAGGAAATTTACAAAATATCTTCATGGAACATGATCTTTACTTAATATCCTAATGATTTTTGGCATAAAAGAAAAATCAATAATTTTGACCCATACAATGTATTGTTGGCTATTGCCACAAATATACCCGTGCGACTTGTGACTGGTTTTGTGATCCAGTGTCACATTTGAAGAAAGTAAAGGTCTTGGTGTGTTAATCTGTTGCTTATGGTTTTATCTTCAGTGCTGAAATCGATCAAAAGCTTCAGGAAATCATGAAACAAACCGGATATCTGAAGATTGACGGACAGGTGAGTCACCAGTCAGACTCTGTGTTTATAGATCCTGACGGTATTGAAAGTGTGAAAAGTGCCCGACCTCTTGTGTGTGTGTTCTCTCCAGCGTTACCCTGCAGAGGTGGCGGATCTGATCAGTGAGGGGGAGATCGGCAGTGGAACCTGTGGACAGGTGTTTAAAGTTCGCTTTAAGAAGACTTGCCATGTCATCGCTGTCAAGGTCAGTTCAGCGCTCGGTTTCTCTGCTAGATCTATTGTGGCTGATGTTTAGTGATGGGCACTTTGCAAACGCTTCGTGAAGCTTCGAAACCTTTGCGGATCATTTGCTTCGAACCATTGATATGAAGCGTGTATAAAACTGCCATCGTCACGGGATTTCAGTAAACGGGGCTTTGTTACGTCATAACTGTTGAAAAAAACTGTCGAAACGTTGCAAAATGTCAATGATTCACCGCTAGGCAATGATCTCTGTGAACCCATGAACCAGTGTCTGTGATTTTACCTTATCTCGGATCAGTTTTATACATTTTTAGACACTTAATGACACATTTGTATAACAAAAAGGAAGAGTTGTAGATTAAAGTCTCTTACTGGTCTGATTAACCAAGCTCTCCAAAAAACAAACTAAATAAGCTTTACGATTTAATAAAATAACACATTATAAAGACACTTCATATTTAGTGTTATTACATGATTTGGTTTGGTAATTTCATTTAATGATCACACCTTAAATGAAACGGTTGCTAATTACTTTTTTAAATTTATTTTTTATGTGTTTTTATACATGTTTGGGTGTTTTCGCTGCATTTACACTGTTCTGACCAGCAGGCATCACCAGCATGTGGCGTTTCGAACGCTTCGAAACAGTGAATCATTTTGCGAATCAATTGGTTCAAAGTTTCGAAACGCTTTGTTTCTCACATCACTACTGATAATGCAAAGTTAGTCTTTTTCTGGATGGGATTAAACCAGGAGTTTTCAAACTTTTTGATCAAGGACCCCTAAATATGATGATGCCTTTGCTTTGCGAGGGACCTCATTCCTAAATGATAAAACATACTATCTATTTTAAGACTCAAACTTAAGATTTTTACTGAGAAAAATAGTAGGTGTGATATCAAAAATTATAATAATTGCCATTTATGTTGTCATTGTGCCAAAGCCAAAAGAAATTCCAGAAAATATTATTATTCAAATTTTTGGATGATGGAGTTTGTATATCCATGTGTTTGTCTTCTTGAACTTTCCTTGTAATTACTGAGTCATTAAAACAGCAGTTAAGGCAGGAGTAATTACTGTTTACTAATTACATCACTGGTGTTGTTCTAGTAGTGCTTGATTGTGTTCCCCTGTTTATCTGTGCAGCAAATGAGGAGGACGGGTAATAAAGACGAGAATAAGAGAATCCTCATGGACCTGGACGTTGTGTTGAAGAGTCATGACTGTCCGTACATCATTCAGTGCTATGGAGCAATTGTCACCAATGTGAGTGTCAAGTCACCTTTATTTTTATATCGCTTTATACTATACAGATCGTTTCAAAGCAGCTTTACAGTGATAAACAGGAAAATTATGCAAACAGAGTTCATTTCTGCTGCTCTTATAAGACGACCGTCATTATTCAATTGAAGTCAGTTCAGTGTTGATTCATTTTGGTTCAGTAACTGTGTAAAGTGCATCATTTATGAAATAAGTTTAATTGAGCTTTAAAGCAGCTCTGCAGAAAGCAGTGATGTCGTCGTCATCATCATCCAGCTAAGTTGAGTTTTCATCTGATAGTGTCTATGAAGTCAAATCAGTAATATTGCTGAATGTTAAGTGTCCCCAACTAAGCAAGCCAGAGGTGACAGTGGCAAGGAACCTAAAATCCATCAGGTGACAGAAATGGAGAAAGAAAACCTTGGGAGAAACCAGGGGTCAGTTCTCCTCTGGCCAACGAACGAACACGGTGTGATTATGATTCAGGCTGCATCAGAAGTCAGATTGTGGATCGGTAGCATTCAAAATATTTCATTCAGTTCCTTCTGCTTGAAGATGGGATTCATCACGCTGGTATGGAGACGAAGCTGCCCATTGGGGTCTGTGCAGAGGACTTGTCTGGTTCTTGAGGTCTTTGCTGAGGATCTGTGCCGACGGCTGTCGTGTCGACAAGGTCTTCACAGGGGATTGTTCTAGTAGACGCGGTCTCTGCTGACATTCAGGGCTGCCATGAGGTCGTGTCTAGGTGCAGGTCCACCATCTGATCTGGATACGACCCGGATCCGGCTGACTACGGTAACCTCGGGATGAGACAGACAGGCTAACATTAGCGTAGATGCCATTCTTCTCGCGATGTAACAAGAACATCTGGTGTTATAGGACGTGTTCCCGGTTGACCTAATTTATGCAGCCTAATAATCCTTAAATGGATTTGAATGATAGGAATATGATAATGTTGTTATGTGTTATGTGGTTAAAGAGATGTGTTTTTAGTCTAGATTTAAACCGACAGTGTGAGTCTGCTTCCCGAACAAGGCTAGAAAGACTGTTCCAGAGTTTGGGTGCCAATTCTTTTTCAAATATTACATTTCATGCAGTGTGTAATATAGTTGTTTGTGAATGTAAAAGGTCTTGAAAGTTTCAATCATCAAAGTGTACGACAAATAAAGTTGTCGTCTCCTAAAAGAAAGAATCGATTCTGAACTGTTGAAACAAGTCGCCAGTAATTCCGGTCTCACTTCCTGTTACATACCTACGTAACAATTTCACAAATTTGCATAATGCCTGTCTATGGTGTTCATTGGCTGCCCACAAACGACGTCTACTTTGACCCACCTTCAAACACTGTATTTGTAGCTGAGGCCTGGAAGAGTTTGGTTTGTGTTGTCGAAATGTCGAGAAGACGCTGTTTTCTGCGCCGTCAATCATCTTTCCATGCTCTTCAAAAAGATGAGGAGCAAACCATGACCATTGTTCGTATAACTGTGTATTAAGCGTTGAGGAAGCCTCCAGAGGAGAAATTCAGATATGGTAATAGGCATTTTGGTTATGACACACACTGTAAGCGGTCGACCAATCACAACAGACTGGTCCGTGTGACCAATCAGAGCAGGGTAGGCTCGTAGAAAGGAGGGGTTTAGAGAGACTGAATCTTCAAACGAACCGTTTTCAGACAACCTTTTATTACAACCTAATTACCAAATTAGGAACCTTTGAAATAGGATAATAGGGGCACTTTAAATATATAGAATTATTTAAAGGCTTCTCTTTCTCGGTAGACGGATGTGTTCATCGCCATGGAACTAATGGGGACGTGTGCAGAGAAGCTGAAGAAGAGGATCCAGGGGCCCATACCAGAGGCCATTCTGGGAAAGATGACCGTGGCCGTAAGACTTTGTTTTAAATTCACCTGATTCAGAAGGCCATCTATTATTGGTTAGATATCGGTCTGTTTGTAAGTTGAAACTCTCAGATCCTGTTTTATCTCACACTTTTTTTTTTGTATGTAGATTGTGAAGGCCCTGCTTTATCTGAAAGAGAAACACGGTGTCATTCACCGAGACGTGAAGCCATCTAATATCCTGTTGGATGACAAAGGGCAGATCAAACTGTGTGATTTTGGCATTAGTGGCCGACTTGTGGATTCTAAGGCCAAGACTCGCAGCGCCGGATGTGCTGCATACATGGCGGTGAGGGATTTCAAAGTCTTAAAGGATTTTGAAAAATATATAACAAAGTAATATTATGGGGTAAATTTTGAAATGTGTATATATAAAGTTCTGCAGTATTTGTAGGTCGCTAATCAAAAATGCACATTTATCCTGCTGTCATTAAAGTAAAAGTTTGACAAAATGGAGGAATTAATGTTTTACTCACTGGCAGCCTTTTCCATATTATGCATTGTGCATGTTTCATCTCTTGTGTTTTTTTTTTTTTAGCCTGAGAGAATAGACCCTCCAGACCCCAGTAAGCCAGACTATGACATCAGAGCTGACGTCTGGAGTCTTGGCATCTCTCTGGTGAGTTCTTCTTCCTACATTTTGTCGAGCCGACCCGACCCTCGTTTACCCCGTCAGGAAGGAATGATAGTAAAGACATTTATAATGTTGCAAAAGATTTGTATTTCAAATAAATGCGGTTCTTGTGAAGGTTCTATTCATCAAAGAATGTATCAATTTCTACAAAAAAGATTAAGCAGCAAACACTCTTTAAACACCTTTTATAATAGAGCACCAATCATAATAACGCATTAAATCAGCATTATATAATGATTTCTCATAAGAGAATGTGACACTGAAGACTAGAGTAATGATGCTGAAAATTCAACTTTGTCATCTCAGGAATATTACTTTTTAAAATACCGTTATATTAAAATGCAAAACAGTTATTTTAAAATACAATAATATTTCTCAATATTAATGTTTTATTGTAACTTTGACCAAATAAATGCAGCATTGTTGAGCATAAGAGACTTCTTGTAAAAAAACCTTACAAATCTTACCAACCCCCAAAGTTTTGTAAATGTAATTCAAGAGCTGTATTTCAAAACACAATCTACTTGAATAACTAAAAGTGATTATTTATCTTCCTCCCCGCCTGTAGGTGGAGCTAGCCACGGGACAGTTTCCTTACAAGAACTGCAAAACAGACTTTGAGGTTCTCACCAAAGTTCTGCAAGAGGACCCACCAGTCCTTCCTCTCGGCATGGGCTTTTCCCCTGACTTTCAGTCCTTCGTCAAAGACTGGTACACCCTCATACAGTCACATAAACATAAAGTATTTAGCACCCGTATGGGGCACAGATCTTAATTTTCTTTATCTCTGCAGCCTCACAAAGGATCACAGAAAAAGGCCAAAATACCACAAGCTGCTAGTAAGTCTCAATCCCCCCTGTAACTTGAGCATTAGTTGCAGTGCTCAGTTCAATTTCATGATGTGTTCTGATCATTTGTTCACACTAGTGGTCTTGTTTTTCTTTAGGAACACAGTTTTATCCGCCGTTACGAGGTGTGCGAGGTGGACGTGGCGGGCTGGTTCCAGACGGTGATGGAGCGCACAGAGTCTCCTCGCAGCAGCCAGTGCTTCAACCATCACCAGCTCCACTCTCTCTTCAGCAGGTAGCCAGGCGGAGAACGAATGGTGCGATGTTGAGAAGTAGAGACGGATGGACAGGTTTGAAATGTAAATTACGTTAAGGAAAAAGACAGGATGGAGTGGAAATGGACCGATTGAGAGGGGAGAAATGGCAGAAAACAAAAGCTAGAATGTTCATTTTGGAGTTTGACTGATCGACAGACAATCCTGGGCAGGTTTGATGTAAATCTGAGATATTTTTGTCCTTCTCATCCACCCATTGAACAGGATGGACCATTACAGGTCGCAGTCTAACACGCTCCCTGTGACACACGCGCGCACGCACATTTGCAGTAACACTGTTTCATTAAACCTCCTCACATTGACCGTCATATAAAGATTAGCCACTAGAGTAAGCGTACAGTCTATTCAGTTCACTTCCAAACCCGCACGTCATGAGGTCCTCCGTAGCCCCTTACTCAGGGACTGAACAGAGTAGTCGAACAACACTGTGCAATGGTGTGTGTGAGTGTGTGTTATCCGTTCATCAGTCCTAGTTCTTCGCTTTCCTGTACGGTTCAAGTACACCTTCTGTTCACAGCCATTAATTGAATCCAAGCGCATAGAAACTAGCGAGATAATAGCCGCGTGATATATCATAAATGATGTTTTATAGAAGTGCTCTTTTCTATGCTAGCAGAAATCGGCAGATATTTCAGTGATTGTAACACGTACTTAAAGCGTTAGTGATTCTTAGTGGTAGAACTTCTAATCCTTGATGTTTCGATTTTTATAACTAGTTTGGCCTGGACTTTCATGTATGGAAATAGATATACTGGCTAAAAAAGAAGATTGTATATTAAGAAAAAAACTAGTGGTTGACCGATAAGGGTGTTTTTAAAGGTGAAGTGTATCATTTTCTCGACGTTACAATACTTCTTAGCCCAATTTAAAATGCCAAAACATCTCTAAATGAGCAATTTGCGTTTGTTTGAGCAGCCGTACCCAGCCAATGGCAGATGGGGGGATTGTTCAGAAAAACATTATTATACCGTTTATAAATAACATCAGTATTTGTGCAATTCCGTTAATGGTAGTCATGCGCAAGCTACACACTTCACTTTTACTGGCGATGCTGATATCCAGAAAGAATTCTGTTCATCAGCCGACGGCGATAATCTCAAAATTGCCAAATTTGACACTATGTATCGGTCTATCACTAGATAAAACACAAAAAAATTAGCCCAGAGTTTGTAAAGTCATAACAATGCACACCTCAGGAAGACAAGTGTTAGAAATGGGGATTTTTTTAACAAGATTTAGCTGTGAGTGTCTTAGTGTCTGAGGATGAAACCACAATCAAAGTCACCAAAAGCAAACACGGGAGATGTTGTCAGTCACTCAGAGACTTTTTGCAGGTTGTTCCTTCACAAGAATATAAAAGGTCTCATTTTGTGAGTAAAACATCTCTGCTTTTATCACCCGACAACCGTTCGTTATTTCAATCTCTTCACCGTTCTCGCTTTCCCATGAGTATTTGAGTTCCCGCAAACCAAAGCATTTTTTTTTTTTGACACAGCACTGCTTTTTTTCCTGCCAAGCTGTTGTTCTCAGAGGATTTCAGCACCTGCTCAAGGGTCACGCTGAACATGTTCACAACCAAAGCTGTAGAGTTCGAGATTCACTGCTTTATGAAGCCAAATCACTGCTAGACTGAGTGTGAGGAGGGGAAATATGACTAAAATCAGCAAGGATTTAGAGGGCGATGGTACGTTGAGACAGGGAGTATGGTGGTATATAAGGGACTGAAGAAAGAGTAATTAATGTAGCGGAGGAAATAATGGGACGGGAGAGAAAATTAGGAGAAGGGCATTTGAAAGTATGAAGGAAAGTCTCCAGTGAAGTCTTCTAGAAAGTGTTGGCTCATTTTTGAGAGGTTTGATGGGATCACAGGGCTGACAGTAACAGGTGTTGGATGTTTTATAGACCGCTGTGTTTTGAGCTAGCTGGACGTTGCATAAAAGCTTTCAATCGTTTTGGAACCAATGTACCAATTTTTATTTTTAGGGTTATTTTTTTAAGTTTGTGTTGTTTTGGATCTTACGGTTTTGTTCATTATCCTTGAAACTTTGTTCTTATTGTCTGCTATTATTATTATTATATTTATTTATTATTTTACTGCTGCTACTGTTTACTTTAGATGCTGCTCTCAGTGATTATATTCCCCAAAGGACGATTCTTTTTTTTTTTTTTTTTTTTTCTAAACCAAATGCATAAAACACTGCAATGTCTTCTACACATTTACCAAATACGAGAATGATCACATGTAAAACGCATGATGTGATTCATTAAGAGACAAAGAGAAAGCAAGGAAGTAAATTGAGAATCTCTATTTACCTATATCTATATTTATATCTCAATAGTTTGTCTTTGAAACTATGCCAACTCACAAACGTCACGACTCACTCTGAGCTACTAATAAGAACGACTTCCAGTTATTTGTACAAAATAATAGACACCAGCTGGTAATATTTATATATATATTTGAGCTAGATTTCCCTTATTACACCATTAGCTGTGAGTCACACAAACAGATATGTTTGTAATTGTCCGTCCTGCGGTGGATGAATTCATGAGTTTTATTCATCAGATAGTTATTATTCACCTCATTAAATATTTTGGCTGCTTTGATTTATGCTAATTTGTTTGACTATGCAATAACACACATTTAGTAAAAGAATTCTGTAGATTTTGTCCCAAATTCATCACTTTGGATCTGATCATGAGTCCATTTGGAAGTTTTCCATCGAATTGGATTGACAAATTAATCAAAAGAGCCAATAAAACACTTTTTCTTTCTTTTCTTACAGTATACTTAACAATGAGCGGTAACTATTTATCTCCCAATAGTTTCTTCGCTCTTTTCACATGCCAAATATAATCTCTAACAGGACTCTTGCTGTCAACATAACACTGGTTTCCTGTCTGGTGTTGATATTCATCACAGATACTGTGGTACCTGCCTGTCTGTCTGTCCGTCATTCTCTCTTTAGACCTTATAGATATAACCGCAGCATTACACACCAAAGGTGTCATCAAGAAAACGCATTCAAACCAGTGGCGTTGTTGTCATTAGGATGATTATTGTTATTCTAGATGATACTGGATTGTTCTGAGGGATACACAGCTTCATGTATGTAATTTCCTGCGAGACTGTGGCGGGTGAGGGACTGGAAATGGCATCTTAGTGATATGTTAGTTTTCAGTCCGTCTCCCTTCTCCGTTGGGCTTTTATTTTGCTGGCACACACACCTTATGGAAGCTTGTTTAATTAAAATTGCAATTGCGAATTTATATCTCACAATTCAGACATTTTTCCTCAGAATTTCAAGAAATAAACTCGCAAATCTGACTTTTTTTCACAATTGCAGGTTTATCTGTCGAAATTCTGTGGAAAAAAAGAAATTGCGAGATTTAACTCGCAATTGCAAGAAAAAAGTTAAAATTTGCAATTCTGATGTTATGTCTCACAATTCCGAATTCTGAGAATGAGATATGATATTAGATATAAATGCAATTGCAAGAAATAGTCATAATTACGATATAAACTCGCAATTGTGAGAAAAAAGTCAGAATTATGATATAAACTCGCGATTGTGAGAACAATTTAAGAATTATAATATAAACTCGCAATTGTGAGAAAAATGTAAGAATTATGATATAAACTCGCAATTGCGAGAAAAAAAGTCAGAATTTCAGGTTTATATTTGCAATTCTGATTTTATTTAATGGAAAAAAAAGAATCATGAGTTACTTTGCAATTGCAAGAAATTAAGTCAGAATTGCGAGTTCATGTGTCACGATTTGGAAATTGTGAGATATAAACTTGCAATTGTGACTTTTGTTATAAAAATGAGCAATTACCCTTTTTTGGCAGAAACAAGCTTCCGTACACGCCTCTAAAGAAAAATGATCTCTGAGATGCTAATTTTTATGGTTTATGCTTGGTTTAAGTGTACTTCCATTCACTGTTTTCTGGCACTATTTGAATTTGTTTTTCATTGTAATTCATAATTTGTATTATTTGCTTTTAATTGATTCTGAAATCAAAGCATCAGTTATTTGTTTTATTTTTTTAAATGGGCGTTTCTGTGAATAGGACAGAGATACCGAACCCTTTTCTGCGGGCGGTAGTAGTACACATCCCTGAACACCAAACGATGTTAACTAAACCAGTGCGTGTTGCCGTTTCATTCGCATTATTGTTTATCTGTGTGTGCGTGCGTGTGTGTGGCAGCACCACTGTTATTTTTGGTGTGTGTGCGCTCAGGCATGTACTTTGCCGTCATGTCGAATGAGTCTTTATTACTTTTTTTTTTAGAATTGTTATTTTTTTAAATGCTCATAATAATGCCCCATCTGTAATTAAACCAAATACTCACTATGCAGTCACTCAAATCAAGTCCGTTTGCAGCTGTATATACACAACTACTGGAGTCTCTTTATCTCTGTGACGAGCGAGTGAATATGTTTTCCTCAGCTAGAGCGAACAATAGAGAGAGAGTTTTCTTTTGTTTTTCTTCAATGAGCTGACATATTTAAGGATTGTACCGGGGTGGGTGGGGTGTGTTTGGTAGTTCGGAGAAATAGTTTGTCAAGTGCTGTAAGTATATCAATTGCATGTTATGATCTCTGAAGTAACTGCCATTGATTTTACATTTTGTTGTGGGTTGGGGAGACAAGTATTTTCTTTTATTTATGATTTTTACATATATATTCTGTATTTTTTCCCCCCCAATGCATTGTGTTTTTAGAAAAAGACACACTTTTGCCTTTTTATGTCTCCTGACTTTTGTTGATCTTAATATGCATTATACAGTTTTTACTTTCATCATTGTTGGCTGATTTCAAGCTGTGATGATATTTTGTCTTTTGTATTGATTCTTGACCTTTGGTTTGTTTTTCTTCATGTTGTGTTTGTGTTGATCTGTGAGTTGAGTGAGTGCGAAGAGAGGTTTTAGCAAGACGTTTCGTCTTCAGCTGTTAGAAAACCAAAAGTCTATTATTTTGTATCGGTCCTTTGTAACCATTTATTTTCATACCATTCTGTTTGTTCTTATTATTATGTTATTATCTTCAGGGTTAAGATCACACCAAATTAAGATGAGAAAAGTGGAACAGATTGCAAGTTATTGTTTCGCCAATGGTTCCTGGGAATGTTGCGTCAAAGGTGTGTCTTTTTCTGTTGAAGCTAAGCAATCATTTATTGCTCTTTCTTTCTTTTTTTTTTCTTTCTTTTTTTTTGTAGCTTGTTTTCTTTCTTTCTTTCCCCTGGAGCGGTTATCACAGCTCTGTTTTGCTGTATGGTTACAATGTGTCTTTATGTGGAAATCTCACAATTTTTAGCTGCTGTTGCACTGGAGGTTTTTTTTAAATTATTGTTGTTATTATTATTAAACATTGTCATGATGGAGTTTAGAACCATGTAGTTCACCAAATTCTGTTTGACTCTCAGATGGAGTTTAGAAGTGTTTAAACCTGCTAATTCTGTTTGACGCGGCCGGTGACACGCTGTTCAAGTCAAAAAGAACAGATTTCCATAATGTACTCTATTGTTGTTGGCATCTTGATCCAGCTTGGAAAATATATTGTAAGAATTAGAAATGTTTTGTGCCAACAACAAACTTAGACAACCTTTCATGTTTTCTGGTATATGGATTTATGAAAGGTATAGAATATAGATATTATGATGCAACATTTTTACTTTTTGGGATTAGTTTGATTTAAACTAAGATATTTGATGTGGTATTTTAAAAAATAAGACTCAACAGCTTGTCTTTTGTGAATATATCTATTTTTTTTACTATTTATTATTTCCTTTTTTTTTTGGGTACCATTTTAATATTCGAATGGAGCAGAAATATCCCAAACCGTTGTATTGAGAATGAGATACAGCCATTACAGTTTTATCATTCTAATGCCCCCTTCCACACTTTTTTTTTTTTCCATTTCAAATGAAAAAATGCCATTATATTGTGAATACCTCAGGATTTTTTTTTTCTTTTGGGAAAAATTACAAAACTTTCAAAAACCTAAAACAAATAAAACTCAAAAAAAGTGTTTGTGTGGTTTATTTTATGTGCTGTAATCAGACCGAGCTGTCTCTTCTGCCACTGGCGAAATCTTCATGCTTGTGGCCTTGTGCAGTCTTTGTTGAACCATACCATAAAACAGAATGTCCCCACCAATGAAGTTCACTGAAATTATTTGCAGAAGAATTAATGGGAGCGATCACTATTTGCAAGATGTTTCACCCTCGCCTGCCATAATCAGTTGCTAGTATCTATTGAAAATGCTCAAAAAAATGTTGAATGTTCATGAGTCAAGTTCTCTGGCTATATGGTGTGTGTGTGTATATACAGTCGTGGTTAGAATTAATCATACCCCTGGTAAATATGATCAATAATGGCTGTCAAAAATATATCTGCATTGTTTATCCTTTTGATCTTTCATTTGAAAAATTTGGGAAAATCTAACCTTTCATTGAAGTAAAAGAATTGAAAGTAGGGGGGAAATCACATTATGAAATAAATGTTTTTCTCCAAAACACGTTGGCCACAATTATTAATACCCCTAGAATTTTTTATGAGTAAAATATCTCTGAAGTATATTTCCATTAATATTTACCTTTTTTTTAGCACACCAGGGTAACTAGGAACATGAAATTGTCTATATATGACTTCTTGTTTCACAGGAGTTAAAATATGAGGAAATAAAGGCCAAATTCCCTTAATCATCCATCACAATGAGTAAAACCAAAGAATATAGTTCTGATGTGCATCAAAAAAATTGTTGAGCTTCACAAAATAGAAAGTGTCTGTAAGAAAATAGCTAAAGAATTGAAAATCCCCATTTTGACCATCAGGACAATAATTAACAACTTAAGATGTTACGAATCTGCCAGGAAGAGGACGTGTGTCTATATTGCCTTAATGGACGGCGAGGAGGACGGTTTGAGTGGCCAAAGACTCCCCAATAATCACAGATGGAGAATTGCAGAGATTAGTTGAGTCTTGGGGTCAGAAAGCCTATTAAAAAATAAAATAAATAAAACAACCCGTACATCCCCACATGTTGTTTGGGAGGGTTTCAAGAAAAATGCTCATCGCTCATCCAAAAACAAACTCCAGCATATTAAAAAATAAAAAGTACCCCATGTGTACAATTTAATATACTGTTGGATCTTTGTAGTTGTGGGCATATTTTTCTGCTGGAGGTCCTGGACTTCTTGTTCAGATACATGGCATCGTGGATTCTATCAAATATCAACAGATAAAAAATCAAAACCTGACAGTTTCTGCTAGAAATCTTATAATGGACTGTGGTTTATCTTCCATCAGGACAACAATGCAGCATAAATAATGCAGATTCATTTTTTACAGCCATTTTTTATCATATTTACCAGGGGTATGATTCATTCTGAGCACGACTGTAGATATATATTATACACAAACCTGAGCTGAGTTTTCTGGATAGGTAGGCCTAATATACTATCATATAATGCTTAAAAGTTAAAACCCATTTTATTATCATTATTCTCTTTTGTAAAAATGTATTTTAAAATATGGCAATAGGCTACTGTCTTAATAGTTGTTCAAGAGTCATACCGTGGTCTGACTTTCTTTGGTGTTTCATTAGAAATACTCATTTGAAATATTGCATGCAAAAACTGTTCATTGTTAATACTGTCAAGGGTGAAACCAGAATTAACTAATTTAATAGACAAATTCTTAAATTAGTTGTAAATTAAGGAATAATTGACAAGGAGCCGCATTACCACCTCGGGTGTATACGTTCTAATAATGAAATTGCCCGTCGTCAATTCTTACTACAATTACCGCACACATCAATACATTGTTCAGATGTTGTATTTCAAGACAGTTGTCAGGTTTTTGTCCTTAAACGCTCGTGTGTAGGATTAAAGGCCTGTTCACACCTAGACGATAACGATATAGTTCTAAAAATCTTTCTCATTATTAAAGAATAGCGTTTACACTACAGCTATAACAAAAATAGTACAGAGAAAAGATATCGTCGGAATAATTTTCAGAACGACTTTATCCAGCTGATGAACGATAAAAACATAGACAGCCAATCAGAATCCATATCCTGCTGTACCGAGCTCGAGCATTTAAAGTGAATTAGCATGTACCTTGCTAGTAGTGGGAAATGTAGCTTTTTAAGTTGCAAAACAATAGGTTACTGTCGTAACCCCGGTTCTCTGAAACATCGAGTGGAGAGATCCACCTATGGGAAGGGCATCCGTACCTGACCTCTGCAGAAGCATCCAATTGCACCAAGTCTGGCTAGACAGACAGAAGCGCGCAGCCAATGCCAGGTAAGGCCCCGCCCCCTTACCTAGTGGCATATAACGCCTGCAAGCGCTGCTATTCTCCAGTAAATATATTCGCTTCTCGTGCGGCAAGCGGGGCAAAGCTGGTGGATCTCTCTACTCGATGTTTCAGAGAACCGGGGTTACGACAGTAACCTATTGTTCTCTTTCATCATCTCGTGTTCGAGATCCACCTATGGGAGAGACATGGACAGCTCCCCGATTGCCCAATACACTCACAGTGAGGTTCTGAAAGCCAGAGAAGGACGGTCGCCCCAGGGGGGCGGTGCCAGACACGTCCCATAATCATGAACCTGCAATCCTGACGCACACACATAACTGCTGTGCACATGCAGGACATGAAACATGTATGTGGTAATAACCCCAGCAACGCCAATGTGCATATATACACCCAGGAAGGATTGGAAATACGTGCTTGGTGAAAGGAATGTGCATGGCCAGCCGGCCCATTCACTCCTTATTCGTTACTTCCAACGGGGTTACAGGGAAGGGCTAAGAAGACCCCACCCCTAAAACCGAATGTGCTACCGAAATTCTGGTGACATCCAGCCGGTAGTAACGCACAAAGGTATGAGGAGAAGCCCAACTGGCAGCGGAGCAGATTTCCTGCAGTGACACTCCCCTAAACAAAGCCCAAGAGGCGGCTAAGCCCCTCGTGGAATGAGCTCTGATGCCCCCTGGGGGCTGCACTCCTTTTGATTCATAAGCCACAGCTATAGCATTCACAAGCCAATGTGAGAGGCGTTGCTTAGATATGGGACTCCCTTTGTGAGTGGGCGCCGATGAAATAAAGAGCTGGTCGCTCTTCCGGAACGCACTGGTCCTGGTCATATATGTCTGTAAAGCACGGACAGGACACAGAGCATTTAGCCTCTGATCCTCCGGGGAGGAAAACGGTGGACGATGAAAAGCGGAGAGCTCCAACACCTCCGAAGTGAACGCAGGGAAGCACTTCGGCATGAAGGCCGGATTAGGCTTAAGGGAAACCTTATCTCCACTAAGAGAGAATTTAGTGCACGAGGGATGAACCGAGAGTGCATGTAGCTCACTGACACGTTTAGCTGATGCCAAGGCCAAGAGCAAAACTGTCTTGAAGGACAGCAGCTTAAGGGAAATACTTCCCAGAGGCTCAAAAGGATGTTGAGACAGAGCCTCCAGCACCATGGAGAGGTCCCACTCAGGAACAGTTCTCCTGACGACTGGCAAAGAGCGACGGGCACCCTTCATAAATCTGCGGATTAGAGGATGCTGCCCGACTGTTGAGCCCTCAAAGCCCACATGACAGGCCGAAATCGCAGCCAGGTAGACCTTAATGGTGGAAAAAGACCTCCCTTTTTCCATGAGGTCTTGAAGGAAACACAAAATATCAGGAACTGAGCACTGATAAGATGTGAGACCACGCCCATCGCACCACCCTTCGAAAACTTGCCACTTACAGCCATATAAGGATCGTGTAGAAACGGCTCTGGCATTCTGTATAGTGGCAATCACACGCGGCGAAAGCCCCAGTGCGCTTAGGTTCGTCCTCTCACGGGCCAGGCCCAGAGAGCCACCCTGTCCGGGTGTGGGTGGTAAATCTCCCCGTTCACTTGGGACAATAGGTCCGTGCGTGGGGGGAGGCGCCACGGCTCGGCATATAACAGAGGGATTATCTCCGCCAGCCACGGTGCCTTGGGCCACCTGGGTGCAATCAGAATGAGAGACAGGCTCTGCTCTCTCACCCTGGCCAGTGTTGGAATTATCAAGCACAGGGGAGGAAAAGCATACAGCAGCACTCTGGGCCATGGGTGGGCCAGTGCATCTACCCCGAGGGGTGCGTCCACGTCCTTTAGCGAGAAGAACATAGGACAATGGTAGTTTTCGCGTGAGGCGAATAGATCTACGGTTGCCTGTCCGAATCTCATCCATAACATATCCACTATCTGGGGGTGAAGGCGCCAATCTCCGTAGATTGGATTTCCCCTTTATAGAAGATCCGCGCCTCTTTTCAGAATGCCCGGAACATGAGTCGCGCGTAACGACAGGAAAACCCGTCTGCTCCACACCAAAAGCTTGTAAGCTAGAGCGTGAAGTTTTGACGAGCGCACGCCGCCCTGACGGTTGATATAAGCCACAGCCGTGGTATTGTCGCAGCGTACGAGAACATGATGTCCCTGCAGGCGAGGCAGAAAATGATTCAGAGCTTTCCAAATGGTCAACAGCTCTAAATAATTTATGTGCGCTGAACGTAGTCTGCTCGGCCACAAACCGTTCACCGTTCTGCCCTCCTGGGTGGCACCCCAGCCTGTTAAGGACGCATCTGTCGTCACAACTTTCCGCATCATAACCGTCCCCAGAGGGGTTCCCTGTGCGTAAAAGTCTGCGCTCTTCCAGTGTCGCACGGCTGCCGAGCAGGCACGCGTCACTATTACAGAGCGGCAAAGATCGCGAATTGGGCTGAAATGTAGTGACAAAACCCATTTCATGAACGCTCTCATTCTCAGGAGTCCCAGTGGCACAACTTGGATGGATGAAGCCATAAGACCCTGCAGCCTGAGGCATGTGCGATATTGCACTCTCGCCCCCTCTCTGAACTGCGATAGACAGTTCATTAGAGAGAGAACGCGCTCTTGAGAGAGACGCGCTCGCATGGAGACTGAGTTCAACTCCAAGCCGAGGAAAATGACATTCTGACTGGGTGTAAAATTGCTCTTGCTCACATTCACTCTGAACCCGAGAGATGTGATGTGCTCGCGCACACGGCAGGTGTCCTGCAACACTTTCTCCTTCGATTCGGCTATTATGAGCCAATCGTCTATGTATGTCAGAATCCTCAGACCAGACATTCTCATGGGTGCTAAACCCGCCTCCGCACACAGACAGAAACTGCGAGGGCTTAGACTGAGCCCAAACGGCAGAACTGTGAATTCGTAACATGTGCCTTGGTAAGCGAAACGAAGAATCCTGTGTGGCGGATAAATGCTTATATGGAAGAAAGCATCTTTCAGGTCTACCGATGTGAACCAGTCGTTCTGTTTTATGGCGCGGGCGAGCGAGCCATGAGTTAGCATTCTGAAATTGTATTTCCTCAAATGTTTGTTCAACACACGAAGGTCCAAGATAGGGCGGAGAGAGCCGTCCTTCTTTGGGACCAGGAAATAACGAGAATAAAATCCCTGATTCATCAGACTGGGGGGCACCACCTGAATAGCTTCCTTGTTTAGGAGGGAGGATATTTCCTCTTTCAGAATGTGTGAAGCGTTCTCTTCCGTGTGTGAAGAGAGAACGCCGTTGAAATGCGGGGGTTTCATTGCAAACTGCAATCTGTAGCCCTGCATTATAGTGCGCATCACCCACTCGGGAGCCGAAACCGCTTGCCAAGCCCGTTCGTGACTCGCGAGTGTTCCCACCCGAGCCGCAGCGGAGCTGTGTAAGCCCAGCTGACTCATTTGTGATGCAATGGCGCCATCTAGTGGATGAACTAGGGGCGACATGCCGGGGTTTAGAAAGATGTTCTCTTTCTGCAGGGAGATGAATTCTCTCTGCGGAGAGAGATCCTCTCTCCGTAACGAATTCATTTGATTTGTTTGTTTTAATGTGTTTTTTGTTTTTTTGTGTGTTTTGTTTTGGGGGAACACTGGGGCCGAAGCCTTTAATAATTTGGTGAGGGGAAGTGAGTGTGTGCGGTGTGGTGACACTGCTTTGTGACTTTTCCTCACAACAGACCCCTCGAACGTGAGGGGGGAACACACGTTCAACAAACACATGGGCTGGGCAGCCTCGCGAGAGACCCTGCGTCTTTTGGACAGGGGTTCTTGGACATGAAGAGAGTCCAAAGGGCTCGTAGCCCGTGAAAGTGGACTCGATGCCCCCACCGGCCGAACATCAGGCAGGCCGCTTGCGTTTCGAGTCGGTGGGGGTAGGGTTAGATGGTCTTCCAGCCGCGGCCGCGGCGGGAGTAGATTTTCCCCAGTGCTTAGCAGGCGGTGGGTTATTCTGCCGTGGGGCGGGGGGTCTGTTGCGGGGCCTTTCCTTGCCCTGTTGGAAATGTCGTCCCATGGCAGGTGGGTTAGGCAAACGCGCAGGGGGTGCCTGGCGTGGGGCCGCCTTCCTAGGAAGACATAACTTGAAGGCCTCATCCTCCTTCTTTTTGTCGTCACACCGTTGTTGCATCAATGCGACGGCAGGGCCGAAGAGAGCCCGGCCGGGCTCCACCGACGCGCCCGCGATGCGCCGCTTCTCACTGTCAGGAAGGCCCGACAGGTTAAGCCAGAGCGCGCGCTCTCCCACCACAGAAAGCGCCATAGAGCGCCCGCAGGCTTGGACGGCCTGCCGAGCGTTACGGAGGACGAGGTCGTTCACCGTGAGGATCTCCTTCCACAAGGTTAGAGAAGGAGTTCCCTTTTCCAGCTGTTGCCCTAATTCGTCCAAAATCTCCGCCTGGTAAGCGGAGAGGAGTGAAGAGACGTTCAGGGCCCTGACAGCCAAGGCCGAGGATTTGTATGCGGCCTGGTGAACTGAGGCAGAAAAACGGTCCATCTTGTTGGGCAAGACCGGCTTCGGAGGAGCGAGCAGCCCTCCCTGAGCGGGGTTAAGGTGCCTGGCGATGGAAGGCTTGATAGCGGGGGGGTCACCCATACCATGAGCTGCCATGTCCTTCACCTCAAGACCCATGAGACCGTGTTTGAAGTCGAGGGGGTCGCTCCAATTGTGCCTCATGTGCTTCGCGCACGCTGGAAGGACGGGGAAGTGTTGTTTTCTCTGACCGGGAGGGGGTCCCAGCACTTTCCCGTCGTAAATATCCCTCTCCTGGTCGGTGGCGCTCTGTGGAGCCGGCCATTCCATGTTGAGGCGAGCGGCCGCTCGCTCACAAACTTCCAGGAGGATGGACTGAGGCAAGGCCGTGTGGGCGTTAGCCTGGGGAAAGCCAGAGGGCGGGATGGCCTCCTCGTCCTCTGAGACCCCAAGAAGGGCCGCGTCATCCTCATCGCCGGAACCGGCCGGTTCGTCGACGAGCGTGAGGTTGCCCGCGAAGATGTCCTCTTCGGGGAATGCGGGATTGGGCTGGTCAGCCCAAATGAGAGAGGCGGCGCCCCGGGAGTCCCCCGGTAGCGCGTCGTCGTCACCGTGTCCCCCATCCGAGTCAGAGAGGCCGAGCTCGGAGCACTGGGTCGCTGCAACTTTCAGACGACGTCGGAAAAGCTTCTTGGGCAGCATAAGGCAGTGACTGCAATTTTCCGGGTTCTCCAAGGCTTCTTGAGCGTGTTTAAGGTCCAAGCAGACCACGCAGAACGGGTGAAGGTCCTTAGCGGCGATGAGCGCACCACACGCGGCCGGGCAGGCCCGTGATAGGCTGTTCCCCGGAGAAGCGGCAGGTTTAGACAGCGACATTCCGGAGAAGAACTCGGAAAAATCCGTAGCGGGCAGCCGTGGAAGGAGGAGCAGGTGAAAAACAGCGAGAGCGCGGGCGGCTCCGAATGCAGAACACAGCAGAAAGGCTGAAAAAACGACTGTCACGTCTGACGGAGGCTGATCAGGCGATATGTCCTCCTGAAGACACGAAAGTGAGCAGCGTAATCCAACCGAACTGTGTCAGTGCAGAGATCGCGAGAAGCGAATGTCAACTGGAGAATAGCAGCGCTTGCAGGCGTTATATGCCACTAGGTAAGGGGGCGGGGCCTTACCTGGCATTGGCTGCGCGCTTCTGTCTGTCTAGCCAGACTTGGTGCAATTCACCTTTGGCTAAGCCCCGCCCCCCTTAGTTACTGTTGCTACCTCCGACAACTTCATCTGGGCTCTGGTTTGGTATCAACATGGCTTATGCTGTGACGGCTCTTCCTGCTGAAATTTTATCAAACTTTTATAAAGCAGCAAATAAAGTGTCCGATAGAAGTAGGCAAAAGTGTCTGCAGTGTGCGTTTGAAGGCTTTATTCAAGACATACGGTGAAACGCGAGCAACAACAAGGCATCCAAATAGAGGCAAAAGCATAACGGTCACAGTCAAAAAATGACCCAGCGCATATCCTAATCGAGACGGAGGCTGTGACTCACAATATCAGGAGAAACACTGTTCATGCAAAGCTGGGTAGGTCTCTATTCACTTCTATAATCGTTATTATTTACAAAGCAAACGGACTACGCGAGTATAACGTTGTATTTATTAGCAGCGTGTGCTCGCGTATCAACAATTAGGGCAGAGAACCGAAATCATAAATCTAAACCAGCATAAAACTGTCTAACTAGTATAACTTCACAGTAAGGTTAAAAGCTAAATGTATCTTAGAGCACACAAAAGTGTGTTGTTGATCTTGAGGGGTTTCGCTGACTGTAAGGACGTCCACACAGTTTAATCCAAAGACGACACTTGTCAGTATTTAACTTCGGTTTTGGGAAGGGGAAAAAACGGACACCCCCCTCCAACCTCTCTGGGAAACGCGTATCTGTGTTACAAATGCCCCAGGCACAACGTTTAACCATATTTTTTTATAAAACGACGACGTAATAGCCTGCCGAGACCAAAAATATGAGCCGCCTGCAATGAAGTCAATGGAGCGCCGTGAAAAAGTGTCGGAGCCTCTGTGGGAGCTCGTTCTTGGCTGCGCTGTGATTGGTCAATATACATTCTAGGGCGTGGCTTAGCCAAAGGTGAATTGGATGCTTCTGCAGAGGTCAGGTACGGATGCCCTTCCCATAGGTGGATCTCGAACACGAGATGATGAAAGAGAACTATTAGGCCACTGATAAATCACTCAGGAACATGACATCTTATTTCAAAAAGGGACTTAGTCAGCATAGCATTAAATAAGATTTTATTAATCATTATTTCGTTATTCCGTCTTTATTTCTGAGGCTTGAAGCGGTCACACATGTGACCTGTCTGACCCTCAACAGCCTCTCATATTAGACATTCATAATTTTTTCTTCATTATCGTCAGTGCAAAAATGCTAATCAAGCTAAATAAAATGTTTACCGTTTTTCTCTACAAACTCTAAAGTGTTTTAAAAAGCTCTTTTAAAAAAAAGCCAGTGGTAACACAAATAAATTAAATAGTAGTTGGCAATCCTTTCAGTTCTCATAAACATATAAAACAAAGATGTCTCAGCATAAAAGACTGAAAAAAAGCAAAAGCATCAAGGATTAAGGAATTTGTACATCTTAGTGAGGTTTCAGGGAAATATACATTGATTATGGACAACATTTGGGTTGGTGAATATGGTAAGGATGACATTTGGCTTTGGATTGCAAGAAAAATCTGGTCCAGTACTAGACACTGCATTCCTAGCACTCATTCAGCAATATAACAATTTAAACTCCTTACATCTTCATGTCTGGTATAATATTACAGGTATCCATTTTGTTCATTTTCTCTCTTTTTTTTGCTTTGTGAATGTGCAATAACAAAATAAGGCAACCACCTCGTCTACCTGAAGCACAAGTAGCTCTGCATTTCTGAAAGGCTGAAAAAACACTGTAAAAAGACAAACATCCATTCAAATCCACATGAGATATTTTTGGCATTATAGGTGCGTTCACACCATGTTGAAATTACCGTCATTTCAAGGTTTCAACTTGTGAAAAGCATTCACGTCCTTGTAGAGCTCGTAATTACAGCTTGTAAGATGGGACTTTTCTCAGAGCTCCTACTTGTACCACCTGAGCCCGGCAGATTAATTTAGGTTTTGATAGTGTCACCATAGAAACGCATAATTCCCAGTCCGAGGACGTGAACAGCTCCGAATAGAACGTCACGTGTTGTCATCTTGAGCCTACAGTAATTGTGACAGGGCGTGAACACAGCATATGCTCCCTGCCTTCTGCGTTCACTGTCTCACATGCTTCCTCACTGTCACTCATCTTTCACTCTCTTCCCTGTTCACTTCCTCCATATCTGCCGCTCTCACTTCCTCACTCTCTGCCGCTCTCACTTCCTCACTCTCTGCCGCTCTCACTTCCTCACTCTCTGCCGCTCTCACTTCCTCACTCTCTGCCGCTCTCACTTCCTCACTCTCTGCCGCTCTCACTTCCTCACTCTCTGCCGCTCACTTCCTCACTCTCTGCCGCTCTTACTTCCACACTCTCTGCCGCTCTCACTTCCTCACTCTCTGCCGCTCTCACTTCCACACTCTCTGCCTCACTCTCTGCCGCTCTCACTTCCTCACTCTCTGCCGCTCTCACTTCCTCACTCTCTGCCGCTCTCACTTCCTCACTCTCTGCCGCTCTCACTTCCTCACTCTCTGCCGCTCTCACTTCCTCACTCTCTGCCGCTCTCACTTCCTCACTCTCTGCCTCACTCTCTGCCGCTCTCACTTCCTCACTCTCTGCCTCACTCTCTGCCGCTCTCACTTCCTCACTCTCTGCCTCACTCTCTGCCGCTCTCACTTCCTCACTCTCTGCCTCACTCTCTGCCGCTCTCACTTCCTCACTCTCTGCCGCTCTCACTTCCTCACTCTCTGCCACTCTCACTTCCTCACTCTCTGCCGCTCTCACTTCCTCACTCTCTGCCGCTCTCACTTCCACACTCTCTGCCGCTCTCACTTCCACACTCTCTGCCGCTCTCACTTCCTCACTCTCTGCCGCTCTCACTTCCTCACTCTCTGCCGCTCTCACTTCCTCACTCTCTGCCGCTTTCACTTCCTCACTCTCTGCCGCTCTCACTTCCTCACTCTCTGCCGCTCTCACTTCCTCACTCTCTGCCGCTCTCACTTCCTCACTCTCTGCCGCTCTCACTTCCTCACTCTCTGCCGCTCTCACTTCCTCACTCTCTGCCGCTCTCACTTCCGCACTCTCTGCCGCTCTCACTTCCACACTCTCTGCCGCTCTCACTTCCACACTCTCTGCCGCTCTCACTTCCTCACTCTCTGCCGCTCTCACTTCCTACTAACATGCAAGCATGGCAACCTTGCATCAAATACCATCAAAACTAATCTACCATTACAATCTGATCGTTGTAATGAAAATGATAAGACTCCAGGAAGCAGCATCACTCCCTCTGAAGTTTTTTTTAGCATATACCATCTCTTCTCAGCTTCAGACATTTAACAATGTATCCAGGGAAAACCGTTTTCAGTCTAGAAGACGTTTTATGGGAGAAGTTGCCAATGAATGTTCAGGTTGTGATCGTACACACATACACCCTCACAAAAAAATAAAATAAAATTAAAATCACTAACCAGGCACACACTACACACTCTCTCAAATGAACTGGCATAGTCTGGAAACAGACCAGAACTTAAGTATAGTGGTACACTGGCTGCCACTCTAGACATTACTCTCATGAAACTCCCTTTTAGACATTTAAGATGTAAAATACCAGAACATCTCAAAAGATATAGAGCCCCTAATTTCAGTGGCACAGTTTCTCAAGGAGTGATTCCTCTGCCTAAGTGGGCCCCCACAGTTCCTGGACCCTGTTGTTGCAGTCTTGAGCCGAAAAAAAATCAAAAAATCAAAAGGCAAAACGCAACGATAATAGAGGAGTCACAGTTTTGGTGACAAGTTGTGGGTATTGTAGTGTTGATGGGTCTAAATCACAGTATCTTTGGTGAATTCCCCACAATCTTATTAATTCAGAAGTCTTTTCTTCTGTATCTATCTTTAAACTCCTCAGCCACTGGCGAGTCTCTGCATCTCTTTCCAGTGCCCTTTGACCTCCGGACCCTGCATTTCTCCCTTTTCAGGAATCTGACACTCCAGAGAAGTCCATGTTGAGGTCCCTTGTGTTGTACTTCCTCTGACGCACCGTCTTCTCTTCATCCTACACAAAATATTTTTTATTTCACCAGTTATGAGGTTAGTTAGTGTTAACTGTGGGTTAACTTTTAACACCACATACAGTGGCGAGAACAAGTATTTGATGCACTGCCAATTTTGCAGGTTTTCCCACTTACAAAGCATGTAGAAGTCTGTAATTTTTATCATAGCACTCTTCAACTGTGAGTGACGGAATCAAAAATCCAGAAAATCACATTGTATGATTGTTAAGTAATTCATTTGTATTTTATTGCATGACGTAAGTATTTGATACATCAGAAAAGCAGAACGTAATATTTGGTACAGAAATCTTTGTTTGCAATTACAGAGATCATACGTTTCCTGTAGTTCTTGACCAGGTTTGCACACACTGGATTTTGGCCCACTCCTCCATACAGACCTTCTCCAGAACCTTCAGGTTTCGGGGGTGTCGCTGGGCAATACGGACTTTCAGCTCCCTCCAAAGATTTTCTATTGGGTTTAGGTCTGGAGACTGGCTAGGCCACTCCAGGACCTTGAGATGCTTCTTACGGAGCCACTCCTTAGTTGCCCTGGCTGTGTGTTTCGGGTCGTTGTCATACTGGAAGACCCAGCCATGACCCATCTTCAGTGCTCTTACTGAGGGAAGGAGGTTGTTGGCCAAGATCTCGCGATACATGGCCCCATCCATCCTCCCCTCAATACGGTGCAGTCGTCCTGTCCCCTTTGCAGAAAAACATCCCCAAAGAGTGATGTTTCCACCTCCATGCTTCACGGTTGGGATGGTGTTCTTAGGGTTGTATTCATCCTTCTTGTTCCTCCAAACACGGTGAGTGTAGTTTAGACCAAAAAGCTCTATTTTTGTCTCATCAGACCTCATGACCATCTCCCATTCCTCATCTGGATCATCCAGATGGTCATTGGCAAACTTCAGACAGGCCTGGACATGCGCTGGCTTGAGCAGGGGGACCTTGCGTGCGCAGCAGGATTTTAATCCATGATAGTGTGTTACTAATCCGTAGTGTGTTACTAATGGTTTTCTTTGAGACTGTGGTCCCAGCTCTCTTCAGGTCATTGACCAGGTCCTGCCGTGTAGTTCTGGGCTGATCCCTCACCTTCCTCATGATCATTGATGCCCCACGAGGTGAGATCTTGCATGGTGCCCCAGATCGAGAGAGATTGACCGTCATCTTGAACTTCTTCCATTTTCTAATAATTGCGCCAACAGTTGTTGCCTTCTCACCAAGCTGCTTGCCTATTGTACTGTAGCCCATCCCAGTCTTGTGCAGGTCTACAATTTTATCCCTGATGTCCTTACACAGCTCTCTGGTCTTGGCCATTGTGGAGAGGTTGGAGTCTGTTTGATTGAGTGTGTGAACAGGTGTCTTTTATACAGGTAACGAGTTCAAACAGGTGCAGTTAATTCAGGTAATGAGTGGAGAACAGGAGGACTTTTTAAAGAAAAACTAACAGGTCTGTGAGAGCCGGAATTCTTACAGGTTGGTAGGTGAAATACTTATGTCATGCAATAAAATGCTAATTCATTATTTAAAAATCATACAATATGATTTTCTGGATTTTTGATTTCCTCTACATGCTTTGTAAGTAGGAAAACCTGCAAAATCGGCAGTGTATCAATTACTTGTTCTCCCCACTGTATAAAAGGTTATGTGTATATATATATATATATATATATATATGCTCACTGTTGGGAAGATCCCATTTGGTCCCCATTCTCCAGGAGACTGGTCCTCAGTGTCTTCAGCATCCTCTTCTTCTTCTTCCTCACCCTCACCGTCACCCTCCTCTTCTCTCACTGTGTCCATTCCATCCTCCTCGTACTCTGTCGCATAGTCAGACTCCTCTCCTAGACACAGAAACATCAGTTAACCAGAAGTACAATGTACAGCAAGTACATAAGAAATGCTCTTTGGGTAACTGACCATCAGCTGCTAAGTAGCTCTGTACTGGCTCAATCCTGGACACAATTTCAGCTAGGTCAGTGAAGTCTGCACTAGGACACGTGCACGACTGAAACAAACAGCCAATCACAAGAGAATGATATTAATAGTCAAAAAAGGGTGATTGAATGATGGCTTGTTTAAATGAGTACTAAGAAAACTCACATCGGTCTTCTTGCTGTCATTATAGTCTGCTGAGCGATGGTCTTTCAGCATGTTATCAATGATGTCCCCACGAGCCCACTCAGTAAACACCAGTTTACCATGCTGGTAACCCACATCCTGAAAGATGACGGAAAACTTTCATTATGCCGTTGTGGGAGGTCATTTACTACTCGGAATAACAGCTATATGCACACTATAATAAATACTCTACTACTATTATTAACTATATTGTATCAAGACGACATAGAATAACTGCCCCCCCATCTCCCCATGTTTCTTGTAGATATGGGCTTTTGATTTCTTACATAGATTTCATCAAATTTCCCAAAGTCCATAGTCTTAAAGCGGTCGATGGGTGGGCGAATGTACTCGCAGTATGCACTCTTCTTCACAAGTTCCAGCTGTCGTACACAGGATACGTAGGCCAAACGGGACTGGATTTCAGCCATGTCAGGCACCTGAAAGGCAGAGGAACCTCTATTATTACAGTAATGTACACAATGAGAGGGTTCACAGTTTACAGCATTCATTTGGAGAGGTTTTCCCCCCTAAACAAAATCAGAATCGGTAGATATCATTCCGAGTAATCGTCTATCGGTATTGAATACATTTTTTGACAATATTGACTCACCTTCACTTTCTCTGCCCACGGGTTGATTCGTTTCCATAGCAGCCACCAGCCAGAAAGACTGTCACCGTAGTTACAGAGATCAGTCTCATCCTGGCTGCCCACATCAATGGCGATGACTGTTTTTGTGCCCATATTACGAGCTATGTCCGCTGCAGGGCGTTACAATGCCAGTTGAATGCAAACAAATGCACACGCACGCACACACACAAAGACAGACATCCACAAGGTAGCGGGAAGAATCAAAGTACTGTTAATATTTCAGACAAAATCCTTCAAGTAATAACTGATCACCGATCAACACTGTTTTACCAAACCCAAAATTGGAAAGCTGCTATTTTCATCAGGAATATGACCGAATAAACATCTATGTTCAAAAGTAAGACATTTTAAAACGTAATGATTTCTAAAAGCTTTCGCTGCATGTGAATTGTGGTGAAACAGCCTTGCAGGTGTTCAAGAGAAACAAAGGATGGAAAAAGACAATCAATGATGACCCAATTAAAAAGTAACTTGTACATTACAAAATATTGATCTTTCCAATTAGCTTTATATGTTCAGAGGGATAAAACACAGGTGATCTTCATGCAAGGAATAATTTTGTCTTTGGCAGTGCAAACTGCTCGATTGCTGCGAAATATATCAGATCAAATGATAACATGGAATGTCACATGCAAAATCTTGTCTTTTTCCCCTTAATCAAGATGCCCCAAGTTGAAATGCAACATCTGAACTATGTGAACTTTGTCTTTCTTCCTATCATGTTGCACTGCAAACTCAAGGACTTTACGCTGTTGCTGTCTGGTGATGTTTAGGGCCATTTTTCTATTCTATTCTTTTTTTTTCTCATTTAAATGTATTAAATTGCACTTACTTATATTGTAAAAAAGAGACATCAAATATTTATAATCACATTTAAAGACCAATCATACACCAGACAACATCATCAACTTACAATGACTGACATTTACAATCTGATCAAATTTCAAGTTTTTAATAGGCTGGTGAAGACTAGAGGTCAAACAACTGACCATCTTTGTCCACACCACCCAATCCCTGCAAAACTTTATCCATTTGTCTCTGAACAATTCATAAACTGTTCATCCAAAATACAACAACAATTTAAAATGTACTGGAAATCTCCCAGATGCCAAATTGACCAATTAACAAATTAAGATAGACACGTATTCTGAGTTCAAATGGATAAAGCAAAACCACTCATTCTACCCTCAAATTTGCAAAGAAAAATCACACTATACTTACTTAGAGCCACATAGCTCTTTAAAGCCAAAAAATTAAGTAATTGTCCAACCCAGATTGTGTTTCTGGCCCCAGTGGCCCTCTCTCTGGGGCGTACTTGCCTGGCAGGTTGTTGATGTATCCTCCATCCATGAGCAGGTTCCCATCTTTAGGGTCGCAGAGAGGTGGCAGGTACCCGGAAAGGGTCATGCTCGCCCTGACATAGCGCCACAGGGAGCCTACCACACCGGGAGGGGACAATAACCTCTTAATAACGTCTAAAGAACGTATACGTAATGCCCCAGCAGCGTTTGGAGGTGACCCTGAAGTCACATTTTTGGTTAGTAGCGCACAGACCAGCAGGGAGATACAGTGATGGTCACCCCAAGGACGGTGTGCGGTGGTTTAGTTTGGCCTACCTCATACAGTGAACCCGACCTTGACAGACGTAGAGTAAACACCCATGAGGTAAGGCTGACTTATCTTTCGACTCTGCCTTTGTTTTGAACAAAAATGTTCAATTTGTCATTGATTCTGTTTCTAATTTGCAAAACCTATGCCAATATTCGAATTCGATTTTCATCTTAAATTATTCCATGACAATAATTATGTATTTTTAGGGCAGAGAGCCTTGAGAAGACAGAGTTAAAAGACAAGTCAGTAAACATATTGGGCAATGCCAGCCTGTTCCTGCCTGCAGTACCAGACTCGACCAGCAGGTGTTAGGAGAGGCGTGACAGTGACATGGGTTGGAAGGAGAGAGATAAATCGAGAGAGGCAAGTGCATTCAGCATGTGGGATAGTTCACCCATAAATGAAAATTCTGTCACTATAGAGCGATGCATTTTTATAGGCCAAAACCCAGAAATGAGTTTGCATTTTAGTGAGTTCAATTCCATCATCCTGAAGTTTTTGGTTAAATGCCTGAAATCATGCATTGTTAACACACGCTTAAGATATTTTCACGTTTTATTCTTCGACACAAATACCTCCTTGTGATTTTTTTAAACCTTTTACTTGTCTTGAAATAGGCTAACTGAAAACTGAAAGAATTGCAAGAAGCTTAACTTCTTGGCTGGCCTATAAAAACAATTCGTCATCACTTCAGTACTCTATTTACTCACCTTCATGTTTGATAAAGTAGATAATGACAGATTTAAAATTTTGGGGTGAACTACTTTAAAGCAAAAGAGTGCCCATTGATAAAGGTGAAACAACATAAAAAGATCTGTCTGTTTAAAATTGTGACATTCCCAGTGAAGTGGGGAAAAAGTGCCGGTACTCCCGGAGCAGGTTGTTTCTGGGTCCCCTCGGTTAAAATTCGGTGGGGTGGGGGGGCGGTGTTGAGGAATCTCCTAATAATTCCTAATAGGTTAGCCTATGTAGCTAGCAGTGCTGTAGGATCCAGAACAACATCTCCCAGTGACCCTTGACCTCATAAAACTTCATACATGTAGAATAGCGGCCTGCAATAGATAAACATGCAACAACATGCACAAAGTGTGTTTGGTGTGCTGATGACAGCCAAGCTCAAGGTAGACGGGACGAGTGCATGTGATGTGTGTATGATAGAAGGGCACGGGGAAGATACATCAGCCTGAACAGGAAAACTATGACGTAAGTATCTACAGGAGGCAAAAAAAAAAAAAAAAAAAAGCCATCATTAACCTTGTCAACATCAAAAGTCACATCGCAGCATTAATGTTGGTTGTAGCTTAAAGGTTGTATCAGCGATTCCAGGCGCAAAAATAAATTATCACATTAATCTAATCTTTCCTAACGATCCGCTAGCTGCCCGCCCCATAAGCAGGCTATCAAAAAAACGCGTCTCTGTAGGCAGCCTAGGCTCTGAGATCTGCACAAAAAAACAATCAGTTTCACAAACACTCAAAACCAAAATAAATAGTGTTCAACCAATCACCGACAGGGGCTGGGTGTTGTGAGGTTTTGCGCTCGTGCACTCAGCCCTCACAACACCCAGCCCCTGTCGGTGATTGGTTGAACACTATTTATTTTGGTTTTGAGTGGTTGGTAAAGGCAATTGTTTTTGTGTGGAAATCTCAGAGCCTAGGCTGCCTACAGAGACGCGTTTTTTTGACAGCCTGCTTATGGGGCGGGCAGCTAGCGGATCGTTAGGAAAGATTAGATTAATGTGATAATTTATTTTTGGGCCTGAAATCGCTGATACAACCTTTAATGTAAATCAATATAATCATGCAGTGGTTTAGCTAGAGCAACTGACACCAGAGACTGTTAAACAATATTCACCAACTATCCTGACACAGAGTCCTTATTAATATCTCAGTGAATGACAACCCCAGCAAAAATCATTCTAAATTTAACAGTGCCATATTCTCCAGAAGCCTACCATTAACCTATTAATGTAAATTGAAACATCAAATAAAAAAAAATGCCGCTGTAAAAATAACCAATATATGCACATTTGTAACCGTACATCGGCTGAGAAAGCAAAGGAAATCAGAGCATGAGATGACAGTGTGCACTTGAAATCCAAGGATAGGAGTCTATGTGTGTAAAAAAAAGTGTCCTTTACAAAACGTTTGAAACCCCAGGGAGGGTCTGAAAAGAAATATGTACATTTTGCACCTAGTGTTCCTGAGAGTGAATGGCTGAATCTTATGAACCTGAAAATATGAGGGTCATATTTCATCCTAATAAAAAAAATATATATATTTTGCTAAAAGAAAATTAAATAAGAAAATGAACCCTATTCCACGACCATTACCAAAGTGACGAATGCGAGGGGGAGATTACTCGCGACTGCCGGCAGATTTGAAATGCCACCGTAGGAGTTAAAACGCCCTCGGAATGGGAGGGGCTAGAAAGTAATATTCAATTGGTAGTCATATACGATTTCACCACTAGATGGGAGAAATTCCTACGCAGTGTAGCTTTAAAGTACTTTTTAATACAGAAAAAAAGTCTGTATTACAGTAATAAAAAAAATCTAATAACAATAATGGAAAATATAGCTGCAAGCAGCCATTACGGGGCCAAGCGCAAAAGCAGACGACGAGATATGCCTACATGGCTGAAAGTGTGAGACAAACTGCAGCAAGGAGCAATTAAAGACATTTGAAGATGAATTTTGGCAAAATGGTTGAAAAATCACATACAATAACTAAAAATATGATTATCACTTTCGACCAATAGGTGGCGCAGTTACGAAACTGATGTGATGTGGTCAGAGTGAAAGTGACAATCACACATACAAAGTTTGGTGTCAATATGTCAAGGCATTGCAGATATAAAGCCTGAATAGTCATTTTGGCATCATGCCTCAACTTTGCTCCTGCGGTATACGAAAACAGTTTTTTCTATCGACACGAAATCCATAACTTTTACTCGGCACGGTCTGGAGATGACACGATCCGATTTTGGTGAAAATCGGACGTTCGGTCTAGGAGGAGTTCGAAAAAGTAGGTTTTAAAAGAAAATAAAGATGGCGGACAGGAAGTTTGGCTGACTATGGCAAAATTGGTATCTATGTTTTCAGCATAACCCAAGGAATCTATTGAGATCAGTGTCATTACTATAGGCCAATTTATTCAAAAGTTATTAGCATTTTTGGAAATTTCATTATAACTTTTGACCAAAAGGTGGCGCTGTCTCATAAATTTTTGAGTACCTTTAGGGCGTTGTACTGATGACCCATACTGAGTTTCGTAACGATACGTTCATGCGTTCATAAAATACAGCATTTTAGCACATAATTCAAAATGGCCGACAGCCAAAATGGCCGATATGGGAAAATTGGATATCAGTCAACTCAGCACGACGCCCTGAATCTAACGAGACCACTTTTGTGATTTTTGGACAAACCGTTCAGAAGTTATAAGCAAAAACATAAATTCTTCATATCTCCGGACCAGTAGGTGGCGCTGCGCCGAAACGCAGCATGTAGCCTCAGGTCATGCTTTTGATGACATGTACCAAATTTGGTCTGAATCCGATAAAGCGTTGTGGAGATACAGCTTTACGTCTGTTTTCGCAAGCGCTACGTAAAATTTATTTGCGCGGTATTCGAGAACGGTAATTCGAATCAACTTGAATTCCATAACTTTTGGTCTTCAAGGTCTGGAGATGATCTGGTTCAATTTTCGTGAAATTCGGAGCAACGGTCTAGGAGGAGTTCGAAAAAGTAGGTTTTTCGGAAAATTCAAAATGGCGGGAAAACTTTTATGACGGAAAATGACGTCATAGGGTGCAATCGAATCGTCGTGAGCTCAGGAATCAGAGGAAAAAAGAATTTTGTTTCTAGCCCTTGTGGTTCAAAAGTTATTAGCATAAACATGAGTGAAACTTTGGACAGCTGGTGGCGCTAGAGGGAATGAGTTGGAGACTCCAAATTTGCTATGGTGATAGTTCAGGCTGTCCTCTATCACTGTGCCAATTTGTATAAGTTTCCCGCAAACGGTTCTATAGGCTGCCATAGACGCCCAGTCGGAAGAAAAAGAAAAAGAAGAAATATAGCTGCAAGCAGCAATCACCGGGGCCAAGCGCAAGCAAGACGACAAGACATGCCAAAGTGGCTGGGAGTGTGAGACCCACTGCAGCAAGGAGCAATTAAAGACATTTGAAGATGAATTTTGGCAAAATGGTTGAAAAATCACATACAATAACTAAAAATATGATTATCACTTTCGACCAATAGGTGGCGCAGTTACGAAACTGATGTGATGTGGTCAGAGTGAAGTGACAATGACACATACAAAGTTTGGTGTCAATATGTCAAGGCATTGCAGATATAAAGCCTGAATAGTCATTTTGGCATCATGCCTCAACTTTGCCACAGCGGTATACGAAAACGGTTTCGTCTATCGACACGAAATCCATAACTTTTACTCGGCACGGTCTGGAGATGACACGATCCGATTTTGGTGAAAATCGGACGTTCGGTCTAGGAGGAGTTTGAAAAAGTAGGTTTTAAAAGAAAATAAAGATGGCGGACAGGAACTTTGATTGACTATGGCAAAATTGGTATCTATGTTTTCAGCATAACCCAAGGAATCTATTGAGATCAGTGTCATTACTATAGGCAAATTTAATCAAAAGTTATTAGCATTTTTGGAAATTTCATTATAACTTTTGACCAAAAGGTGGCGCTGTCTCATAAATTTTTGAGTACTTTTAGGGCGTTGTACTGATGACCCATACTGAGTTTCGTAACGATACGTTCATGCGTTCATAAAATACAGCATTTTAGCACATAATTCAAAATGGCCGACAGCCAAAATGGCCGATATGGGAAAATTGGATATCAGTCGACTCAGCACGATGCCCTGAATCTAACGAGACCACTTTTGTGATTTTTGGACAAACCGTTCAGAAGTTATAAGCAAAAATATAAATTCTTCATATCTCCGGACCAGTAGGTGGCGCTGCGCCGAAACGCTGCATGTAGCCTCAAGTCATGCTTATGATGACATGTACCAAGTTTGGTCTGAATACAATAAAGCGTTGCGGAGATACAGCCTTACGTCTGTTTTCGCAAGTGCTATGTAAAATTTGTTTGTACGTTTATCAAAAACGGTTAAGCGAAACAACTTGAATTCCATAACTTTTTGTCGGCACTGCCTGAAGATGATCTGGTGCAATTTTGGTGAGAATCGGACAAACCGTCTAGGACGAGTTCGAAAAAGTAGGTTTTTCGGAAAATTCAAAATGGCGGGAAAACTATTATGACGGAAAATGACGTCATAGGGTCCAGGCAAGTCGTCATGAGCTCAGGAATCAGAGGAAAAAAGAATTTTGTTTCTAGCCCGTGTGGTTCAAAAGTTATTAGCATAAACATGAGTGCAACTTTGGACAGCTGGTGGCGCTAGAGGGAATGAGTTGGAGACTCCAAATTTGCTATGGCTATAGTTCAGGCTGTCCTCTATCACTGTGCCAATTTTCATAAGTTTCCCGCAAACGGTTCTATAGGCTGCCATAGACGCCCAGTCGGAAGAAAAAAAAGAAAAAGAAAAAGAAAAAGAAAAAGAAAAAGAAGCAGAATAAGAACCAGAACAGATACAATAGGTGCCCGCACCTTCAGTGCTTGGCCCCTAATAAGAACGCCAACAAAAACAATAGGTGCCTCCGCACTTTCAGTGCTTGGCCCCTAATTACATAAAACATCCAGAAACACTATGGTCATGAGAATATGTGGGATAATTGTGCCATAAAAAAATTTATCCCACAATGCAAAAAAAAACCCATTTTATTAATGCAAAATAAAGTATCTTTTCTTTTGATTGGGATACAATGAGACCTGAACATGTTTTTCGTAAGATTCAGCCAAATGTAATGTCTATCGTGATTGTGAAAGCACAGTCTCTCTCCTCTATTCTTTCTCTCATTGAGTACTATCCCATATTCCTTCCAAGCCATGGGTTCCCAATGTAAGCAGGGGGTTAATTTATTTTTTAAACAGTACAAGAGACAATAAAAAGCAAAGGGTAACTGAGTGGTTGGTTGTCGCAGGGATATATTTTTTTTTTATAACCTCCTTTAGGCTTCTGGAAGTTGGTGGAGGGGGGAAAGGGGGCAGAATCCTGACCTGGGACATTGTTAACATAGCAACCATCCACGAGGAGGTGGCCGTCCTTGGGGTCGCAGAGAGGAGGCAGATAAGGGGTATAGGAGGCACTGGCTCTAACATAGCGCCAAACACAGCCTGGCAAAATGAAGATGGAGAGTAAATCAAAACTGGACAAGACGTGGAGAGAGACAGAGGAGGGAGGGACAGTAAACAACAGGAAACAGATGAGTGAGAATGAGAGGGGGACCCAAAATTCTCAGATAACTCTCTGTAGTTTTCATGGACATCACGTTGAGATCTGGCTTTGCCAATCGGACATCTTATTCTCTAATCAGTTTAAACAAGAAAAACAAACTTGAATGTAGATTCCTGACCAAAGAGGGAAAGAAAGCGGAAAGCTGAAACTGCATTTATTAGAGAGATGACAATCTAAGCCATGCCAACATGGACAAATAAAACAGATTAGAGAAGGAGGCAGAAGAGGTGGAAGAGCACAAATAGGGTGAGAGATATGCAGGTTGTTATAAGTATTATGGCACACAGGACGTGAAACTGAAGATACGATCATGTTGACTGCAGCTTGTCTTGTTTTGTGAACCTCTTACAAAACTACAACAGTGTGATTTGTGTTTCTTGAGGGTCACTTGATTTATAAGCACTGACACAAAGGTGAAAGACAGGGGGCCTGATATTCAATTATTCACTCTTACATTTAGAAACTGCTTGAATATAAGAAGACATTCTATTTTTTAACACATGGGCACAACCTGACCAACATCCACAGCTGAGGGAAGGCATAATGTTGCAGTAAAGTGTTTGGACTTGTAATTCCTTATTTGTGCAGTGTGAGAATTAGAAGAGCCTAAGCAATGCCACAACCGCAGAATGAAGAGGAAACAACATTAACAGGGCAGGGGGAAGCAAATGGTAATGCGTTCTGGATCCTACAGACACCACTAACAGGGGTTTTACCTTCTACGACAGCTAATGGGGTTTACTTTGACATGATGGGCATTTAGAATATAATAGAAAGAAAACAGTGAGATCAAGATGTGTGAAAAGGACGGGAATGAATGTGAGATTAGCCGTTTCTATGACAAAAGCAGGTTAAGACGGAAGGTAGGACAGAAGGGAAGACAGAAGGGATTGAGTGGGAAAGAAAACAGAGACAAGCTTTGTCCTTGCAGTTAGTAAGACATGCAAATTCTATCCCATAATCCATTTGGGCAAACAGGGGTGACCACATGACCATTATAAGGCCTCCAAATCCAGCATTTTACAGCTCTAAACTGTAGTCAGTGTTGTTAACATGAACATACCTGATATTACAGGTATGTAATGATATTTTTCCCTGATTAATACATGTTTGACTGAATTTGTGGACCAAACCCAGAATTTAGAGATAATGGATGCCATTGGTCAATCCCAAAATGCATATTAGTGTTTATGCATTCGACAAACACAGTGAGGGAAATTAATCACTGCATTGACATCTCACTTGTGTAAATGCGAGTTAACAGGCAAAATGAAATGGGAGTTTTCTTGATTTTTCTTAGAAACAACACGTTACTTCAGACCTTTCAGCAAATTGCACAACACACATGCAACAACTCCTCTTACTTAATGCATGCGATCATTACAAATTCATAACCAGACAGACAGAACATCCCATATTTCTGTCAAGGTTAAGTTAACACTAAACATTTGAAAAGCCTTTTACCAGAGTAAAGTTTTAATATTATTTAATTTATCACTGCTGTAAAGTGTTTTAAACATTTTTTTTTGACATTGTCATTAGCCAAGATTATTTAATTATTAAATTCATATATTATTAAATCATTAAATGATTAATAATTCCTAAAATATTTTTTTATATTCAAGAAGTCAAATGCCCCTAACATGGAACCCTGTGGAACCCCACATTAAAGCTGAAAGTAAAGAGGACACAGTTCAGTCGTCACTCACCATCTTTATGAACACGCATAGCAGAAGCTGTGATGTCTGTGGTCACGTTGAAGTAAGGCAGCCACAAGTCCTTCAAATACAAGCACGAAAAACACAATGTTAAAGTTGTCATGCATATGACAATCACCCTTATTAATTACATCAGTTATTTTGAAGATTAAAAAATTAAGTACGGTACTAATATAGAGCAATTAAATAAAGCAAAATATGCTTTTCAGAAACATTGGGTTAGATTTATGAAACCGATGCACTTTAAAAGAGCTGTGGTGACCTCTCACCTCGATTTGTTTGTCCTCAAAGACTTTGGAGATGCTGGTGTTGAAGGCAGAGCCAGAGAACATGGACGTGATTGGATAAGTAAGATCCAGTACCGTTTTAAACACAGAGTTCATGGCCTGAGGGCAAGAGAAATAGGTTAAACAAACTGAAATTTCAGTGATTAATAACTCAAGATTTTATATCTTCTCTAATTTCTCAAAGCAAGGTGTGAGGGGGCGGATAGAGTCGACGTTACCTTGGACCACTCTCTCGCCCTCTGCTTGACCCGAACAGCATTTCTCTCCTCTGCATACAGAGCACCGATGAAAGAGCCAATGGAGGTTCCTCCCACTATGTCAATGGGAATTCCCGTGTCCTCCATGGCTTTGATTACACCAACATGAGAGCAGCCCCTGCAAGATTGAACATAACGTTGACCATTTTAAAACGCTAACACTTTACAATAAGGTCTCATTTGTTAACATTAGTTCATGCATTAACTAACTCGAACTAACAATGAGCAATTCATTTGTTACAGTATTTATTTTATTCTAAAGTGTTACCCAAACAGGGTTATTATCATTAACTAAAACTAAAAACATTTTTGTTAATTGAAATGATTTTTTATATATATATATAGATGGAAAAAATCAAATTAAACAAAAATTTGAAATGTTGTTTAAGTTGAAGCACTAAAATGATCAATTGGGAATAAAAACTGAAGAAAAAAATATATCTAAATAGTAATAATAATAAAAAAATGCAGATGACAAAAGTACATATCACTAACTAAAAGTTAAGCTAAATTTTAAATAAAAACTGAAAATATAAATATAAAAGCTAATTCCAAGTATTAAAAAAACTATAATAGAATACAAGTATGACTAAAGTAACACTGACAAAGACAAATTTGAAAATAAGTGAAAAAAAAGAAAAAAAGCTCTTTAGTCCATTTTTCTGGTTTGCATTTAAATGGCCGCATAACGATTGCTTGATGTGGCTCACCGGGCTCCTCCTCCGCCCAGCACGAGGGCGATGCTGTTTCCTGTGAGTACTCTGGCCAACCGGGAGAAATCACTGTGTCTGTCTGCAGTCTTCTCAAAAACCTTTTCATATACCTCTCGCTGTTTAACACAACAACCACATCCATGACAAACACAAGGGTTACTAAAAATATTTGTTCTGTAAATCAACATAAACCTAAACATGTTTTTTAATTTTTTTTTACCAGTTTAGAGGGGCTTCTTCGTGAGAAGATTCTACGGGGGCACTTCAGGTGAAGGTGTCCAGAGCACCAGCTTCGCATGTTCAGCCATTCAACGGTTCTCGAAGGACCCGGCCCATCCTCGCGATGCAACAGAACTAACTGCTTCAGGGCCCGTACCGCTGTGTTCTCCAACATCTGCTCCAACTGAGAAGGTAAGAACATGGGAGAATCAAAACAGACCCTTTTACCATTAAGTTTGAATCTAAATTCTGATTGGATAATCCATGTTTGAAGCTATTCGAACACAAATCTGTGGCCGCTAGGGGTGTGAATCTTTGACAGCAAATCGATTAAATTCACAAATCCTAGTTTTTACACCACGCTACACCCCTAGTGACCACACCTTCGATATTAATATTAATAATTCTCATACCAGCATGCCTATTTTCAAGGCAAGATCAATGTATTTTAAAAGAAACAAATAGTAGTAACACAGTAATAATTAAAAACAACAACTGACAACCACCTCATCATCATAACAAACATTATGTAAGATTTTTCTTTTCAATACTTGATCAAAAAAAGAAAGAAAGAATATTCCTGGTGAAATGTTTTTGAAAACACCCATTAGTAAACTTTCTGAGTAAAAACGTTGCCTAGTGCCATTTAAAGCAGTGTATTCAAACAAAATATGCTTTATAGACAGACGAGTCACATGTTGGTGGTATATCAAATGTGCCAAGTTGCACAACCTGAAGTTGGTTGCTCGAGGAGACATGTGAAACTAATCTTTCCTTGTGAGGATTGAACCAACGACATTGCGTTACCAGCTCTGATCTTCAACCAGTACACCACCTCACACATTCACATGAATGTGGACAGAAACAACACAAGATTCGACAAAATACCTCTCCAGGTGCAGGTTCTTGGTCTCCAAGCCCCACAATGAGGATGCAGTCAGCTTGTCGGATGCAGCGTTGAGTCCACGGGGTCATACCGCTGTCCGTCTGATACAGCACTATACGATTAATATCCTCCTGCTGAGCCAACCAACCTGACAACCTGTACTCATGGATACTAGAGAAAGAGACACATTTCAGATTACAATGAACGAATGAGATATGAGAACGAGACGTTCTGATCTCATATATATATACCTGTCCAAAGCAGAACCGCCAAGTCTCTCTCTGATGATTTCACTGGTTAGCAGCAGGGTTGGTCCTGATTGAAGAATGAGAATGTGTTAAGGCCCAGATATACTTCAAGTGAAATTGAAGAATGCACTTGCGTGAAGTCATTTCAAATAAACATGAAGTTTCAGGAGTTCAATAAGGCTTGCCAACTGATAAACGCCTTCGAACTACCATTGGTCCATCTTTGACATGGAAATCTTCTCTGGTTCATTTCTTTCGTTCAATCCGTTGAGGTCAGACATGAGTAAAACATGAACACACTGGAGAGCTTCTTTATAGTAGAAATTGAAGCTGTAATTCTATTTCAAAGTGGCACTGACATCGTTTTTCATGTTTAATACTGTAAAACAGCTTGCTTTAAAAAAATTATATTGTATAAAGTGTATATAAACGATATACTATATATAAACGTGACATGACTAAGAAGAAAGTGTGCAGCACATATTTACCTATTCATCTAAACATGTTCACTAACAGTATACCGCTGCTAAGTGAAAAACGTGAAAAGTGACAAACTTTTCAAGTGAAAAACGAATAACTTCGCCGTGAGTATATCAGTGCCTTTAGATTATGTGTCTAGATCATGGGCTTTAAATGTCAATAACTGCTTTAGTGTACCTATGGCGCTGAGAGCGTGGCTAAGCTCCAAATTGAAGGCATTGATTGGCACATCATCACAAACAGGAAGCACGGCCACAGTGGAGAGATTACTGGCTGGGTTAGTGACGTCCGGACTGGACGCCATGCTTGGCAGACCCAGCGCAGTGCCTAGAGAAAGGAAAGACATTTTAAAAGTTTGTTTAAACACACAAAAAAGCTCTGCTTCATGTTCATTGGCTTACTAGTTTTATCTAAAATTATGTGACCTGACCATAACTCCTCTCCTTTTCTCTCCCAAGAATATGTTTCTTCTCTAAGGTCAACTGTACTGACGCTTTTGAAGCGAGCTGACTGATTAACGTTTGGTTTTTGGGATAAACGTACTTGAGAAAGGTCCACGGGGCTGTTGGAGGTTTCCCAAAATCTTCTGCCCCAGAAGATGGATCAAGCGCGTCACCACCTGTGGGTATCTTCTCTTAATATTGTTGAGCGTTCCTTCTGGAAGCTTCACCAGCTCAGTATCTCTGACGGCATGGACCGTGGTGGCACGAGGCTGCCGTGTCAATGCCTCCACCTGAGAGGAAATATGCAAAACTTAGGGTTAGCCATTGTTTAGCAATCCTAAATCCAGTTTAGACTAGCTGAGACCCTAAAACTAGGGTTCGTGTCAGAGCTCTAGACTCACAACTCCGATGAGATCTCCTCGTCCGTACTCTCCGACTAGCTCCTTCTTCCCATTGGCTTTTCGAATGACGGAACGCAGTCGTCCATTCAGAACTATATAGGTGCAGTCAGACTGATCGTCCTGCCTACAGAACACAACAAATTTAATGACCGATTTTTTTCCCAATTAAATTATTACTTTAATTTAGTGGGGATGCATTAAATCGATCAAAAGTGTCAGTAAAGACACTTATAATGTTTCAAAAGGTTTCTATTTCAAATAAATGCTGTTCTTTTTTTAAAATTTCTATTAATCAAAGAATCCTACAAAATGCATCACGGTTTCCACAAATATATTAATCAGCACAACTGTTTTCAATATTGACAGTAATAAGAAACGTTTCTTGAGCAGCAAATCATATTAGAATGATTTCTTAAAGATCATGTGACACTGAAGACTGGAGTAATGATGCTGAATAAATTACATTTTAAAATATATTCAAATAAAATCTGATTGCGGATGAAGATATTATTAAAGCAGTGGTCTTCAACGTTTTTCAGGGCTAGGACCCCTGAAGATTAAAAAGTTGAATTATCAAATCAATAACTTAATTAATAATAAAACCAATTACAAAGTACATTTGCACTATTAACTGTGATTGTTGTCAGCTAAAAAAATAATATTATACTGAACTTAATAACAGTTCAGTAAAATAAAATAATAATAATTAGGAGAGAGCGACGGTACCGATAAAGGGCCCGTCCAGCTTCAACAGCCATCCAGTCGATGGCAAAATCCATCTGTCGTACAAACGGGGACATACGGATAGCCACGGTGTGAGCGGCACTGAGAACAACACTAGGCTGCTCACGCATGATCCTACAGGGGGCAGCACAAACACAGACAATGTTAACAAAACTGCTTCTTTGTTCTAATAAGATTCACGGTTGCACTTTATTTTACACATGCACATTCAATGTACTCACATGCAACTACACAGGTCAAGGTTAGGTTTAGAGGTTGGTTCAGGAATAGCACCAAGTTAGTCATTACTACAATAAGTACATAAAATGTACATGCAGAACATGACTGTAAAATAAAGTTCTCCCAGATTTGCAATAGCTAGAGTGCCATTCGATTGACTGACAGAGACCAATTAGCTGCAGGACTGTATGGAAACACTCACTCGTAGAAGTCGGATTTGGAGATCTTGAGGAAGGTGCAGTCACGCTCAGCCTTGATGGTGAAGATGAGCGGCTCTCCTGTGAGTACAGCCAGCTGACCTACCATCTCACCCGGCTGGGTCACGAACAGACACACTGCTTCCTGCTTGTCGATCATCTTCTGAAAGACGTGAAGACAGCCAGAGAGGACAAAATGCAGACTCACATCCTAAAGAAGAGAAGAGGAACAAACAGGATCACAAAGAAGATAGGTGATAATGTGGAACTAAATAAAGATGACCAATCGACTGTTCAGACTGTCAGTCCAAATACAGATTTTTGTGTACATCAGATCATATGTGTTAAATGAAAAAAAAAAAACCATCAGATTTTTACAAATCAGTTTCAAGCTAAATTTATATCAAACCTAATTTCTGGAAATCCATTCCAGTCTGACCGCTCTGATTGGATTTTGCATTGTTTTTTTTTATTTTATTATGTTACTTTCTCATATAAACATGTCAGATGTCTTTGCAGAAACAAAGTTGTGTTGTTCATGATGTGCAGGTCGAGAAAGAACAAAGAAATAAAGAAATAAAGATATAAAACACTTGAAAGAAGCACTTGTCATAGAAACCAACGCAGATATCCTGGAAAACGAAGGAGCGCCACGGGACACACAAATCGGATCTGAACAGCGGCGATACACAGTGTGCACAGTCAATCATTTAGATCAGATTCATATCCGATACACAAATAATCGGACTGGGACTGACAGTGTGAACGTAGTCCTAGGCTGGAAGGAAATACAAGCATTTGATTCTTCAATACAACAGATCTAAGTTTCACCAACAAAATTGGGCAGCAACAGAGGAAGAAAGGAAAGGAGATTAGAGAGGATGAGCACCTGGTCTCCCTGTCTGGCTAACACAGATCCAGCTTTAGCATGATGAAACGTCACCCTCCCATTGAGCAGCGTAGGGTCCTGATGATGAAAGAGAGCATATGAGGAAAGAGTGTCAAAAGAGACACAGGTGTGACCGTCAGAAATCAGAAGAAAACTAAAGTAAACGTGAGAACGCTTCGTTTTACTGGACAATGAACTGTACCACACAAACACAGATATAATGTACCTCAATCTTCATGAGTTTGAGAATCTCCTTCTGGGCCTCCTCGAACACTGTAGCGTTAGGTCGTCCTTGAAACGGGCAGAAAATGTTCTCCATCCCTGACTCCTCCTCAGGATACAAATACACACCTGAAGGAACCTCGTCCACCGTCACCTTCCTCTCACGCTGCTCCTGAGACACAGAAAACAAGCATGATGTCTTTACATTTTACTCTCATTGTTTTAAATCTTTTTGTCTGGCACATTTCAACCTAAAATCAAAAGATGCAATTTTTTTCTACTTCTTATTGATCATCTCAATGATGATTCTCATTAGACTCCCGATACTGTAATACAAAATATGTTGTTAATATGTTCAAATATGTGTAAAAAACTCACTCGTGTGAAAGCAGGCGGAGTGGGAGCACCATCTTCGGCAGATACAGAGATACGGCCTCTCTCATATGCCATGTCGAAATCTGAACGCAGACTCTTCTGCATTCCTGTACCACACAAATATACAACAAGAGGTTATGAAAAGCTCAGCAAGTATGACACCAACATAAGCACAATACACTTTACATTTCTATACATGTTTTTATATTATATAAATTTACATTATAATTGTATAAATTATATACATATGCATATACATTTTTTTATTTTATACATTCTATAATGTACATTACCGTTCAAAAGTTTGGGGTCAGTAAGATTTTTTTGTATGTTTTTTAAAGGGGTCATGACATGGGTTTTTTTATTTTATTATTATGTTCCCTTAGGTGCAAATATAGTATTACTATTGTTTTTTTTACAAAAAACTTTTAAAATGTAGTGATTTATGACCTTTTCCCACCCTGTTTCTCATCCTCTGATTCAAACAGCCTGTTTTGGGGGGGTTTCCCCTTTAAGAGTTCAGTGTTAACGCCCACTGTTATGATTGGCTAACGTCAGTGCCTATGCATCAATTATTAACGCCCCCAGCCAGAACATTTGCGTATTCAGCGTATTTAAAAGGTAGTTTAAAGTTTTAAACACATTACTTACAGTTTGCGTCGTCGTTGTTGAGCCCAGAATAGTCGGCAAGGACTTATCTTTGAGCAACAGTTTTCTGGCAAAGCCAGCATCATTTTGGGATTTGTTCTCAAAACGGTCATCCTTCAAATGTATCTACAAACGCTTAAACTAACACTGCCGTGACTGAGACGTCCGCAAAAAAATAAAGTGCATCCATTTTTCCCTGACGACTGGATCTTTCGCAGCGTATTCAAAGATGTTGTTTGTCCACAGCCAGGAACAGCACATCTGCGGCATCCATTTCCCTGTACACAGACCCACTCGCGCTGTCCGTCGACTGAACACTTGTGAGGCGCGCGGCGCGCGGGCGCGACAACGATACGAAATGAGCGTAGTTGCCTTGCGCTTAAAGCGTAACTGTCTTGTGCCTGGAGGCGGTCATATGCAAACGCTGGTACGTCACTTCGTACCGTGACGTCACTTCTTACCATGAATCCAGAACGAGCTGTATTTAGAGCTTGATTAAATAAATGATTCGTTTATAATGGGGAGGACGTCTTAAGCTATGAAACTTGCAGGACGTTTTAATGGTACAAAGACCTCTTATATACTAAAAGATCAAGGGAAATTTGGTTTCTCATGTCATGACCCCTTTAAAGAAGTCTCTAATGCTCACCCAGGCTGCATCTTCTTGATCAGTAAAACAGTAATACCGTGACATACTATTGCAATTAAATAATAGTTTAAAAAACAAACAAAAAACTGTTTTTTAGTTGAATATTTTTTAATTGTGAATTATTCCTGTTATGTCAAAGCTGAATTTTCAGCATTACTCCAGTCTTCAGTCACATGATCCTTCAGAAATTCTAATTTTCTGATTTGCTGCTCAAGAAACATTTCATCATTGTTGAAAACAGTTGTGCTGCTTAATGTTTTTGTTTTTCAGGATTCTTTGATGAATCGAAAGCCAATTAATTTGAACTAGAATTATTTTTGTAAAACACAAGCACTTACCCGCGATGTCAACTGGCATGGATATGGTCCTACTGAGGGTTGGTATAGTGCCGCCATCCTTCCCGTGATCCCCACCTGCAGACAGGGGTGCATCAAAACTATCACTGTGAAACAAATGTAAAGGCCTAATATCACTCAACACAAACATTTAGATAAAGCCCGACTCACACTGCAAAGTGTTTTACATAATTAGGGAAGGATTCTTAAACAAATGAACAAACCAATGCTTATCAAGATTGATGACATACAAAATCCGCTATCACATGGTCTGATTTTCAGAAGTGCGAAATCTACAGAACTATTAGTGTGAGGCTTCCTTAATAAAGTGCAACAAACATATATACAAACATTTACGTTTTTGAGAGCGTATTATTTTTTATATTATAGTAGTTTACAGTAAAATAAAATATTATAATTTTATTCAAAATATTATACTTTTTTAATCAATCTATTTTTAGGACTAGTAAAATGTTTTGCATTGTGATATTATTCATTAGATTCTCATTAATTGATACACAGTAGAGAATACAAGTAATATATATTAATATTTACTTGCATTAAAGTAAAAGAAAACAAAGTTTACATGTAAATAAGGGAGAATTATGATATTATGCCTCACCAGCAGTATTCTGGACAGCGGCCTCACGGTGTTTATCAGGAACGGTGAGGCTGCCGAAGCGTTTGCTGTGTCGCACGGGACTGGAGCGTGTCGGATGAGGAGAGAGAGGAGAGGGACGAGGCTGCATTTCCTAAAGGAAGATAGACAGAAAGGAAATGAAAAACACCTGAAGACACTTACAATACAGCCAATCATGAGGAAGAAAGTGTGTGTGCATCGAGTGTATATGCGTGCTGACTCACATGGCTGAAGAGTTCGTTGGTGAGCCCCAGGTAGTTGTGCAGGGCCAGAACCGTCACTCTCTGAAGACGTACCATGATGATCTGCAGGGATGACACAACAGGAAGCATATTCTCACTTACATCCAGTGTTCTTAACAACAGAATCATCTGAGCGGTTTCATAAAGCCAGACCTGAACCACTCGCACAAGACTCTCTGGGTATTTCTCAAAGATGGACAGAAAGGCATCAACAGGCAGTCTGAGGACAGTGGACACTTCTGCCGCTCTCGCAGAGACGGTTTTATACGGTCTCTGGTGACCCTGAAATACACAAACACACATGCACACAAACGTTCAAACCACTTTCATCCTTGAATTATGCATAATATCCAGAATATGTAATCTCATGTGAGCATTTTTTCCTTGTAAAGTGCTTTTCTTTTCTATTTGACCTTCTTAAGGGAATATTTAAAAGGAAAGGGAAAGAAAAAACAGGAACAGTGAAGGATACGGGAAAAGAGAGACAATGGTCATTTAATGCATTTTATAAAATAATTATGTTACACAGAGAAAGGAATTGTGGGTGTGACTCACTGTGATGACATCAAGGATGCTCAGTAGACTGTGAACACTGTCTCCAGGGTAAACCTCTTTGACCACTCCATCCTTCCCGTCCTAATGAGAGAGAGAGAGAGAGAGAGAGAGAGAGAGAGAGAGAGAGAGAGAGAGAGAGAGATTGTTAAATTACAGTGTGCTTATTGTGTTCATGTTGTATTGCAAAACACTGGGATGTGGGTAAGGTTAGGACAGGTTTAGGTAGGTTTAAGGGCGGGTTAAAAGGGAAGGGAAGAGTCAACACTAGTTATAGCTGTAATTAAAATATATCAATATAAAAATATATATATAAATATAAAAACTAATTCAAAATATAAATAAAATATATAATAGTACAACGTATATAAATTATACTAAAATAACACTGGGTAAGTCACACTCACACACACAAAACACAGGTTTCGTACAGATACTGTAAAATGAAATTCAAGGACTTTTCAAGCACTACTGTTTTTGGTTTTCAAGGACTACAATCAGAGATCTCACTTATCAAACAATATCTTTATTATCTTTCAAATTCTAAAAAAGATAAATACAAAACATACTAGTAAAACGAAATGGTAAAAATAAACTGCAATTAAAAAGACTACAGCGCGAAGACTGAAACGGAATTCCAGAAATGCGATTTGAATAGGATTTAAAAATCCCTTTAACCATTGAATGGATACTATGAAAAAGATATCGCTTTCCTCATTCAATCTGATTTTTTTCCATAAATATAGGTCAATCATATTTATGTGGAAAAAATCTGATTGAATGAGGAAACCTGTATCATATACTTGGAAATATATGTGCAATATCACACTCATAACCATGAGAAATGGCTCAATATCCATTTTAAACGGGCTGCAGTGTTCATTTTGCATGAAAACATTGTATTTGTGTTTTTTCGAAAACTAATTAAAAACTAATTACTTCAAGCACTTTAAGCACCTTGTACGAACCCTTCAAACAATCACATATACAGATGGAGTGCCTTATATTAATTTTTCCACAACAGTGTTGACACACACACACACACACACACACACACACGCGCGCGCACACACGCACACACACCTGTCCAGTAAGACACAACTCCAGCTTGCCATCCTGTACTACATATATGCTGCTATCAGGCTGACCGGGTCTGAAGACATATTCACCCTGCTGGAACTGCAGAAACACCATGTGTTTACACAGCTCCAGAAACAACGGCTTCTCAAAGTGACCCAACACGCTGTGGGAGAGAGAAACAGAGACACAAGACCGAATACATACATTATATGTCATATTTGACAGTATAATCCAGTGTCTAATTTCACTCTCGATGTGAAGAAAACTCATATGTAACACGACGACTGCAATGGGAGCGTACCGCACGTTCTTGAGCATGTAGAGCACCTCAGACGGCAGGTGAGAGTTGGCCACGTCAAACTCTGTGAGATCTGCCTCCAGCACTGACGGAGGAGGTTCCTTCATCTGCAGAGTGGGCATTTCCTTCTTAAAGCGCAGGATTCTGAAGGATAGAGGCATGACATGAGGCTTGGGAATCTTCTGAGTCAATAAAAATAACCAAATAGTGCAGTGCAGGGATAACGTCAAAACTCGAAAGTCTAATTCGCGACTGGTCCGCTTGAGATTTTCCTATGTGGTTTTTCAATTTATGAGTAAATTTTTTTTTTCTGTGTATTAAAGTATTTCTGTGGTAAATATAAGTTGACGATACTTGCACATTTTGTTCTACAATGAAACTCGAATGAAAACCCCAAATTCAAAATTAGAATATTGTGAAAAGGTTTTCATAAGCTGTAAGCCATAATCATCAAAATTAAAACAAATAAAGGCTTGAAATATCTCACTTTGCATGTAATGAGTCTATATAATATATTAGTTTCACCTTTTAAGTTGAATTACTGAAATAAAAAAACTTTTGCACCATATTCAAATTTTTCGAACCTGTAGGTTTATATATAAATAAAAAAAACTAACAGCATCCAAATTTGCGTTTTCAATATGGGTGTGTGCAATTTACGTTGTAGAGCGAAACATTCAAGTATCGCAAGTTATTTGTATTTGCCTCATTTTACTCATAAATTGAAAAACCCCATTATAAAATCCCATAGGAAAATCTCGAGGGAACCACTGGCGAATTAGTCATCTGGGTTCGGTCGTCATAAAGACACTACAGAAACTCACTTTTTGGCAATGTTCAGCATCTTCTGTTTCTTTTTGAGGCGGGGCCTGGAGGAGGAGGAGGTGGAGCCCACCAGTGAGGAGGTGGACTGAGACACCTTCCTCATAATCTTCCTCCCATAAAACAAGACTTTGTCTCTTTTACGAAAACGATACTTCGGGGCTTCCTGAGCCTCGAGTTCTGAGAGAACACACCAACCAAACAAACAAGATAAATAAGATAGGACTGTTCTATAAATCGAGATTACTTGAGCATTTTAAAGAGCTTGGAAAAAAGTTATAAAATAAATATTAATTTCACTAATTCGTTTTTCAGAACTAACTTCGGAGCTGCATCCTGCGCAGGACAAAAAATATGAGGACAGCGATGAGAAGGATGGCGACTCCAGCGCCGATTATGATTCCCACCACCTGTACGGAAACAGAAGAAAGAGTGATGTTTAGTATGAGATATATGTGTATGAGGTACAGTAAGAGTTATGTGTCATGAAACCAAGGTTGGGCACAATTTTTAATACATTTTAATTATGGCTACATTTCAAAATTGATAATGACTTCAAATTTGAATCTGAAAAATCAAAGTTAGTTTAATATATATACACAATAAAGTTTGGGGTCAATTTTTTTATTTTTTTTTAATTCTGCCAGGTGCATTAAATTGATCAAAAGTGACAGTAAAGACATTTATAATGTTACAAAAGATTTATATATCAAATAAATGCTGGTGTTTTGAACTTTCTGTTCATCAAAAAATCCTGAAAAATTAAGCACGGTTTCCCCAAAAATATTACGCAGCAACTGTTTTCATCTTCAAAATTGATAATAAGAAATGTTTCTTGAGCAAATTCTGCTTTGCCATCAAGGGAATAAATTACATTTTAAAATATATTAAAATAGAAAACCATTAGTTTAAATAGTAACAATATTTATTTCACAATATTATTGTTTTACGATATTTTTAATCAAATAATGGAGAATTCTTTATTTTTTTTAAACAGACCAAAATAATAATATAAGGTTTCAGGAAATACATCATATGTCATGTGTATGATACCATGTTTATTGGTAATTCATAGTGAAAGATGAATTATTTAAGACTAATCATAAGACTATCTATGATAACCGTGTTAAATGCGTGTGTACTGACCATGCTGGTCTGCAGCTGATCCTCCACTAAACTCTTGAGGTTTCCAAATCCGTCCTGCTGTAAAACACACAGGATGTTAATATAACCAGATCTGGATGAGAACACAACACTGCTGGGGTTAAAAGTGAGAACATAAAAAAAAGAAAGAAAGACGAGCTATAGATCTGGCTCATGAGGAGAGAGATGATGAAAGAGTGAGGGACAGGAAGAGAAATATGCACAAGATAATCCCATATTTTCCTGTCCCGTCTCTCTCCTTCGTGCCGTCATTTCTCCAAGCATTCCCACACTGTCACTCTTCTACTCATTCCTTCCCTCGCTCTTTCTCGGCTCATTTATTTTCAATAAAGCATTGTTAAGGCCCACAGTGTATCTGAAGTGAACAGCAGAACTGTTTCTAGCTTCTGAATAATAATGACTCTTACACACTGCGAGAATCACTTTCTTGCTCTCCTGTAAAATATCTCAACATCATTAAAACAAGATCAGTTGAGAAGACAAATTGTCTACGATAAAAAGACTATGAAGCTACATCTTTAACTAAGCAGATTTTTCTTGTTAATTTTTGCAGATTTTTGTTTGAATTATGTTTAAAACAAGGGGGGTAAACTATTTCCCAATGGGCTAAGAAAAATAAACTATTCTTAATATCTTATGCAGTCGTGCTACGTTTCGTTTAAGGATGTTTACATATAAGGATGTTTGTGGGTGGGAAAGAAGAAGGGTGTTTGTTGCAGTGAGAATGATGAAAATTACCTTAGTAATAAGTGCAACATTCTTTTGAAATGTCGAAGTGCTTCAAAACAGAAGTGGTAGATTTGATCAGGGTGTCTGTTGCAAACCACATAACCATGTGGACGTTCATACATCCTCTGACTTTATCAAGATGTACTAATGTGTGACTTCAGAGTGTGCAGAGTTTACAATCTCTCTCAAAAATATTTTGTGGGTTATTGAAATATAGTGAGTGGGTAGTGTGATCTCATCAGTACAATGCCCCATGTACAATAAAAATAGCCTTTTCTAGGCCACTGATATTAATGCACTTCTCATCTTAAAGGGATAGTTCACCCAAAAATGAAAATCCTGTCATCAATTACTCACCCTCGTGTCGTTCCAAAACCATAAGACTCGCAAGTTAAGGAAGTACAGTTAAGCGTCGGTTTACCATATTTGAGTGCTCTATCTATGTTCGCTGATCAATGTTTATATGTGGAAAAAAAAGCCTAAATTAAATAATGTAAATCATGACTTCGGAAGGATTTATTATACGATTTCTTTAGGAACTTTTTGAAGTGTCTATTTTAGTTTGAATAGACTTTTAAAGTCCCCCTGTGGTGAAAATCAAGCTTTTAATGTTGTTTATATGTCTATGTGGTATTTTTAATATGCTTTAAGACAAACCATGTGCAAATTCATAATTCAACACCATTGCTGAGTATTTTCTCCTTAAAACTGCAGTGAACCAAAGAAAGACTCAAAAACGTGGTTTGAAATCGCTGGTGTTTCTGACGTCACAAACTACATTGTAACCAATCACGACAACATGTGATCAGACGGGGCTCATTTGCATATTCATAGAACCGCATATACTAAATGAGGCAAGGGTGTAAAGTTACATTCAAGCTATTTTAAGGCATGAAGAAATTGTTTTTCAAGGAAAAAACGTTTAAATATGTAATTTTGGTGATTAAAGATGAGTTTTAAGGGATACAATTATTGACTGCAGGGGGACTTTAATGGAGGGACAGAAATATCCCTTATTTCATTAAAAATATCTTCATTCGTGTTTCGAAGATGAATGAAAGTTTTACGGGTTTGGAACAACATGGGAGTGAGTAATTGATGCACATCATTTGAATCATATTTTCCAAAATTACTATTCATTTCTTTAACTAAAGATTTGAAATTATTATTACTTAGTGCACCTGTAATATACCTTAATATAAAACTGTTTATATACTTGCTTTGAAATGCTTTGATAGGCCAACATTCAGATTCATGTTTCGTAAGCAAATACACCCTTGCGATTTGTAATCTTTGGACCGAGATATGGATTTGTGCAATTCTGCAGTCCTACACCAGGAATCTAGTTGCATCTTCTAAACTCTCACTTTGCTCATCATGACAGAGCTAAAAAAGCACATGGTCAGATTAGAAAGTAGGTGGTAAAATTGATATTGACACGTGAACAGATTGGTGAAAGCGGGGTTGGGTGTATGAAGGAACGTGAATGAGGTGCAAGGTGCATGATGGGAAAGCAGTGGAGCTGTTTATCTGTAGTATCTGTGAATGAAGACACTCTGCAAAGAAAAATAGTCCAAAACTTGAGGGATATTCACATTATGCTGAACTATAGTAAATTACTTTTTCTTTTTTTTTACTCAGGACCGAGAAACGCTTTACACTAGTAATTGTAGCAGTTGTGGATTCAAAGGTATTAGAGATGCACTGATTGAGCGTCAATAAATCGGATTTTAGTTTTATTTCAGCCGATTCCGGACAAACTGCATCGCAATCATTTCCCAAAATGTAATTTGTGTGGAAATATATTACGAAGTCTGTAAACAGGATGTTAACACAGGCCAGAGATGAAGATGAGAGCTCTGATACTGTACCAGGCACAGCATGCTCACTGTTCGCGATGCTTGAAATATTGGAAGAAAAATCTAAATACTGAATTGGGGGTGGGGGTTTATATGAACGTATCTCTGAAGGGAACTGACTGTTTTCAGAAAAGTTTCGATGGCTTTTTCCCCCCTCTTACCTCCGAATAAAGAAGCGTTTATAAGCACACATAAGCCCCCCCCACATAAGCGCCACCTACTGTCAGAGAGTGAATTTGCATTCTCATTCAGTCCGTCTGCTGTTGTCGTTTTGCGCAGGTGTCTTATGTAGCATAATTTCACAAATCTAAAATCAGACCATTCTGTTTTTTCTTTAAATCTTGAAATTACACAACTGCTCATGCTACATCACGTGTGTAGCATCTTTGTTTTGATCATAACTAAAATGCAGTGGTTGCCTTTAATTTAAAATGGCTACAGATATTTTGTAAAGCCAGTTTGCCTGTTATAGAGCAAACTCGGCAACCAGCTTCGAAATTGGCCATGAAAAATCATGATCGAGCATCACAAAATGTACAGTGTAACTAAAACGTAACGGCGAGCTGTTTAACACAACCTTTCATAAAATAGCTCTAAAATATTCATGCACTTATTACACAGCGTATTTACATATTGACTTTTCCATAGGCCAACAAACTGTTATAAAAACAGACAGCTTGCTTCTTGTGTGCTATCCATGTCCAATCAATGCTATTAAAGGTGGGGTATGCAATTCTCTTTTTTGGCCATTTTTTTCAAAATCACTTAAAATCCTATTCCTAACCCACTTACAGCCACTGAGTTAGAAGCACTGAAATAAAAATTAAGCAATTTAATCATCTGTGGAACGGGCAGGACTCGAAAAACTCCAGCCAATCATTTCCAAGAACACCTAGAATCATTGGACAGTAAGTGCGTCAATCAATCGGTCGCACCATCCCCCCCTCCATGTCCATGTTCTTTGAATGGGTGGAGTCAAAGGAAAGAAGGTAGGACCATTTGAGTTGTGTATTTTTCAAAATCTGCCAGCCGTTTTTCAAATCACATACCCCACCTTTAACCTTTTGAATATGCAAATGAGAACATTAACCATTGGTTTACAAACAGTGTGAAATTTTTAAAAGTCCACTATTAAATACTAACCCAGAGTAAAGTATGAACAGGGCTAAAAATGGCAATGAACAATTTCAAATGTAAAAAGCCCAATAGTCACCCTTTATACATGAAGCAGATTGGGTTAGATGTTGATAGATAACTGCCATCAATCTAAGACATGCAAAGAAAGCTCGGGAAATTGGGCTAATTTGTTTAATTTGGACTCAGAATTTAGGTACTCCATTGCACTCACATTGAAGCTTCTGATGAGCTCAGACTGAGAAGGTAAAGTTCTGTATATTGTGGATAAGGAAAGCATTATGGTGGCTGTGCTCACCTCTGGAGGTTCTGCAGACTCGGGGCTCGATGTGCTCTGTCCCATTCTACCTCAACGCTCAGCTGGGCCATCAACAACAGGCACTGCAACACAGCAAGACAACAGGCTTAATGCAACATGCAAAGATCACCATCACACATTCAACCAGGGTCACTACAGGCTGAAAAAAAGGTCATATTCAGTTCAAGGCCATGCATATTCATCTGGATGGATTACTAAAATAAAGAAAATGGCACCAGATTAAAAAGCAGATCATGGATGATGATTGGTCAATACAGCTTCCCAGCCATGCTAAAATAACAGCTATGGCACGCAATTTTATTAATAGAAAATCTTTTTTTATAAAAATGTGTGTCATATTTATCTATTTGTGCAATATTTTAAATTATGCATTAATCATTTTACAGTGTTGTTATTGTAAAAACGAAATAAAAAAGGGTTTTACAAATTGACAAAGCTGAAACCAAAAAAATATAAATATTACATACATAAACTTAAATCAAATTAATTAGCTCTAAAATTAGCTCTAGTTACTGCCTTGGCTAATAACTAGAGCTGCACAATTCTGGATAAATTGAGAATCATGATTTTTTTTTTTTTTTGATTCCATAATTCTGAACAGACAACTAATCAAAATGACATGTAATTTGATGCAGTCTATTAAATTTTTTTTAATTAATTTGAATTAATTATCTAAAATAAAAAGATTCAATGACTCACTCAAAGACTTCACTTGTTTCATTACTGGATGACTCTGCGTTTTTGAACGAAACTCTTGAATGAATGATTCAATGACAAATACATTTTTAACAGTCACTTGTCGCCACCTACTGGTGTAATGATGCAATGGTTATTTGAAGCGTCAAGTCACTTTCAAAAGGGGATTTGCTTTTCTGTAGTGTTTCTATCCGAACTATAAACTTTTACCCCAGCACTTCTGTGATAATTTGAATATTTGTAACAGAAAGAACATATGTTTAAGTTACAGTAAAAAAATACTAAAACTAAAACTGGAATAAAAAGAAATGAAGGCTAAATAGAAATATATATAAAAAAACATTTTAAATAAAAACTGAAAATATAAAATTCAAAATATGAATAAATACTATAATAGCATACACATAATACTAAAATAACAATTAATTATAATAAATATAAAGATTATTATAACATTCAATCCCTTATTGTGTATCCAACAAATGCACAAAAACAAATACAATTTAAATAATGTAAATATTATTTTAATAAGAGAGTAATGTTAATGTAAACAGGGCTGAAAAACAGGTCTGCCAATGATCACAATCAGCAGAGGAAACTCCCCAGATGCCATCATCCTTAACAGACAAACACACACACACACACACGCACACACACACACACACACACGTCTAGCCTTACTACAGCATGATTGAATTCTCATTCTGATCTTCCTCTATACCAAACATAACTCCATCTTCACTATTTCCTTTCACAGACAGCCAGGGTTGCACAAGCAACTGCATGTACACTGAACCACACGCTCGCTGATTTTGCTGACCTTTGCAGCATACAATAAAAGCCCTTCACAGTCATTACACGCATAAGCACGTTCATAGCGTGAGACGGAGGCAACGACCAAACCTTCAACAAAAATTGCATGTTTACTTGCATCTCCCATCAACCCCATAAAAAATAATACTGAGCATGAGTCCATCTAAAGCCATTCAGTGATGTCATCACAGTGTCTGGAGGCTAACAACTGAAAACAATGGGGGTGGACAGAGGATTAGATTACCGAGATCACACCAGACATAAAGGGATTCATCCACATATCCATATCTGACTGTTAGCGTGTATAAAACGCACTGGTACTGGAGATGACTGTAAAAATGTTTGTAATTTTAACTGGAAAAGCAGGATCCAGCTGATAAACAATAAAAACAATGACAGCAAATCAGAATCCGTCCTGCATTAAAGAGCTCAAGCATGTAAAGCGGCAGACGACAAAACTGCAGCGTGTAATAAACAGAAAGATGTCGTCCATGGTGTGGACGCTAATATATATCATTAATTAAAGTTAGTTATCGTTCTTGGTGTGAAAAGTCTTAACACGTCACATTAAAAAAAATTATGTTTCTTCTTTTTTTTCAGTTATGTATAAGGGTTTTATGTTACATCTTATTTCTGTATGTTCTATGTTACATCTTGTTCAATTAATTTTTATTGCATTATTTTAGTGTCATGAGTGTTACCATGATGTTGTATGTGTGCATGTCACCGTACACAATCTCTATTCTCTCAGCTTGTGATGAAATTTGATTTATCATGTCTTTCTCTTTAGCCCCTGTGTGATTATGGTGGATGTGATCAGCTAAAGAAAAAAAGAAGGAAAACTTGACAGTGCTGTGCTTTACAATGAAACACGCAGCATGTCAGACTATATTTATATGACTACATCACAACCGTCACAATTTGATGCACTAAGCCATATGACATTCTCACAACCATGCATTGTCAAAATTCATAAAAAGTTACCAGACAGCATGCAGCTCTGTCATAAGCAATCTGCACATGAAATAAATGTATCAGAAAAAGTAACACGTTGCAGTTTATTTGGCCATTTCATCATACAGTAACCAGAAACCCCCTCCCCCACAACCATTTTTTACCCTCGGATTAACGTAATTCACATTCGGTCATTCTTTTCAGGTCAGAAATTATGAAAATCCGTAAAAATAGTGGATCTAAATACGGATAAATCACATCCCTGTGTCAGTATGGTAAAGGCCAAAAACAGATTTTAGTGGCAGCTTATTCAGCAGAAAAGGTTAGATTTAACAGGAGTTTTTTGTTGTTGTGTAAATTAAATAGTAAAATTAACAGGTTGTTCAAATGTGTTTAACATTTTACAGTATTTTTACGGTGCACCTATCAGAGATTTACTGCTTATACAAATAAAAGAGGTGATTGTATCATATTCAGATTGATTATAGACAGAGATAGCTTTGAACACTGAACACTCTGACATTCAATAACACACTCTAGAATAACAAGAGAGTAAATGGAAACGACAGGGCAAAAATGACAGGGGAAAAGAGAAAGAAAAGCTGAAATGCCTGTTACTCACTAATGGGTACCTTCTAATGGCCATTGTCCTCAGTTAACAATGCCCTTAGTATGCACCCTTAAGCATGAGAGAACAAGAAAAGATGGGCACACACACACACACACACACACACACACACTTACAGACACAGTTTTGTTTCAAAGCCCCCAACTGACAAATGCAACACTCAACGATTTAATAAGAAACAGACTAAGCTGCACTTGGACATGTTCAGCGGTCAAGTGTGACCAACAGCCTAAACATGAACATTTAATTTGTGAACATTGATTTCAAATGTTATGCATACAGATGCTGCTGCTGTGACAAAGACAACTCATGCAGAAACTCAAGCAGAAACTTTGATGGAAACAACTTCTGCCACTTTTCATGAATACAGTACAAAAATAGGGCCTAAAACCGCTTTCAAAATGAAATTAAAATTAACTGGTTAGTGAAAGGAGGTGCTTAACCTTCAGACAATGTTGCCAGTTAACATCAAGTGGATTTGACATTTTTATTAGTGTTTACTTTAGTACTACTAGCCAAGGCCTAATATGATTTTTTTTTTAAAGTATTTTCATTAACTTTGTCAAAAATTGAAATTTCACTGACCGAAACAATGAAATATTAGCGCTTCACAGACCGTTTTGACCGTGTCTGCATATATTATGTCCACACTATGACAAGTTACAACAGGTAAACATGTCAGCGCAGTGGATGCACTTCACCTTGACCAAAAAAAACTTCAACTAGTTCAACTAGAATACAGTTTAAAATTGTGTTTTTTCTAGCAGTACACATTAAATAAACACACAGAATAGATCAAATGTATAAATACATAAATAACTGATCAGCAATTTAAAAAAATAGAAAGAAAAAAATTACTGACCCCACACTTTTAAACGTTAGTGTATATATTGTTACAAAATATTTTGATATTAAATACATGCTGTTCTTTTTCAACTTTTTATTCATCAAATAATCCTGGAAAAAGTATAGGTTATAAAAAAAGTATTAAGCAGCACAACTGTTTACTGTCCAACATTGATAATAAATCTGCATATTAGAATGATTTCTGAAGGACACTTCTGTGGCTGATGAAAATTCAGATCTGCATCACAGAAATAAATTGTATTTTAAAGTGTATTAAAATAGAAATTAGGGCTGCATAACGATTAATCGCAACTAATCGTTTGCAGAATAAAGGTTTTTGTTTACATCATATATGTGTGTGTACTGTGTAAAATAATTATGTATATATAAATACACAAACATGCATGTATAATTTTAAGAAAAAAATCTATTTATATATTGTGTATTTATAATTATATATAATATAAATTATATTTAAATATAAAAATGTATATAAATAATACATAATTACAGTACACACACATATATGATGTAAACAAAAACTTTTATTCTGCAAACGATTAGTTGCGATTAATCGTTATGCAGCCCTAATATAAATCATTATTTTAAATTGTAATAATAATATTTGACAATATTACTGTTTTTCTGTATTTTTGATCAAATAAATGCAGGCTTGATGAGCATAAGAGAATTCTTTCAAAAACATTAAAAATAGTAATGTTTCCAAACTTTTGACTACTGAACTGTATAGCCTATATTGATCTACTTGGCAAACATGACAAGAGGTTGTGTTTTGCTAAACAGTGCTAAACATTATGTTTTGTCATTCAAAATGTTTTACTACATTCGTTAAACGTCAATTCGGCATATTATTGTATTATTACATACAAATATTTTATTGAATATTTAATTATCAGATACAGTAAAGGCAGTCAAGACCTCTAAGGAAGGATGGACCACAAATCACAATTTGACGTAAAACAAGCTACTTCTCATACTACATTAATAGTTTGTCTAACAGTAAACACCGGATAGCTAATGGAAGTAGCACCTTTGCTCGGTAATGGGACACTCAAGTGTACCATATTCATTAAAAGTGTCAGACACAGATGAAGATGGTCCAGCATAGAGGTCTGTGTCTTCCACTGCCCAAACTCCATCACATGCTTTATAGGCCACATGCTACTATAGCACATTATACCTGAGAAGTCAGGGTCCACGATACATCATTTATGCTCATTCCCATGAAAAGCAGAACATGTCTTCAGTTGTTGGAATAATGAAACAGCATCATCACACGGACGGTCTCATCAGCTGATCACGGGTTAAAACATGTCAGCAAACAAGCCCTGGATGGCAGAACAGCTAAACGCATGCATTTAAGAAAGTGATTCCAGATCTGAACCCATGACTCAGCCGTAGTGTCTTGATGTGTTTTTCCTCTGCGTTCAGTGTTGTAAAGTGATCCGTCCGGCGGGCTGCAGTTTGCGGTGATGCTGTGCGGTGACCTCAGCAGATCAACACACAGCACCGTCTGCGACCTCAACCGGGAGACTCTCACCTTACACACACAATAAACTTACACTAGATATAAAACGTGCTGTCACATAATCCGGATGACCAGTAAAACTGTACATGGTGTTTCGTTGATAACCCTACCTGAAAGCGACGGTCCGTCCCGGTCTGTCAAACAACGGTCATACCGGAAGCATCCGCTCAGAGCTCTGCGTAGATTCCACTCAGTCAGTGCAACAGCCAATCAGAGATGAGAAGCTGACCAATCAGATTTCAGAGAATTGACTTTCACCGAATCACTCCCCCATTGTTATTTACAAAACGTTTTTAGTCTTCGGCTTACTCTCACATAACATTTACTTGATACTTTTAATGATTTAACCTTAACATAAACACCTAAACAGAAAATATGAAAAATGGTTAACTGATTATTAAATTTAAAATGATCTGCAGCTTTTGAGACTACATAAAACATTCCCTATGACTTATCGCGTCATCTTTAAAAACAAAACAAAAAACGATTAACTAAAGTTATTAACCAACTAAAAGTTGTAATGTTTGAATATACCTTATTGTGAAGTAAAATGCCTCTGGTCAAAATAGCTATACCATTTAATCAAGCGTAATCAAAGCTAAATCTAAATTTCAGGTACATGATATCACTAACTCTGATCTATGACAGGAACCGAATTTAGATAAGTGCAATTTGTTTCCAAGAAGATCAAGTTCTCTGAATAAGTCAGATATTAACTTAAGAGGACACTGGTGAGCTTGATCAACTGCATCAAAATGCACACCATTTATCAAAATGCTTTCTTTCTGATTGAATTTAGTGTTCTCATCTCATTCTGAATCTTAATCATAACTACTTTGAGAAGAGTAACATGGATCTTGTATTGATCAAATTACAGCTGTCAAACTGAATTATGCATCCGGAATTATCTAATTCCACCTAGTGGTGATCTTTAAATATACAGACTCTTCCCACAGTGCGACAAACAACTGAACTAAAGTTCGCACACATATTCATAGAAAAAAAGGATGACGATGATGATGATAAATTAATTAATTAATTTAAATTCGGTTCAAATTTTTTTTTCTGAACCTACAGCGTATCAATATGATAACTAGATTGAAAAGTTCGTCGAGACAAACTTTAAGTTGGCTTGTGAAAGTTTGGACCAGATAGTTTGAAAAAGTTTAAAGTTTAAATTAGTTTAAAGTTTAAAGCAGTTTAAAATAGTTTGAAGTTTAAATTAGTTTGAAGTTTAAAGTAGTTTGAAGTTTAAATTAGTGTAAAGTTTAAAATAGTTTAAAGTTTAAAGTAGTTTAAAGTTTAAAGTAGTTTACAGTTAAAAATAGTTTAAAGTAGATTAAAGTTTAAATTAGTTTAAAGTTTAAATTAGTTTAAAGTAGTTTAAAGTTTAAAGTAGTTTACAGTTAAAAATAGTTTAAAGTAGATTAAAGTTTAAATTAGTTTGAAGTTTAAATTAGTTTAAAGTAGTTTAAAGTTTAAAGTAGTTTACAGTTAAAAATAGTTTAAAGTAGATTAAAGTTTAAATTAGTTTGAAGTTTAAATTAGTTTAAAGTGATTTGAAGTTTGAAGTAGTTTAAAGTTTAAAATAGTTTAAAGTATAGTTTGAAGTAGTTTAAAGTTACTAGGGTGTTTCTAGAGGGTTGCTAAGGTGTTCTGAGTTGTTGCTAGGCGGTTGCTAGGGTATTTTGGGTGGTTGCTAGGGTGTTATGGATGGTTGCTATGGTGTTGCTAGGGAGTTCTGAGGTATTTTTGGTGGTTGCTAGGGTGTTGCTAGGGAGTTCTAAGGTGTTTTGGGTGGTTGCTAGGGTGTTGCTAGGGAGTTCTAAGGTATTTTGGGTGGTTGCTAGGGAGTTCTTAGGTATTTTTGGTGGTTACTAGGGTGTTGCTAGGGAGTTCTAAGGTATTTTGGGTGGTTGCTAGGGTGTTATGGGTGGTTGCTAGGGTGTTCTAATGTGTTTTGGGTGGTTGCTATGGTGTTGCTAGGGAGTTCTAAGGTATTTTGGGTGGTTGCTATGGTGTTGCTAGGGAGTTCTGAGGTATTTTGGGTGGTTGCTAGGGTGTTGCTAGGGAGTTCTGAGGTATTTTGGGTGGTTGCTAGGGTGTTGCTAGGGAGTTCTGAGGTATTTTGGGTGGTTGCTATGGTGTTGCTAGGGAGTTCTGAGGTATTTTGGGTGGTTGCTAGGGTGTTGCTAGGGAGTTCTAAGGTATTTTGAGTGGTTGCTATGGTGTTGCTAGGGAGTTCTAAGGTATTTTGGGTGGTTGCTAGGCTGTTATGGGTGGTTGCTAGGGTGTTCTAATGTGTTTTGGGTGGTTGCTATGGTGTTGCTAGGGAGTTCTAAGGTATTTTGGGTGGTTGCTATGGTGTTGCTAGGGAGTTCTGAGGTATTTTGGGTGGTTGCTAGGGTGTTGCTAGGGAGTTCTAAGGTGTTTTGGGTGGTTGCTAGGGAGTTCTAAGGTATTTTGGGTGGTTGCTAGGGAGTTCTGAGGTATTTTGGGTGGTTGCTAGGGTGTTGCTAGGGAGTTCTAAAGTATTTTGGGTGGTTGCTATGGTGTTATGGATGGTTGCTATGGTGTTATGGGTGGTTGCTATGGTGTTGCTAGGGTGTTCTAACACACACTAACTTGCTCACACACACACACACACACACACACACACAGTCAAGAGTTTTTGAGTTTAGAGTTTAGTTAGGGTTGAGGTAAGGCACGAGGCCTGCGGCCTCGTGCCTACGAGCGAGTTTTTATAGTTTTTATTCATAAAAAGCTTAAATTAGTTAAAAGTTTCAATTAGTTTGAAGTGTATAGATAGATGAGTTTATGAGTTTACATGAGTCTAAGTGTTCAGAGTTTAGTGTATATTAGCATCCTGGAGTTAGGGCTAAAGTGAGGCACAAGGCCTGCGGCCTTGTGCCTACGAGCGAGTTTTTATAGTTTTTATTCATAAAAAGTTTAAATTAGTTTGAAGTTTAAATTAGTTTGAAGTTTAAAATAGTTTGAGGTGGATAGATAGATGAGTTTAATGAGTTTACATGAGTCTCAATGGCTCATATAGTGTATAGAATGGCAGTTTGATTTAGTCTAGGCTTTCAAGGGATTTTGATTTGAATTTTTGGCAGTTGGGGAGTTTGAAAATCTGAACATTCCGCAATGTTAAGTCAATGGGAGTTTTTTCCGAGTTTGATCGTCATTTATAGGAAAACCGTAAGTCCGATCAGTCTGAAAAGATATAGCAACTAACTTCAGAACAGTTTGAGTGTCTGAGCCGAGTTTGGAGTATGTAGAGTTAAAGCTCTAGGACGAGATAGAGTCAACAGTTTTGGAAGAAGAATAACTAGATTAAAAAGTTCGTTGAAACAAACTTTAAGTTGGCTTGTGAAAGTTTGGACCAGATAGTTTGAAAAAGTTTAAAGTTTGAAGTAGTTTGAAGTTTAAATTAGTTTAAAGTTTAAAGCAGTTTAAAGTAGATTTAAGTTTAAAGTAGTTTACAGTTTAAAGTTTGAAGTTTAAATTAGTTTGAAGTTTAAAATAGTTTGAGGTGGATAGATAGATGAGTTTATGAGTTTACATGAGTCTAAGAGTTCAGAGTTTAGTGTATATTAGCATCCTGGAGTTAGGGCTAAGGTGAGGCACAAGGCCTGCGGCCTTGTGCCTACGAGCCAGTTTTTATAGTTTTTATTCATAAAAAGTTTAAATTAGTTTAAAGTTTAAATTAGTTTGAAGTTTAAAATAGTTTGAGGTAGACAGATAGATGAGTTTAATTGAGTCTCAATGGCTCATATAGTGTATAGAATGGCAGTTTGATTTAGTCTAGGCTTTCAAGGGATTTTGATTTGAATTTTTGGCAGTTGGGGAGTTTGAAAATCTGAACATTCCGCAATGTTAAGTCAATGGGATTTTTTCCGAGTTTGATCGTCATTTATAGGAAAACCGTAAGTCCGATGAGTTAGAAAAGATATAGCATACCGAGTCAGAACAGTTTGAGTGTCTGAGCCGAGTTTGGAGTTTGTAGAGTTAAAGCTCTAGGAGGAGATAGAATTGTAAATTTTAGTCAGAAGAATAATAATAACTAGAACGTACATTTCCAGAAGAAAATGTGAATGGTGCTTGCAGTGGCAAAACTCACCACTCGGTTGCTAGAGTGTGGTACATGATTGCATACGAGCCAACAACCATGTCTGTACGATGTTCTGCTGCTGAGGTATGGCTTATTCATGTTTTGGGTTGGTTGCTAGGGTGTTCTGGGTGGTTACTAGGGTGTTTTGGGTGGTTGCTAGGCAGTTGCTAGGGTGTTCTAGGTGGTTACTAGGCAGTTGCTTGGGTGTTCTGGGTGGTTGCTAGGGTGTTCTGGGTGGTTGCTAGGCGGTTGCTAGGGAGTTCTGAGGTATTTTGGGTGGTTGCTAGGGTGTTGCTAGGGAGTTCTAAGGTATTTTGGGTGGTTGCTATGGTGTTACTAGGGAGTTCTGAGGTATTTTGGGTGGTTGCTAGGGAGTTATGAGGTATTTTGGGTGGTTGCTATGGTGTTGCTAGGGAGTTCTAAGGTATTTTGGGTGGTTGTTAGGGTGTTATGGGTGGTTGCTAGGGTGTTCTAAGGTGTTTTGGGTGGTTGCTATGGTGTTGCTAGGGAGTTCTAAGGTATTTTGGGTGGTTGCTAGGGTGTTGCTAGGGAGTTCTAAGGTATTTTGAGTGGTTGTGTTATTAAACGAGTGCATTATAATGAGTGCACGAGGCCTGCGGCCTCGTGCCTATAGCCTATGGTTGCTAGGGTGCTGTAACTGGTTGCTATGGTGTGGCTATGAAGATTTTAGGCCATTACTTATTGGCTGCTGGATAATATAAATCCTCTGAGGGAGAGAGAGGGGGAGACATGCAGGGGTGTCAGGCCCTTTGTGTCTGTGTGTGTGAAAAATGACAGTTGGGATTTGAATTTCTGAAAATTCCGCAATGTTAAGTCAATGGGACTTTTTTGGCCGCTTTTTCGTCCGCTGTGCGAACATCGTACACCCGATCGCTTAGAAAAGATATAGCACACCTCTCCTCAATGGGCCGGTCGATTTGACACCTCACTCAGGGGTCTGTGACAAACGGTGCGGGGCGAGTTTCGCGCCAAAAAAGCGGCAGAATAATAAGAATAAGAATAAAAATAAGTATGAGCAATAACACTAATGTTGCTTTGCCTATAGGCAAGCACCATTAATAAGTTTAAATAGGATTTCAGTATGTTGGCTTTCACAAGCCAACTTAATAATAAGTTTAAATAGGATTTCAATAAATTGGCTTTCACAAGCCAACTTAATTAAAAACATTTTCAATAGGCTAGTTCCAATTCTACTTCAGACGTTTTTTTGGTGGAAATACAATACAGCAACAACTTTTGTGATTTTTCCATATCTTATATACTCATTCTTTTGGGGGTTTAATATTGATGAGAATAATCTAATCAAAGCAAGTTTTTGCATAAACCTTTTATTAATTGGAAAGTTTCTATCCATGCATGTAAATATGTATAAAGTAAATCCCGCTTTAACATTTTCAACAAATAGTTAAATTTGTATTTTATACAATCACAATGTCTGTTAAAACATCTAGAATTTGTGTCATGTTTAATATTCTTTCAGAATATGCTTTTATTATTTTTTGTACCCCTTCCCCCTTTTCTTTATCTTTTATTTTTATTTTTTACATTTCTTGAGAAATATTTTTCAATAGTTTAATTAGGCTTCTTTAAATATTTTCACTTGTTGAATATTGAGACATAACTTGTTGTCTGAAAGATTGTTTGTGTGTTATTGTATCCTCTGTTATAAACAAAACTCAAAGAAATACAACCTCCTAAAACATTTGGCCTCTTGAACATTGTGCAACACGCCGCCTGGCTCTAGAAAAACAAGTCAAAATAAAAGTCCGTCACGAATACTTTTTTGTGATTAAATTATTAAGAAATTACCCGAGGAATCGTTTTATATTATTATTGAAATATTTTCATTATTTACTTAACATTATATTTTATATTCTAATTTTGTATTAAATTTTGTCGTGTCTTTTATTATGACTTGCCAGGAGATGTGATCCTGTTGACCCGGTTGTCAATGTTAACTGCAGGCATGGGAATAAGCGGTACGTAAACTGTACAGATTTGTTTGGCACATTGTCTCGAAAGTATTCACAACACATTAGAATCAAATAATCTGTGATGTATTAGAGCCTTACCAACATTTCGAGCGATTAGTGATGATTTTGAGACTGTCAAACAGGGCATGTGTCCTTTCTGGGTCAGCTCGCCTCAAAAGCACTTTGTCCACCTGCTTCGATGAGACGGGAAAAGCTGGTATCATCCTAAAATCTGCGTCTACTGGGATATTTGAGAACCTAGCCTTAGAAGACTGGATTCACGATCACGTTGATCTGCAAAACAGAAGCATATTGTTATTATGGAGAAATTCCCCAGTGGTGGTCATAGGCAGACATCAAAACCCCTGGCAGGAGTGTAACCTTCCCATGTTGAGGCGCTTGGGGATCCCGCTAGCGAGACGTCGCAGTGGAGGTGGGACGGTTTTCCATGATTTTGGGAACATCAACATGACCTTCTTCACCTCCAAGAAGAAATACGACCGTCACAGAAATCTCAAAGTCGTTACCAGTGCATTGAAAGCACTCAGACCCGATCTAGATGTCACTGCAACAGACAGATTTGATATTTTGTTGAATGGGCATTACAAGATATCAGGCACTGCTGCGAAATTAGGCAGAACCTCAGCTTATCATCACTGTACATTGCTGTGTTCTGTTGATCGTTCAATATTGTCCTCAGTTCTGAAGAGTAACACTTCTGAAGTCATCAGGAGCAATGCCACCCCAAGCGTTCCTTCCCCTGTCAAGAACCTTTCGGATGTGGATCCCACTCTTGACTCCGATACTATCATGGAGGCTATTGCTTCCCAGTATAATAATGAATTTGGCTTTGACAGCCAAGTCATCACAGTTGACCCCGCTCATGAAGCTCTCATGCCTGGCATTCATAAGATGTCAAAGGATATTCAAATGTGGGAGTGGATTTATGGCAAAACTCCAAAATTCAGCGTTTGCGCATCTTTAGTGGTAGATGATGTGAATGTTAAGCTTGACATGGACATCAAAAGTGGGATTGTAGAACAATGTGCTGTGGAAATCCCTGAAGACTGGCTTCCTCCAGAGACGGTGAACGAGTTTACATCAACTCTCAATGGCAGCAAATACTGTCCAAATGAAGCTGCAGTGCTGCTGGCGGCGTTCGTGAGGACTCGGTCAATGAGCGCGGGTGTTGCTGGGAAGATTCAGAGATTGTGTGAAGGTGTGCTTTCAGTAATGTGAATAAAAATGAAGTCCGATATAAACATTATGTTGCTTGTTTCAAAAACCATGGACATTCTTTTGAAAGTTGTTTCCTGCACAGTCACACTTTATCCACAAATGCAGAGATTTGAAATGAAAAACACAAATACTGCTATTAATTCTATGATGAAACCACCTAAATAAATTTAAAGAATTGGGCAGAGATTCTAGTACTGCAGATATAATTAGCATATTTTAATTATTTAAACCATTTAGTGTTTGTACATATTAATAGGGCAATAGTATTAGATTAGATGAATATTTAGTTTGAGATATTAATAAAAAATACTATTGTTAAAAGTAATAATATTAATTAAAAAAAATATTAATAAAAACGAACCCCCCCATAAAAAAATTATCTATCCATCCACCCATCCATCCATCCATCTATATATTGTTTGATCTATCTATCCATCCATCCCTATCTATCTATCAATCTATTCACCCATCCATCCATCTATCGATCTATTTTCCACCCATCCCTCCCTATCTATCTTTATCTAACTATCTATCTATCTATCTTATCTATCCATCTATCTATCCACCCACCCATCCATCCCTCCCTCCCTCCCTCCCTATCCATCCATCCATCCATCCATCCAAATAGATTCTCCATATAGATAGATAGACATTTCAAATAGACTTTGAAATTTGTTTTAACAATTATGAATGTTATTTATTTGTTGAAAAAAATGTTTTTTTGACATGTTTTTGCCATAGGTTTGGCTGTTGTTGGTAACATACTTGCCATGCGCGGCGCTCCTGTCGCGTTTGCCTGTTCCTGACGCCAGTTTAGCGCAGATTAGTATGTCATGTAGATGGCCTTTAATTTTATTATTTAAATAAAGTCTTTTTATTTTTGTCTTTTATGCGGTTTGTTTGAGAAAAATGACAAGAACGGCATTATTTTGGAGTCAAAGACCCCGAAATCTCATTAAAATAGCATACATCCGATTCTTTTAATATGTAGCAGAATGAATGGACTATCCAGAAGCGCTAAAGGTCTGCGCTGAGGCCGCCGTGCGCGATTACTCAATGTCAAGTGCGCATGCGCAATACGAGCACGACCAACTTGCGTGGCTAACACCGACTACACTTGCATCGCAACGAGGAGGTTACAGTAATTCACACACAATGGGAAAGAAACAGAAAAATAAGGGAGATGACGGGTAAGTCAGAACACGGGCGAATGCGTAACACGGACTACAGTGAATTACTGTGCTGTTTATAATCTTGACAGGGTAACGTTAATGTTTAAGGAGACACACTGTTAGCCACCTGGCTAGCTTCTGATGGGCATGAGTTCATGTGCCGCTGTAACTAGGCCTGTCTTGATCATTACCATACTGACGCTCTTACCAAAGAGGAATATCATCAGTAGATCACTGACATTCACTAATACAGGTCTAGACACGAGGCTGATTGGGTAATTTATTGTAAGCATTTCTTATTTATCGCGTTTGTGTCTTTAAAATGAGACGCGAGTAGGTTTGACCAGCCCCCCTGAGTCGAGGTCCTCCAGCTGTGAGTGTTAGATTAGATGCACTTCACATGATGTGCTGTCATATCATATCAGACAATGTCCGAGCACAGAAGACACTAGTGTTTAAGGAGAGTGGCCTCTGTGTATTACACGCAGTGTCTGATTCCTCGTCCGACAGTGCAACATCATCCGTTTCCATTGTGCTGCCTTTCGCATTGTCTTCGGTAAAACGCTCTTCTATGGGATGCCATCGATCTTTGTTCATATAGAAACGGTGCTGTGCCTTATTTGAACTCCCTGCGAAATTATTACCCCCTCGTTGAGGCCGCTACCTGGTTGCCTAATCCTGAACCTACCTTGTACCTGGGACTCACTCAGGGGGGTCAGCATCTGAAGGAGGGGGGCCGAATTCGGCACAACAACTGTAACCGTTAGAAATCTCGAGCTGTGGAAATGTTAAAATGCTCGCAGGACTGTGACGGTCTGTCACCAGCTGGATTGGGCTTTCCCACTGAGATCAAGGGGTGTGATTGTGACAATGTTGAAATGGATGGACTGCACCTGTCAATCTTAGACAAGCTTATGATAATTAAAAAAAAATGATTCAGGCTGTATTTAAAATTTTAAGATAAACTTTTTTTGTGTGTGTGCATTTTGTCAGGGTTCCTGCAACATCTGTCTGAACGTTACTTGTCTATACCTATAAGATCATATGTTTTGTAAACATAGTGATCATTTATTGCATATATTTTCACCACAGTTGTGGAATGAGAAATTATTAACACCTCATTGATGATTTGAGTAATTGGTTAAGAGTGATATACTAAATGTGGCATGACAGTTCTTTCAATTTTCACATATATAATTTTAATTGAGTGTATAATTTATTCAATGTATCATTTTAAATGTCATGCAACCTTCAATAATCATAGACATACTGTTTTTGGTTAGAGTAAAGTGATTTTGGTGAATCCAGGGTGAATAATTTGTTTTGATGTTTTTAAACCGGTTCAGAGTGAATTAAATGAATATAAATATATTCATAAATGAATATACTAAAATTTCAATTAATATATATATATATATATTTATAATATAAAACAATTAAAATACATTGTGTGTGTGTGTGTGTGTGTGTGTGTATATATATATATATATAAGCAATACCCTTCAAATGCAGATGTCAGATACTACCATTATAAATATTAAAGGAAAATATGAATACATGTTTATTTTAATGTTATACGCATATATAATAATATTATAATAAATTCTAATATTTCAATATCTGTTAAGTTAATTAGGCTATACCGATTATTTAAACTAAAATAAACACAGTATTATTACAGTAATAATATTTATAATGAATAATAATAATAATTGCTAATATTCCAATATCCCTTGAGTTAATATATATATGCATACATACATAAATTCCTTATATATTATTAGAAATTAATTTATCAAAATCTGAAGTTTGGTAATGATTGTATTTTTTATGTCAGACTCTAATCTTTTATGTTCTTCTGTAATGTAAGCTGTGGATTGTTTCTAGTTTGTTAGGTTGAAATTATTCTTGTGTTTCGCTGTATTACTGGGCAATGTGGGACAGTAGTTTCACCTGCTTTGACCTGTTTTCTCCTTCCGATTTATAGTCGCTTGAAGGTCTAAATTTAGCCGGGTCTGATGCTGAGCAGATTCATGCTCTTCTGGCCTCGCTGGAGGTGGTTAAGTAGATAAGTGCCCTAATGAGTGTGTTAACCTGTGCTAACCATTCAGTGCTGGTTGCTCTGTCATTCCCTGTTCAGTCCCAGATGATGTCATGAGATCCAACCATGAACTATTGCACTTTCAGTTGCATCAAAACAAGATTACCTGTGACTATTACTGACTTTTGAAAAGGCTTTGCATTGCATCAAAGAACTGGTTTGCTAAAACACGTTTTTGAGTTTATTAAACGTCCCCCGATCTCTCCTTCATTCATTCAAGTAATTTGTCCAACTGTCTATTAGCTGGTCTTTCATCATCTGCTCGGTGTTTGCTGAAGGTCAGCAGGTTTATGTACGGGAGAGGGCTCTACCCTGTGATGTGAGGGTGCTAAACGGTGCGTTTTCCCTTTCTGATGCAACAAGCATGCAAGGAGGGCTTTAGACTCCACTATATAAGCAGCAGCACAAGTTCACTTCCTCGTTGCTGTGTTTGACTTGACGGGTAAGGTGCACGTCTTTAGGAGTTTAATATGCTCGGTTTTTGTCAATCTTGTTGTAAATCTTGCTATGTGCTTTCATTGGTTATCTAGAGTGTTTTTTTTGGGGTGTAATATGCATCTGTGCTGCGGTTGTAATGCTGATTGATTGATGAGTTTGTCAGAAATATATTGTCTTCTTACAGCACTGGTCTATAATGGTAGTCTTTTTAGTGAAAGTATGATGTGAAGTCACAGTTTTCCTGGCCAATTGCTAGTTAATCATTTCTGGTGGTCTGCATTTACTCAGAGGTTAATTGTTTTGTTGCACCGTACATGTGTGTTAACCTGATTTCATCAAATATTTTTAATTTTATGTACATTTCTATTCGCTTTCTCATAACATTTCTACATTTATTTAAATGCAAAATATTTTGTTAAATGTACACCATTTAAAGACCCTGTGAAATCTATTCTTGTAGAGATGTTTCCTGTTCAAACTAGGGCTGCATAACGATTAATCGCAACTAATCGTTTGCAAAATAAGTTTTTGTTTACATCATATATGTGTGTGTGTACTGTGTAAAATAATTATGTATTTATAAATACACACACATGCATGTATATATATATTTTTTTACATGTTTATATACATTTTTATATTTAAATATAATTTATATTATATATAATTATAAAAATCTTAATATATAAAAAATTTTTTTTTAAATTATACATGCATGTTTGTGTATTTATATATACAGAATTATTATACACAGTACACACACATATATGATGTAAGCACAAACTTTTATTTGCAAACGATTAGTTGCGATTAATCGTTATGCAGCCCTAGTTCAAACAGGAAGATTACTATTAGGGGGAATCATCTTATTCGTGAAAGTTATAGTTATAGTCCAATGTCCTTGAAGAGGTAAACTGTAAATGTTAAGTGTGTGTGTGCTTGATGATATTTTTTTAGTCAATTTTTAGAAATACGCCACCATGTAGAAGACCTTAAAGTTTAAATACTTGAAAAAAAAACCCCGTCCTCAGTCAAATTGAATGTTTTCTTCATCTTTTTCTGAATTTCATAGTGCCAAAGACGACGGGGTTGACATCGACGCACTTGCGGCAGAGATTGAAGGAGCAGGAGCAGGCAAGGAGCAGAACAAATCAAAGAGCAAGAAAAAGAAAGTAAAGAAAGAAGACTACGAGTAAGTCTTCGTCTCTTTCCTCAAACACTGACACAGTTGATAAGCCTAAAGAGATTTTCCCAGGCTATACAGTTAACCTACTGCTCAAATAGTTTAGGGTCAAGATTTATTTAATATTGTTAAAAGCTTCTGCCATTCTAAACTCATCAGGCATTATAGGAGAAAACTCTGAGCTGTTATCTTGAAAAATTATTGCAAACAATATTTAATAAAAGGGTGCCAATAATTGTGGCCAATGTGTTTTGGAGAAAAGCATTTATTTCATAATGTGATTTACCTCCTACTTTCAATTCTTTTACTTCAAAGAAAGGTTAGATTTTCTTTTTGCGAATTCTTTGAATGAAAAATCTAAAGAATTAACAGTGCAGATTTATTTTTACAGCCATCTTTGATCATATTAACCAGGGGTGCCAATAATTCTGACCACAACTGTACGAACCCTGAGATGAATAATGTAAAAACATTCAATTATTTCTGCCACAATACCATGATTACAGTTAGCATTGCTACATTAATCCATGGTGAATGTTAGTGATTTTATAGACTGTAAAAACTTCTATAACTTTCCACGTCAGCACTGTATGATCTGATATTTATGGTTTATAACAAAGAATTCTGCGCAGATTTTGAATGCTTCTCACTACATCTCTGCGGAGAATTCAAACACTTTCTCACTTGATCTGAACTGATAAACTCTCCGCGCTGCACAGCTCAAACGAGAAGGTTTCGTTCTGCTTTCCTTTCATTTGCCGTTTGATGTTTTTCATATGCAACAGAAATGGAAGCTCTTATCAGTTGGGCAACTCGCACCGGGAAGAAAAGTTTCCAAAATGTCAGTCTGGAGCCCCGCCACATCCTTACTCCAGTCTTCTGTGTCACATGATCCTTTAGAAATCATTCTAATATGCTGATTTTCTGCTCAAGAAACACTATCAGAGTTAAACGGTTGTCTTTTGGAACATTATAAATGTCTTTACTGTCACTAATCAGTTTAATATGTGACTAAAATGCTGAATAAAAGTATTCATTTACATGGAAATATCAGTAGTGTAAATGTTTGGAAATGACTGATTACCTTTTTTTATTGCAGTGAGGATGAAATCCAGAAAGAACTAGAGAGGCTGTCAGTAGAAGAGAAAGCAGGAAAACCAGAAAAAGAAACGGCAAAGGTATTCTTTAATAACACACACCGATAAACACGTTCAACACACATCTTCTTTCCTCCCTCGTCTAATAGTGCAGATACTATAAGTAGAGTCATTTGCCATTGAAAGCAATTCCTGCGTGTGTTTCCCTCTTAGAAATCCGATTCAGTAGACGAGCCTGAACCTGAGCCCACCTTGACGAAAGCAGACAAGAAGAAGGCCAAGAAGGGTAAGAAGGCGAATCTGGAGGATGAGGAAGGTGATGAAGATCAGGGTCAGAACAACATGGAAAACGAGCACAGGACGAAAGATACAAAGACGGTTCCGGCTCCCGCTCCTGCTGGTCCTGCTTCAGACTCTGAGGACGAGGGCTCGCAGTCACGACAGAAACCCAAGGCTAAAAAGAAAGCCGGGCGAAAGGGCGCGTCTGACTCGGAGGAGGATGATGATGAAGATGGCGGTGCGAAGAAGGGCGGAGGAGCGGCCGACAATGACGAATCGGATGATGACTCTCAAACCTCAAGCAAGAAGAAGAAAGGTAAAGGCAGACCCAAAGCAGAGAGTGAGGAAGACGAAAGAGAAGACCCGTCCTTCAAGATGAAGACAGCTGCGCAGAAGAAAGCCGAGAAAAAAGAGAGGGATAAGAAGAAGAAAGAGGAGGAGAGGGCCAAGCTGAGGGCTAAGAGAGAAAAAGAGGAAGAGGCGTCAAAAAAGGATGAAGGGAAACCGGTCACCACACCTTCAACAGAGAGCAAGACGTTAGAGACAGCGGCTTCAGTGGAGCAGGATGAAGCTGATGTCCAAGGAGAAGGTCAGATTTTCCATAGTACATTGTCCACTCAGAAGTGCTTCTATATGTGTATTATAATATATTCTGTATATATAAGATATTCAAGTGTTCAGATATTTTCTTTTTTTTTTATTACTTTTTTTCTCAGTGATAACATTTATTAAATGCGCAATGCAGGATTTAAAATACAGTAAAAAATATTTGTATTACACACACTACTGTTCAATAGGTTTGGGGTCAGTAATGTATATATTTTTTTGAAAGTCGTCTCTTTTGCACACCAAGGCTGTAATATTGTGAAATATTATTACAAAAATACAGTAATATTGCCAAATGTTTATTACAATTTCAAATAACTTTGTTTTATTTGAATATATTTTATCATCATTCTAAGATGCTGATTTGGTGCTCACTGCTCAAGAAACATTTCTTATTATTATCAATTGTTGAAAACCGTTATTGCTGCTTATTTTACTTTTTTGCATTTTTTCAGGATTCTTTTAAAAATAGAAAGTTCAAAAGAACAGCATTTATTTGAAATAATAATGATCTTTTGTAACATTATCCCCCGGTTTCACAGACAAGTCTTAAGCTAGTCCCAGACTAAAATGCATTTTTGAGCTGTTTTAACTGAAAGCAACTTGCACGGATATATCTTAAAATATGTCACTGCCATTGTTTTGTCTCAAGATGCACAGCAGTATTTTTTTCCCAAAGGCATGTTTATAAAAAACACTTAAATGTCCTAGTTAAACTAAAGCCTAATTCTGGCTTAATCTAAGCCCTGTCTGTGAAACCGGGCCTATATGTCTTTAGCTGTCAATTTTGATCTATTTAATGCACCCTTGCCGAATACAATAATTTATTTAAAAAAAAATCGTACTGAACCCAAATTATTGAAGTTTAATATATAGCCATTTTTGCTACTGAAGTTTAAATCAAACTCTATTAAAGATAAATTGTCAAAACATGCTCTATAGGAAACTTTTAAAAAGATGATGAAAGCCATCATGATTGTGAAAGTCCTAAGATTTAAGATCATAAATTAGTTAATAACGTCTGAGCCACACTGGTTGATCTCAAATATGCTCATCTGGGTTATTTCAAGCCTACATGATTACAGTTTTTTTTATTCTCCAACTAATTTCCCCCTCTTCCTCTGCTTTTCTACAGAGGAGGCTGAGGGTGATAAAAAGAAAAAGGACAAGAAGAAGAAGAAAGGCGAAAAGGAGGAGAAAGACAAGAAAAAGGGTCCCAGCAAAGCGACGGTGAAAGCCATGCAGGAGGCCCTGGCCAAAATGAAGGAAGAGGAGGAACGAATCAAAAGAGAGGAGGAGGAGAAACAGAAGCTGATGGAGGAGATGGAGGCTCAGAGACTGGAGCAGGTCAGTGGAAAGACACGGCCACTCAAGATCATGCTGTCATGATTCTGGTTCCTTCAACTCTGAAACCTTCATCCACAGGAGCGTCTAGAGACCGAGAGGAAGGAGAAGAAGAAGCAAAAGGAAAAGGAGAGAAAGGAGAGACTAAAGAAGGAGGGAAAACTGCTCACCAAGGCCCAGAAAGAGGCTCGAGCCAGAGCAGAAGCCACACTGCGAGCACTGCAGGCTCAGGGTGAGAACATGACTGATAGTGCTTATGGGGAAGTTATGATGATAGTTTTTTTTTTACCTGGTGGTGTCGTTGGCTTCCTTTCAGGTATTGAAGTGCCATCCAAAGATGCAATGCCAAAGAAGAAGCCGGTTTACTCAGACAAGAGAAAAAAGAAGCCAACAGCACAAACTCCTGAAGGTTAGATCCTGACTTGCTCCCTGCTGTAATCAAAGATGGTTAAATGTCCTAAGATTTTTTTTTTGTTGTTGGCTTATATTAGAAACATCAGAAGTGACAGCACCTACACCAGAGGCTCCTAAGCCAATCACAACAGAGATGGAAGTAGACAAGCCTGATGCGGAGCCAGGTAACGACCAATCACAGCCAGCTCTGCTAGTTTTACTCGGGTTTAATATGAAAAGTAATAAGCTTGACTTTGATTTCTCAAATGTAGGGCCCTTTAAAATCTGTTTATTATTTCCCCTAAATTCTGTTTTCTGTTTATTTTATTTGAATGGTTTAACTGTGTTTTAGTCATTAAACGGCATGTTTGATCAATTGAAATAGGAAATGTAACATTTGAATCCGTCTTTTAAATGTAATTTACAATAAATCATAGCATTTTTATTTCTGTCAGGTCTGCACAACAAAACGAAAATATAAATTAAAACTTAAAAATCTTGTTTTTGTTATTCCTCAATTGAAAAAAAAAAGAAGTAATCATCTAAAATCAATGTTGTTGTTATTATTATTATTACTACTAGTACTATTTTGAGAAGTACATTTTAGTAAGAGTAATATATTTCTATCGCAATTTCATGTTAACCATATTTTCATTTTTTTTCATTCTGTCCTTTAAGTTTTTGACATGCAGATAGCAATTTTTGTGGTTTAATAACTACTGACACTATTCCATATCGCAATTTGAATATGATTCATTTTACAGCCCTTCTCTTGAGTTATTAATCCAAAATTTGCTAAATTCCGTGACAGTAAAATTGACTGTTCATAAATGTATGCCTGTAAGGAAGTATGATGGCTTCTTAAAATTGTAATTTTCATTGTTACAGTTAAGGAGCCAAAGGCAGAGGCTGCTGATCTGGACGACTGGGAGGCCATGGCCAGCGATGAGGAGAAAGGTGGGGTTAAAGCGACCTGTCCAACAGATGCATATCTTTTAAAATCAAAGTCATTTCGTGGTAGTTTTCCACGGACCCTGATTAATTTGACATTTGTGCACGCAGAGATGAAGAAGGTTCACATCGAGGTGAAGGAACCCACTACAGCTACACAAAAACCTGCCGAAGACAAGGAGGATGGCAGTGAGGAAGAAGAGGATGATGAAGAGGAGGATGATGATGAGGAGGAGGAAGAAGAAGAGGGTGAAGGAGAGGAAGAGAGCGAGGATGAGGAGGACAACAAAGACCGCAGCAGCAAGACGACCACAAACAAAGCAAGAAAAGAGCCGAGCTCAGAGTCGAGCAGCGAGAGCGACTCGGATGATGACCGAAGCAAAGAGGAGAGACTTTACGACAAGGCCAAGAGGCGCATCGAGGTACAGATACTCAGTGTGTTGTACAGATATACGCACATTTTAGTCAGTGGAGTTGAAATCAATCATGTTTTCCTTTGTGTGCAGAAACGAAGGCAGGAAAACATAAAGAACATTAATTTGGACAAGCTCCGATCTCCTGTGGTTTGTGTACTGGGTCATGTGGACACAGGGAAGACCAAAATCCTGGATAAGGTGCGTTTTAAAGTGACTGATGTGGACTTGTGTGGTTTTTGTGTGTTTATTATTGTCTTCTTCTCTGTCCATCAGCTGAGACACACACATGTTCAGGATGGTGAGGCTGGTGGTATCACACAGCAGATCGGAGCCACAAATGTGCCCCTGGACACCATATTAGAGCAAACCAAGATGGTGAAAAATGTGAGTATCTTTATGAAACGCACATTCTCTCACTCAGTTTCCCCCCTCTTTTTTAAGACGTGTTTCAGGGTCTGTACAGTCATAGCATGTAGGTTAGATGGGTAAATGAATCCACACACAATATTAGATCAAATCAGTAATTTGAAAACGGTGTGTGTGATTCAGCTGTACCGTGTTTGCTCTCTAAGAGATTAAGCCGCCTCGAAAAAAGCTCAGTCTCAAAAGCCAGTGTCAAATTGAGTTATTTTCGTGGCATATTGCGCTTAAACGCCCTAATACACAAAAAAAATGGTCAAAATGCATGTCTTTGTGAAAACAAAATCAGATTTGTCTTAAGTGAATGTAAAAAGTTAAGAAATATATGCATGTATACCAGAATGCTTGCTTGGTCTTAAAGTGACAGCAGTCTAAATAAGGGGGGACATTACAATACTCAGGATTCGGGCATTCAGGCACGTGACGTTATGTTATCTGTGTGGAGTAACATCTGGGACAGTTGCACGCAGTTTGTTCTTATTATTAAAACAAATAGAAAGCAAACCAATAGCATTAATAGTCATTAATTTTAGTTCAGATGTACTATGATAAATTTGAACATTGATTTGTATTCTTATTTTACATTGTGTACGTAGACTTTCATGGAACATTAGGTCATGAATATTGCCTCAAAAGTCATGGAAATGTATTGGTAAAGATGTGTGTGAACCCTGGTGTTTGTGTGTTTTTATCAGTTTGAGATGGAGAGTGTGAAGATTCCTGGCATGCTCATTATTGACACACCTGGACACGAGTCTTTCAGGTACACACTCTAGTGTGTGTGTGTGTGTGTGTGTGTGTGTGTGTGTGTGTGTGTGTGTGTGTGTGTGTGTGTGTGTGTGTGTGTGTGTGTGTGTGTGTGTGTGTGTGTGTGTGTGTGTGTGTGTGTGTGTGTGTGTGTGTGTGTGTGTGTGTGTGTGTGTGTGTGTGTGTGTGTGTGTGTGTGTGTGTGTGTGTGTGTAATAAATAAAATTAATACTTTTATTCCTCAAGGATCCCTTAAATGTATAAAATTGATAGTAAAGAGATTTTAAATGTTTCTATTTCAAATAAATGCTGTTTCTTTTGAAAGTTATGTACTTCAAAGAATACTGAAAATAATAATTGTTTCCTCAAAAATATTTAGCAGCATAATTGTAAATGTTTCTTGAGCAGCAAATCAGCATATTAGAATGATTTCTAAAGGATCATGTGACACTGAAGACTGGAGTGATGATGCTGAAAATTTGCCATCACAGAAATAAAATTACATTTAAAAAAAAAATGTTTTTTAAAAATGTAAAAATTCAAATAAAAAAGTTATTTTACATTGTAATAAATTGTTTCACTGTATTTTTTTATATATAGATTGTTTAGTTTTCTGATAAGGCTTAAACTTCAACCAACGTGAGGTCCAAAAAGTATGGTATACATTTAAATATACAGAAATCAGTGGAAACAAAATAATATAAGAAATATCAGACAAATATCCCTGATACGTAAAATACAAGGAGGGTAATCAAGTCATAAAATCACTTTTGTTACATCATGAGTTTTACAGTATTTTTATTCCGATTAATAAATTCAACCTTTGTGAATATAAGAGACTTACAAAAAATGTTTTACCAATCCCAAACTTTTGAATGGTTGTGTATGTTTGTATTTAAATAATATATTATTTATTTTATTTTTAGACTCTAGTTTTATAGTATTTGTATGTTTAATGGCACTCTCCTCCACCCTTCAGTAATCTGAGGAACAGGGGTAGTTCTCTGTGTGACATCGCCATCCTGGTGGTGGATATCATGCACGGTTTAGAGCCACAGACACTCGAGTCCATCAACCTGCTGAAGGAGAAGAAATGCCCCTTCATAGTAGCGCTTAACAAGGTACCAGATAGTGCCTACTGAATGCTCATACTGATCATTACAACAAGTATTTGAATACGAATGTTTCTTTGTCAGATCGACCGTCTGTATGACTGGAAAAAGAGTCCAGAAACAGACGTGGTGGCCACACTGAAGAAACAGAAGAAGAACACCAAGGATGAGTTTGATGAGAGGGCTAAAGCTGTCATCGTAGAGTTCGCGCAGCAGGTCTGTTGTCTCTATCGTTTTCTTTTTGTATAGTCCTATATACCTTTCTTCTTAAAGGGTCATGAAACCCCCCTCTTTCTGCTCAAGTCTAGCTCACAATCTTTTTGAAAAATGCAACTTAAATGGGTGTGGATGGCTGTGAGAATAAGGGAGGGGAGTGGGTGTAGTGTGGCACGGCAGGGGAGAGGAGAGGTGAGGGGGGGATAACTGTCATCGGCCAGTACAATGAAATACACTTTCAAAAGTAGGCTAACTGAATGCCCTGCTACATATATTAGCCTACAGTAATCATAATTCTATTCAAAACATATGAATGTATAATTATAATGTCATTATAAAATATATATTTGTTTATACACTATAAATGCATAGCCTATATTTTAAAATAATACATTTTCCGCTTAAAAAAACGTTCCGTACATAGCCTACGCACCCCCTGATCCCCATAATAAAGATGGACAGTGACATAGAAATTTGGCAAATAAAACGGTCAGGGTAACATTTCAGACAGACACACACACACACACCTCTGCTCTGAGGGATAGAAAAGTCACCGGGACTTGGTAGCCTACCGCATCACTTGCAAGACGCAACCTGCATTGGTGAAAAAGGCTGAAGTCCACCATTCTCGAAGCTCTCTCGATAAAAATGCTTGCTACACACACATAGTTGATAGTTTAGATTTGTCCGTGGTTTATGGCCAACCAACCGCCCGGAGCCAGAGTCCAGCCCTGGCAACATTGCAGGGAAACATATGCAACGTACTGGAACTTTTGCAGCACGAAAACAAACACTTGCGTCCCGTGATTGCCTCTCTTGTCTATTAGCCTACGCGATATCACAGTTTGACATGTCTGTCATTGGAAAGATCCACGTGGTGTCATGAATAATTAAGAGACAGTGTCTTCTCATAGGATATGAAAAGTCTCATTAATAATTATGAGACACCGATGAGTCATCAAAGTACTACAGTGCTCTGCTCTGGACACAATGAAGATTTTAAACCCCGAAGATGAAAATAGCGGAAAAAAAAATCAGATTTAACCATTTTCCCCCACTATTAAATCTAACAGATGCTAACATTGTCTTCAATGGTGTTAAACACACATACCTCCGTTAAAATCTCAGAAAATTTAATTCAGGGTTTCATGACCCTTTAATGTTGTTTGCAAATGCTGTTTCTTGTTGACTTTAACATGTATAAGAAGTGAGCTTAACTTCAATGTTGTCTTGTGTGTCTTTCAATCTTCAGGGTCTTAATGCCGCCCTGTTCTACGAGAACAAAGATCCTCGTACGTTTGTGTCCCTGGTTCCCACCTCGGCCCACTCGGGTGACGGGATGGGGAACCTCATCGCCCTGCTGGTTGAGCTCACTCAAACCATGCTGGCCCGCCGACTGGCTCACTGTGACGAACTTCGGGCACAGGTCATGGAGGTAAGCGGCTTTAATGAGTTGATTATGACATTACATTTAGATTTGACCACATTGCAACGACTTTCCTTTTACACGTTTTTTGCTGCATTGAGCATTATAACCAATCACACATTTCTGTTGAGTATATGAATTCAATGGCCAATCAGAGGCATTTAGATTAGTCAATGCTGAAAATGCCAGAGCTTTGTTCGGTGTGCGCCCTTAATAACTGCATCCTATATTGTGAATAAACAACTAAGTGCAGATACGATGCAAGTACATTCATTCTGCAGTGTAGACCGCTTGAAATCACGGACCGCTTCAGTGATAAAGATGTTCTTTGCTTGCTTTCTGTATATAATTTATTCCAAATTTGACTAGCTATTTTGTTTTTTATGCTACTAAAATCACCAATGTGAAGTCTTTAGCTTGTTTTGTCTGTGTAGCCAGAATATGATGTGCCTTTCCCCAAACACAAAACTTTTTAAAATATATTTTATTTCTTATTATGATTGACAACAATGATTTTTGTCATAATATTGTAATCGCTGTCCAGTGTCCACTACAGACCAATGGTAGTTTGAAGGAGTTTACCCCTCAAACTTTTTTCAGAACGTTCAGACTGCTGAAATGAACTCCAAACAAACATTTGTTTTTTGGCCTGATTTTATTTTAAATGATGTCACACCAGTCCGTTTTTTGATTTCGCTTGTAGAATCTGATGCAGCTTCTGTTCCTCCTTTGCAGTGTAAAGATGTTTTTTGTTGATGTTGATCATTTTATTGGTAACTGTCTATACTATAGTATTCCGATTGATTTTAAGTAATTGTGTTGTCTTGTGTTAAATATGTAAATTTAACCAAGTACCTAAACATTGCCCTTATAAAGAAAAAAAGCTAATATTTGCCCCTTATTGGAAAAGTTGATTTTTGTCTCTTGTACTTTTTTTTCAAGCTGTAATATAACCTCTGCGGTCCATTTCCTATATCTTAGGTAAAGGCTCTGCCTGGCATGGGTACGACGATAGACGTGATCCTGATCAATGGTTGTCTGCGGGAGGGCGATACCATTATCGTCCCTGGTGTGGATGGACCAATCGTCTCTCAGATCAGAGGGTTGCTCCTCCCTCCACCCCTGAAAGAGCTCCGAGTGAAGGTCTCATGTCCAGTTATATATTTAATTCGCCATATCCGTTATGTTGCGATTGAGCTCTGAGCTTGTCTCACTTGATCACATGCTAAATGTTTCTTCTCTCTGTGTACAGAATCCGTATGAGAAGCATAAAGAAGTGTCCACGGCTCAGGGAGTGAAGATCCTGGGGAAAGATCTGGAGAAGACGCTGGCAGGTCTGCCTCTCCTCGTCGCTCATAAAGAGGATGAAGTTCCAGTCCTGAGGGTAACCATGTTCTTCTACAAACCAATCAGCTGTGTCCCTTTAAGAACATGCTGCATTTTTTTTTCTTTCCTCTCTTTTCTCGCACATAGAATAATCAAGTCAGTAATAACTGTTAATCGAATTGCTACATTGCAACCTGATGTTTGCTCTTTGTAGGACGAGTTGATCCGGGAGCTGAAACAGACTCTGAATGCCATAAAGCTGGAGGAGAAGGGTGTGTATGTGCAGGCCTCCACGCTCGGCTCTCTGGAGGCTCTACTGGAGTACTTGCGTACATCCAAAGTGCCTGTAAGTCTTCAAACACCTCACACACTCTCGTAAAACCCTTTTTATAAATCTGTTATTGAAGAACTTGCTTGGATTTATTATGGTTTTGCGATGCATGTTGTATCTAAGCTCTTTCAAAACCAAGCAAGCTGCCTACATAAGCAGTTGCCTTCTAAGGCCACATCCTGTCTGTCGTGGCAGTGTGTTTGAGTGAGTTAGTGCGCCCTAAATTGTCGGCAACTCTGTGTGACGCACAAATCTCTCTTCTCACGTGAAGCACGTGAAAGATTCCAGATTTGCTATTGATTCTAGTCGAGTTTGATGGGAACATCTTACTCTAATGAGCAATACATGGTGCACAAATATTGGTCAAAGTAGTCAAGTTTTAATTAGATTATATATAATGTACTTCAGTATATAAAGTATTAAATGCAAATATGTTTATAATCAGCATTTCTCTCATCTTGGCTGCCATCTTAAAGTATTCTTTTTAGGGCTATCACCATGATTAAAGTACTCTATTTAAAAAAAATTATTGATTGCAATTTATCTGTTTCGATTAACCTGTGTGGTGACCAATCAGGTCCTCCCTTGAAATCGGGTCTCTGTTAGGACTCCAAGCGATACTCTCTTTATCGCCTTATTACAATTCCTACAAAATCACGTTATGATAAATGCTGTTTGAACTGTTCTAAAGACCATTAATGTCTGTATTAGCCTATGTACTAGAATAGCATACAGATACCCGATTAGCCTGATAGCTTAGATTATACACGCGTTTGCACTTACCCTACACGTATTCACAGTCATCTTTAATATTACGTGTTGATTTAAGTGGACCTAATTCCAAGGACAGGAATCCATGAACGGCGTTATAAGACAGTTTATATATTATATATAAAGTACGATATATTGAAACCATTTAAAAATCATAGCATAGCGCTACTGTGAAATCACAAAGTATGCGATTCAATTAAATAAGTATATGCACTGCGGGTTTTGGTGAAGCGCTATGCTTTAACTATTTACATATGTGCAGGTTACGTGTATCTCAGATCGGCTCCGTTCACTGTAAAAGCTGCTCCACACGAACTCAGTCTCTGCATGTGCTGTTTGTTTGGGTTTCCAATAACGTGCGTTTGGGAACGTATATTAAGTCTTAAGTCCCAGAATAACATTCATCTGGGAACACAACGTGCGCTATTTCACCAGATTTGTAACATAAACCTATCAAATACATCAAAATATTTCTAAATATATGACAACAATCACAATCAGTTGGCGCCCTCTGCAGAAATTTGATCAAATAAAGGGAATATACATAAGTTGATTGTTTATAATATTATGTATATTACATTATGTATTTTAACAGTTAAAACCATATGATTACTTGATTGTGATACTTTATTTGAACCAATAATTATTGCCTTATTGTATATGTATTTCAAGTCATTTTACACGTTATTAGGTCTATTTGTATTACCACCCAAAAAATTATAAAGTTACTCGATTAATCGTCAAAATATCAACCGATTACTTGATTACCAACATAATCATTGTTTGTGTTTTCTCCGTTGAGCTTGATAAAGTGTAATTGAGCTGTAGTGTTTCAGTTGTTTGCATCTCCACTTAGATTCTCTTTCTGTCCTTCAGTATGCTGGCATCAACATCGGTCCCGTCCACAAGAAAGACGTCATGAAAGCTTCTACTATGTTGGAGCACGATCAACAGTATGTATTCTGAGTAATGCATAATTTATCTCCTGTTATGAGATTATATCATGCTAATCATTCTCTCTTACTTTCTGTAGGTATGCAGTGATCCTGGCGTTTGATGTGAAAATAGAGCGAGATTCTCAGGAGATGGCCGACAGTCTCGGCGTGCGCATTTTCAGCGCCGAGATCATCTACCATCTGTTTGACGCCTTCACCAAATACAGAGAAGACTACAAGAAACAGAAACAGGATGAGTTCAAGTGCGTTATCTACTGCCCTCATCCTCACCCTATTTACATTTCAAAAGTTAATATTTTAGTTCATACTAACAAGTAATACTTTTATTTAGCACGAGTGCATTAAATTGATAAATAGTGGCATTTATAATGTTACAAAAGATTTCTGTTTCAAATAAATGCTGTGTACTGCATAATATTTTTGTGGAAACTGGTATTTTTTCACAATTCCTTGTTGAATAGAAATAGACCGTTTCCACAAAAGTATTATGCAGTAACATTAATTTTCACAAAAAATGTTTCTTAAGCAACAAATCCGCATATTAGAATGATTTCTGAAGGATCATGTGACACTTTTTTCACAATATTGCCATTTACACAGCCTTGGCGAGCAAAATAGATTTATAGCCCATAGTAGTGTACGTTTTAACATTAACTCCTCACATTAAAGGCTGTGTCAAAGTTGTTACTTTGAAGAACAGATCATTTTTCCTGAATGTTTGCCGTCTGAATATTTGAAAGTATCTCTCTTTTTCAGACAACTAGCCGTGTTTCCCTGTAAGCTGCGTATATTGCCCCAGTTCATCTTCAACTCCAGAGATCCCATCGTCATGGGCGTCATTGTGGACGCCGGGGTTCTGAGAACAGGCACTCCGGTGTGTGTGCCCACCAAAGGGGTGAGACATTTAGACCGTTTACACATTATATGCTCACTTTCCTCTACTGTCTTTTTTTTTATTTTATAAAATATGTAGTGCTATTGTTTGCATAATTTTTTCTCTCCTTCTCAGTTTGTAGACATTGGCATTGTGACCGGTATTGAAATAAATCACAAAACTGTCGACATCGCTAAGAAAGGACAGGAGATCTGTGTGAAAATAGAACCGATTCCTGGAGAATCACCCAAGATGTACGGCCGACACTTTGAGGCTGTAGACCTCATTGTTAGCAAGGTAAGCTCTCTCCTACATCCTGAAATAAAGCCACTGGAGTTCATGTGATGCCAAGACATAGTGTTGTTTTTGTTGACCCTTTTCCCGCCAGCGTTAAAAAAAAAGAAAAAGTTGCCAGCCACCGCCAGCGTTTTTGATCATTTTCACAATTTCATGGCCTCCAGTATATTTGTTCCAAGACAAAATTAGAAGCCTTTAAAATGGTATAATAGGAAAATGAAAACGGATTATATAAAAGTTTATTCAAAATATGAATAAATACTATAATAGTAGGGCTGTAACCGATTAATTGCGATTAATCGCATCCAAAATAAAAGTTTGTGTTTACATAATATATATGTGTGTGTATTGTGTATAATTATTTTGTATATATAAGTACACACACATGCATGGCTATCGTGCCGACTATTCTGGGCTCAACAACGACGACGCAAACTGTAAGTAATGTGTTTAAAACTTTAAACTACTTTTTAAATACGCTGAATCCACAAATGTTCTGGCTGGGGGCGTTAATAATTGATGCATAGGCACTAACGTTAGCCAATCATAACAGGGGGCGTTAACACTGAACTCTTAAAGGGGAAACACCCCCAAAACAGACTGTTTGAATCAGAGGATGAGAAACAGGGTGGGAAAAGGTCATAAATCACTACATTTTAAAAGTTTTTTGTAAAAAAAACTATAGTAATACTATATTTGCACCTAAGGGAACATAAATAAATAAAAAATAAAAAAAACATGTCATGACCCCTTTAAGAAAAAGGTGTTATTTATATATAAAATAGTTATATTTATATATAATATAAATTATATAAAAATATATATGCAGTATATAAATGCAAATATTTCTCAAATATATACATGCATGTGTGTGTATTTATATATACAAAATAATTATACACAATACACACATATATTATGTAAACACAAACTTTTATTTTGGATGCGATTAATCGTTTATAGCCCTATATAATAGTATACAAATATTACTAAAATAGTGACTGTATTCAATCTGCTGCCCCCTTAAACGTGATTGGTATTGATTATCTGATGCACATTTGTTCCTGTGTCTTGTAGATCACCCGTCAGTCAATCGACACTCTGAAGAACTGGTTCAGAGACGAGATGCAGAAATCAGACTGGCAGTTAATCATGGAACTGAAGAAAACCTTTGAAATCATCTGAACACACAAGCGACCGACTGATTCTAGATCTCAAACGACCCCCGTGCACACATACAAACACTATACGTTGTACACTCCTAAAGGTCACGTGATTATGGAGTCATCAGTGTTGCTCATACATTTAAGGACATTCGTACTCAGACACTCAGCCTTGCACAGTCCCGTATCGAGGACTTGATCCTCGTGTGTGCATGGGAAAAAACTCACACCACTACCCTTTTCCTCCAGCTGTTTTTGCGTGGTGGGGAGTGTTGGAGACCAGAAAAAAAAAAAGATGGAGAAAAAAAAAAAAAGCAAGGAAAAAAATGTTTTTCTGTGAGAAACTGAAACTATTACCACTGTTTTAAACAGTGACAAATGTTAGGAAATGTTAGACAACCTTTACAATTATTCCAAATGTGCCTGTTCTCTCTGATCAAATTTTTTTTTTTTCATTTCATGGTTTTCACCATCTCAAAGTTCACTGTATGGCTGGATTAAACTTGAGCTGCTGATTTGGGCCTGAGGTCTGACCTTAGGTTTAGGCTGAGGTTTAAATCGAAAGGTATAAGTTGAAGACCGTGTGGCTTTCGTGAATGACTGCTGGAGATTACACCAGGATTTTAGATACATATATAAAAGACAGTCACCTTATCAGTATTTTCATTTTGCCCTGCTTTTTCCATTCCTTTTTGGAGTACAGTTCTTAAACGGACCTTTTTAAAACGATCCCCCTCCAGCCAGAGATGGACTCTCTCCTCCTCTCCCTCTCATGGGTGTGTGAACTTGAATGAAAGGCTCTTCCCTTAATCAGTTTGAATATGTCATTTCAGAGATTGATATGTGAAAAACAACAACAATAAAGAGAAGGCCTATTTATAGACATTGTTGTCCTTTTGTTTTGCTTTTGGTGATAATGAATGCACAGGTGAAGCTTACAAAATGGATATTAGATTATATTTTGCTTAATGGAAAAAGAGCCCTTTTTCTGAGGACAACAAAGATTTGTGACAATTCCCCCCCCCAAAATGTCAATAACCAGCTGTAATGTTGAAAAGGTGAAATAAAAATAAGTGTACATCATGATAGTGTTTGTTGTAGGCTTTTTAATTTATACTTGCATTATTTATTATATATATATATTTTTTTTTTTTTTTTTTTCAGTCACTTCATTACAGCACATAGAATGTTTTGTATTATTAACCCTCTGGTACAATGAAATGGTTGTATTATATTTTAGTATGATAATGTTTTTTTATTTAATGGTACTAAATTATATTTATGCAGTAGTTATAATACATTTATTCACTTTGAGCATGGACCCTAGAAATGAAATTTCCTAAACTAAGTCTTGAATCCAATTTGGTCTCTTTTTAAAGACGACACGTAGCAGATTATTGCTAAAGTTTAAAAAAAAGTGAACTTGGAAAAAAGTTATAGGCCCACTTTAAAATTTTATATGAAATGTTTATAGGCTATTATTTAGATATTTTCCAAAACACGTTTTACTCTAAAACTGAGAAAATCAAAGCCATAAATCTAAACAAGCAGTGTTCCAAATTTGAGGTTGATATGTCAAAAAAGCTTTCAGTAAGAATTTGTTTGTGCGCAATACCAAACGTTTCCAATAGATGAAATTCGTCTCCCATTAATTTCCAATGCGGTCATGTTTGACCACGAACAACTAAGTGTCTGTGACTATTTATTTCAGGACCTTTTCGAGTCATGCCCATAATTTGTGTGTGTGTGTGTGTGTGTGAGTGTTCACACAGCAAGTGCCAAAACCTTTACCAAGTTTCGTACCATTCCGATAAAGTAAATAATTTAAAAAGGTTAAAAAAAATAAAGATTTGGGAATCCGGCAGGGGGCGCTAGAGGTACATTTGGATTTTAATGGAATAATACTTGGCATCAGCGCCTTTTTTGAATAAATTTAGACGTATTGATCCGTCTTTTATAACAAAGCGCTGCCTTTTATGGTCTGTAGACAATACACTATGGCTTTTGCTCAAGAATAGTTTGTGTTTTTCTCCACCTCTGGGCGTGTGATGGAAAAAATATTTGTCTTTCATAATTCATAGTGTGTTTGTTTCTGAAGTCTTTCATGTATTCAGTGGCCCAGGCTGCTTGAACTGGGTGTCATGTGGCGGAAAACAATTGTGGGTTGTTGATTTTGGTTTAACACTAGCTGACATCCTGCCAGATGAAAAGAAGAGGCGAGGGAAACCGGACCTGCCAGATAACCCTAAACAAATCGTCATCCCTAACATCCAGGGAAAAGGAGGGACCAGAGCCCTGGCTCCTAATGTCCTGCTGCTGCTGTGGACTACTCGGGATTTCTGCTGTCATTTCATACAGCTTTCACATTCGACTGCTTGTGGATTATCGCGTTTGAGCTTTGGACGCATGAGGTCATGAATTCGGCTGAACAGACCATCACATGGTTAATAACACTGGGTGTCCTGGAATCACCCAAAAAGACATTATCGGATCCTGAAGGCTTTTTGCAGGCATCTCTCAGAGATGGAGTGGTTTTGTGTAAACTACTGGAACGACTGCGACCCGGTACAGTGTATACGGTAAGCTGTTAATGTGCTCATGAAGGCAGTTTCATATTCGAGTAAATATTACACAGTTACACAAAAACACAGACGTGACACACAGACCTTTGTATGTATTTGTCTTCTCGCGCGCGTTTTGTGTTCACTGTACGCGCTATGATGAACCAGTGTAAATGTGTACCACCATAACAAACTGTTTTTATTATTATTTATATCTAACTATGAGAGAAATGGGACCAATAGAAAATATGTAAAGAAGCCCTCGTGTTATCTTTGGTGATAAGAGATTACAGGAATAATGAACGCACGTGATGTGTGGCAGGAAATATATCAACGGAAATTAACCTTGGGATTCGTCCATACGAGTCGTCCGCCATTGACTCTGTCAGAGAGAGAGCGAGATTATTATTATCTTATTATTATTTTCTCTATAAACTTACTAAATATAGAAATGTTTACCATTTCTATGTTGTTTTAATGCTTTGGCAATACATAATTTTTGTCATGCCAGTAAAGCTGAATTGAATTGAGAGAGAGAGAGAGAGAGAGAGAGAGAGAGACAGAGAGAGAGAGAGAGCGAGGGGATTGAGGAAACGACGATGTCCGGTTTGTGAAATAATTATTTTGGGTTGGATCTTTTCAGCGAATCGTTCACGAATCTGATTCTTTGAATCGAACCGTATTCGGACATGTCCAAGAACTGATGAGTGAACAAATAATATTCAAACATGCCTAAAATATTATTCCTAAATATTTCTATTAACACGTGTCGGTGATGGAACTATATTTATCATTCGAATTTTTTATTATTATAAATATTAATCTGCTAAGGAAGCAGATAATTGGATTTCATTTGAGCACATTTCAACAATAATTGTTGAGTGTGTTGAGCATCCTTATTTTTGCAGGTTATTTTTTCATGCTATGATATAAATGATTAAGTGGTTGTATTTAAATTAATAATTCACAAACGTTTTGTGAATTATATCAACCACAGTCTTCTTGACAGTGTGCTAAATGTATTCTAATGTATTTGCAATACACAATCTTCGATGCTTACTCTGTGAAAATTTAATATTGCTCTAAAATATTCAGTTCTATTGTTGAAAACGTTCTGTTGTATAAACAATATGTCGCATAGTTACAGGCAGCCCATCATGAAGAAGAAGATAGACTTTGCTCTGACAGGTCAGGTAATGTTTGCCTGTGCCAACATGCCCCTCTCACTGAACCCAACCACAAGCTATTAGAGCACGTCATTTCCGCTATTCCTCCGCCAACTTCCCTGTGGAGAATAAGTGGCTTTTTGCTGGAACGGGGCGATGATCTGTGATATAAACAAATGGCGTAATCGCATACGTTTTTTGTTTACCTCTTGACAAACCTTTTTAAAAGTACGGTTCGTGAGAGGATTGATCTGTTCGCTTCATTTTCAGATCTACCAGGACCCGAGGAAGGACGAGTGTTTGAGTAATATCAGAGAGTTTGTGAAAGGCTGTGCATTATATCAAGTAGAGGTGAGTGTTGCATGATGTTTGCGCTGCTCTTTTTTTGGTCATTTCATTTGCACGCTCACATGTATATTTCTGGTATTGATTCAGTGACTTTGTGTGGTTTGAAGTAAATCAGGTCGCCAGACTGAGTCTCAGCTGTAGTTGAGAACAGACTAATCCTGTGTGTTTACAGACAATAAAGTGTGTTTTTGTTTTAGAGTTATTACTACATCGTTTACACTGGCGTTTAGTGTTATTGTGGTATCTTGACTTATTTGTGACCATGACAATTCCTTAAATGATTTATGCAAAATTGCATTCATGTTCTTTCTGCAGAGGAATGTCTCATTTGTAGATGTCCATGTAACTTGCTGTACTTTGTGTTTACAGGCACAATTTGTGAACACACAAACTTATGAAGATAGATTTTATAAATAATAAATAAACATTGAAATAAAAATCATCATCAAATAATTATTTAATAGAGCCTTGTGGCCTGCAGTTTGCAAGTACTCATGTTTTATCGTTAAGGATGTGAATGTGAATTAATTGAGTTGTGATTATTCAAAATTACACGCAATTGTGGAAATAAATCCCAAGAGCAAGTATTTCAAGAAAAGAATGTACATGCCTTAATTTATTCACAATATGCTGATTTACCTGTACAAATCTTTTTCAGAATAAAGCAGAAAGTCGACCTTAATCTAAAAAACGATGTGAATCAAGTCAATTTGATTTGTATAGTGCTTTTCTCCATACACATGGTTTCAGAGCAGCTGTACGGAAAATCATGATTTTAATATTTTAATATCTTCATACCTTATAGTTGCATTTAACAGATAAGAGCTGGGTGATAACATCGTTTCTTTTTTTTTCCTAAAAATACAAACAATCAAGCAGTTAATATTTTCTTTAGAGTAAATATCGCTTTACGTTAGTATGCTGTATGTTTGTGGATAAAAGTTGGATGTACTATATCCAACTTTAAATATATTGCTGTCCGATAATATAGTTTAAATGTTGCAAGAAAATAAACAATCAAGCAGTAGCTTTATTTGCTATATTGTAGCTTGTACTGTATTTATCCAGATAAAGTTGGATGTATCCAATTTATATGTAGAGCTGTGCAATAATATAGTTTACATTTTGCAACGGAAACATGATCTTAGTGAAATTGTTGTTAACAGGGACTGCCTGTTAATATTTAACATTTCATAATGAACACTTTCCCTTCAGTAATTTGTTAATGGGTGTTGCTTCTGACAATTCTCAATGCCAGTTAAAATTGAACCTGAGTCGTCCAGACTTGTTTATCAAGATAAGGGCTTTGCTGAAAATTGCAGTTTATTGTAACAAAAATAGCTGTTGATATACTATAACAGTTTGTATGTTTGTAAACATGGTTTTCTGGCAGCTCATTCTTTACACACATCCACTAGGTGTTGGTGTGAGATTGGATCAGATCCCTCACCCACACACTGTTATTTTATTGGATTTTGAAGCAGTGCTGTTGTTGAACCTATTTTTATGGCTGAAGGTTGGATTCAGATCCAGCTCTGCCCATTTTTCCTGCAGCTCTCTATGTCTGTACATGCGATTGCACGTCTTTTCTTGAAAAAGCGTGCCATACAGAGCACAGTATGCAGCCATAAATTATTCACATTACAGTGCAATCACATGACCTTTGATTTACTGCAATGCCCGAAGTCTGGCACTGTCTACGAAATGCATTTCTTTCAGATATAATATGGTAGCTTGTTAGTTTCACTGCTTCTTTGTCAATAAAAGCTGTTTTGAATTTTTTAAAGTTGTATTGTTTTGTTGTTTCTGCTCTGATATCCGCAAGACCACGCTGAACGCTGTGAGTGTGTGTTAGAAATCAGGAATGGTAACTAAGAGAACATTGTGCTTGGTACGTTTTTTTCGTCTTCACACCAAACTTGGGTCTTCAGCCGACAAAGTTTAAATCCCATCTGACTAATGCGCTTTAGTTTCCATAATGTTGAGAGGCTGCTCACTGCAGAGCCATGGGTGAAGTGTGAAGTCCAGCTCCCCTCTCTAGATGTTATTTGGGGTGTAAATGGGTGCTAGAGCTAGAATGAGCTAGAAGGTCCAACCACACCCTAACAATAACCCAAATCCCTCCACCCATTAGATCCACAGAGGTTAAGCTCAACTCATGACGTCCAGAGAGGTAGAGCTGGATGTCATTTAGCTGTCCAGTGAGAATCATTTGATAATAGGTGTGTTTGGCTTGATGCGGTGCTGCGCAGACCGATCGATGCATGACGCCAAAGTACCGCGAGAGCGATGCAAATACGAATCCGTCTGCTGTCTCGTCGCATATGATGTCATACACCGATCGGTCTGTGCAGCGCCGCTTCAAGTCAAACACACCTTTCGTTTACACGTTAGGTCAGACTCAGAAGGCGGAATTTTGTGGCTGTTCGAACGCATTCGACCACATGAGCGTTTACACTAAGTAAGTAATGTGGTCGAATGCGTTTTTCGAGTACCTCCTCTGTAAGTGGTCAAAAGTGGACAAGCTCAAAATGTTTTCGACCCCCTTTACACCTGTATTCAGCGTCGTCCACTTGTGATCCGATCGATCAAACCGCATCTTGGATTCTGATATGCTGTCGATGTTTTTATCATTCATAAGCTGGAAAAATGTATTCTGAAAGTGGTATCGTTTCTCTGTACCTTTATCGTTATAGTTGTGTCAGGACCATCGCCAGAACATGGGGGGCCATTTCATTTTCATGAGGGGCACACTTTTTATGGTCTACAAAACAGTCACCAAAACAATAACATCCGGTATTTAGCCTAATATAACTGAAATAGACCAAATTCTATATTAAAACGACAACAAAACACAAAATATTACGTTTCTGATCACAGGCGGAAGGTGAATTCTGAGAAAAACTGCCCCCTAATCCCCCCCTACACACACACCCCTTGTTGACGGGCCTGAGTTGTTTGTTGTGTGGTAGAACGAGTTTTAGAACTATAGTTATTATCAGCCTTTCATGTTTGGCAGCGTGATCGCGTAACTGAGATCGTTCAGCAAACAGAGGTGCTGTCTGCGTATGTTGTTATGTGCTCCATTTGTTTCTCTATACGAGTGTTGTTGTGTGGGACGGTTATGGCTCTGTGTGTGTGTAAGTAACTGTGCGTTTCATGAGTGCCAGTGTCTTCGGTTCTTCTAGCCAGCTGTGAGAGGTTCAGACAAGCCCTCTATTGTGGTGAATGGAGTTGTGTGTTTGAATGGCAGAGCTGCCAGCTCATTAATGGTGTTGTGGGGTTTGGCACAGGCCGGGATGAAGAGAGGCACTCCACTAAAACTACTTTTTCAAATGGTGTGGCTGGTTTAAGAAGAAATAGCAGGAGGGAATTTAATTCCATTACAGTGACGGCAGATGATGTAATGTAGACTCAGATGTGTGTGTTGATTGTTGATGGAGCTTGAGTGTTGGGGATTGGACTTTAGGCTTGTGTCAAGTACTGAATATTAATGAAATGTCTTTGTGTCCTTTTTTTTTTGAGAGGTTCACCCAAATAATTTGAGCAAATAAACATTTCTTAATTCAGTGATACGAACTGATGAAAGAAACTTTATCCTGATAGATTCATCCTTATGTTAAATATAACTGTTAACTGTTTTTAGATTGCTACATTCCCATAGAGCAAAAGTGTCAAATTTAGTCCTCCAAACAGTTAATTAATGTACACTACGTCACTACCATTCAAAAGTTTGAGGTTGGTGAGTAAAAAAAAAAAAAGATAATAATGTGAAATATTATTACAATTTATATATAAATAACTGTTTTCTATTTTAATATATATTTTTAAAATGTAGTTCAGACCTCCTGTGTTGCAAATCTGAATTTTCAGCATCATTACTTCCAGTGTCACATGATCTTTCAGAAATCATTCTGATATGGTTTGATGCTCGAGAAACATTTCTTATTATTATCGATGTTGAACATTTCTTGATGTTAATATTCTTGTGGAAATCATCATATATTTTTTCAGGATTCTTTTATAAATAGAAAGTTAAAAAGAACATTATTTATTCAAAATAGAAATCTTTAACATTTAAAATGTTACTTTTTTATTGTCTTTGTCACTTTTGGTGATTTAATGTGTCCTTGCTGAATACAATTAATATATAAATAAATAAATAAATATAAATATTTTTAAACAACCTTATTGACCCCAAACTTTTGAGCTTTTAAAGTTTAGCCTATTCATTTTATGAAATTAAACAAAATCTCTCCAATCAACATAGCAGAAAACTAGTTTTGATAAAGTTACAAGTTACTTTTAAGACAAATTAACCCAAATTACATTCTGAATACATGCCAAAAAAAATTATCAATCAAGTGTTTCATTGTTGTTTTACATGGAAGTATGGAAGTAAAATGGTTTGCATACAGCATTTAAAAAACTAAAAAAATGATATCAAAATATCCTAGCTGTGTATTGATGTAAACCATTCATATGTTGATTTTTACCAAAATGTATGGTTTCCTAAATTTTAATAATCATAGTGAAATGCAAACAAGCTGATCAAACAGGATCTGCGTGTGGACGTAGATCAAGGACCCCATTCCATCTCCATCTTATTACCTTGTATCTTTTGAAGAGCTAAAGTCAAGCTGGTGTCGGATCAGGCCAGTTTTGGGGAAGTTAATTTTGCTTGGGATGAGCTTATGTGTCCAGATGGCCCAGAGAGCAGCAGGTAGTCTAAGAGCCAGAAACCCACACACAAACATTGAGCTTAGCAAAATCACCTTCCCTTCCCATATTCCCTCAGTGAACCAGACAAAATTGATAGGGAATCTCTTTGTTCATCATAGGCTAAATGTTTGTAAGTTTCTGTAATGCGCTGACTATGAATGAGTGTTACTGTTCTGCGGTTTTGCATATGGCGTCCGGATTTCCATATGTAGCATTAAATGACATGCATTACAATCCATCATCTACTTAAATAATTGAATTTACTTTAGGATAAGATTGTCAGCATGACCTAAGAGTAGCAGATTCTGTACTTTCATTCATTTCATATTTGAGCTGATGTGTTTTTGTCTTTAGCATGTGTAATCGTGGCATTTTTTTCCCTCTGCAGGTGTTTGAGGCCAATGACTTGTTTCAGGGCCAGAACTTCTCCAAGGTCTTGAATTGTTTGGTTGCACTCAACAAAGCAACTTCAGGTGAGAGCTGTCTGACAGGAAGTTTACTACAAAATGAGTCAATTTGTTTATTAACAGCATTGCCTAGCTGTGTATGTGTGTGAGAACCGTCATTTTTAAGTGTGTGTGTGTGCCTGCCTACTTAACCATGTTTTTGGTACAAATTTGTGAGCTAAATCTAACAAAACATCTCAAAACCTCCTTTTGAGGAGGTACTAGGGATGCACTGAAATGAAAATTTTGTCCGATACTGATAACCGATAATACAAAACAATAAATTTCTTTGGAATATCCCCATTTAAATATGTGTGTGTGTTTTGTGATCATTATTCTCTGGTTGTAGAGTCCGGTGGTGGGAGTAATTCTGTGTGTTCTCGTCACTCGTCCTCTCTGCGGATCAAGTCCTTTGACTCGTTCAACTGTTCGTCCAATAACAGGAGATCATCCAGACACAAGTACAACCAGTACCGCAGTCTGGTGAGAATCCCAACCACTCAACACACAAAATGCCTTTTCTAAGCTCCTGGAAAACAGACTGAAATTATTTTAAGAATGATTGACGAAGGTACTGTTCAATTCTCTGCGTGCAACATGTTTTTGAGTGGAAAAACGACATTGTACGCCAGCAAATTGAAACCTCACACAAAGGCGCTGAATGAGAAACCGTTAAAAATGCTCTCTGTATTTTCTCCTCTCTTTCTCTCTAGGATATGTCTGAAAACAGTGTCCCTCAGGTGCTGGTGAAAGCTAAGTTTACCTTCCAGCAGACCAATGAGGATGAGTTGTCCTTCAGTAAGGGTGACATCATCCAGGTGATGCGGCAGGAAGATGGCGGCTGGTGGGAGGGGTCGTTCAATGGCAAGAGCGGCTGGTTTCCTAGCAACTATGTCAAAGAGATCAAAGGCTCTGGTTAGTATTTGACACTTTTAATACCTCCACAAGCTTTAGTTGCCGAAGTTGAACCCTGACAAATTCTTGTAGGGGAAGACAACAGATATAGGCTCTTGCAAGACCAGACAAGCAAAGTGAACTAGAGGAATTTGTCTTACTCATACTCCTCTCACAGACTGCCAAGAAAAGCAGAAGAGATGATAAGGGAACTTTCAGAAGAACTTTTGTAGACCCCATTTACCTTTCTTCTGTGTCCTAGTGTTAGCATAATATTTTTTCAGAAAAGACCTGCTGAGTATGTGTATAGATCAGAAAATTGCTATGGGCAGCTGCATTTGGGCTGTCAACATTTTAACCAGCCTAAAATATTTTAGTGATATTTTTTTTTTTTTTAAGTCTCATCTGGAGACTCTACGAGGCACTACGAGTTGAGAACGTAAAATCTGTCCAGGTCCATGCCATTAAAAGGGCGATTAAAGCAGGACTTACAGGCTTAATGAAAATGTGCCAAAAGAGAACTGAATGGCTGCTCTCTGCAAAAGCCAAAACTGTGAGATTATGTGACCATTACAGGCTTACTTGGGGAAAATGTGTGCTCATCCATTCCATGTACAGGTGCTGGATACAATGCAGCAACCTAAGAATAAAACGAGTAAATGGTAGGACGCTTCATCTGAAGACCCGATTGTTCCAAAATTACTCAAATTCTACAAAATTCTGCTGATCTAGTTGTGCCAGTACTTTAGATTTGACTTCCCTGCAAAAATGTTCATTCCCTCCAAAAAAGATTTGAACGACATCTCTTATGCTCACCAAGGCATTTATTTGATAAATATAAACTACAGTAAAAGTAATATTGTGACCTTCTTTTTACAAATTTAAAAATAGTTTTCTATTTTAATATATTTTAGTATTTAATTTATTCCTGTGATCAAAGCTGTATTTTCATCAGCAGTTACTCCAGTCTTCAGTGTCACATGATCCTTCAGAAATCAGTCTAATATGATGATTTGCTGCTCAAGAAACATTTACTATTATTATCAATGTTGAACAGTTGTGCTAGGGCCCATGAACTGCATGTTTTAAATAATGTTCTCTAAGGTCCACTTATAATGTTATCAAGATTTTTACATAAAAAAAATCCTAATTTAGAAGTAATAAGCTATTTTCTATCCTGTTCAAGTACTTCGTTACCACGGTTAGAGTTGAAAAGTGATAACGTCCATTGTTTCGTGTAAACGGAATTAGGAATGAAATGTACCATTGTTTGTCACACCGTCGTTTTTATATTCACAGTTCATCCTTTTCGATAAAGTTAAACATTTATACATTGTCATTTCCAGTGTTGTGTTTTAAATAAAATGAAACGTGTGGTTGTAATGTCTTCCTGATGACTTTTAAAAATCACTATATTCCTTTTATTCAGGATTATAGTGAATGACTTCAATCAAAACCATAATGAGCAGCGTTCTCTGTGTGCTTTCTTTCGTATCCGATAAACCGACGCAAAGGAAAGAACAGCAAATCACAAATATTCAGTTTGACTGAGGCGCTTCAGTATAAATATTCAGTACATATCAAACGATCTATATCAGACAAAGCAATAGTGACCCATGGTAAAAACATTGTGTTGCAACATTACTGTCAGATCCAATATAGTCAAATATAGTTGGGTGGGGCTAAAGAGGCATCAATGTAGAGTTCTTTCCTCACACTATGATGTAATAATGTGACAAAACCCCTTTAAAGGCCCACTGAAGTGCCTTATTCAATGTGTCCACTGAAACAGGAAGACAGGGCGGGACATATTGAACAGCTCCTCCCCTTTTGAACAACGGAAGAATGAACAACGGAATTAATATGAAATAGTGACTGAAACGCGACCCATTAAGACAACCAGCTTTCCCTTCCAAGATGTTAATCTCCACAAAAATCCTGATAATCGAGCCGTCGTCTGATGAAATCAAATACACATAAGATAAAAACAATATCTGTGCTGTGATTTCGGCTATACTTTAATGTAAAATTAGAGAAGTAGAGAGAGAGAAAGAGAATAATTTTCTGTTGAAAACCAGATTTTTTTCCCCCACAAAAATCTCTTTTTTTATATACGGTAATTTTTTAATGCTTATATCTTCTAAATGCAAAATTTGTCAGTGTTTTAGAGCACACTAGCTGATAGATAACAGTAAGCCTAACATATTCACACTAAATGCCAAAAAACGTCAATTTTGATTTTGTGGGGACTTTTGTGGAAACTAATACTTTTTCTATCAGGATTCATTCAAGAATAGAAAGAAAAAAGAAATATAAATCTTTTAAAATTAAATAAATTCTTCACTGATCAATTAAATGCTGAATAAAAGTATTAATGTCTGTAGGTAGTACTGTATATTTGAAATAACCAGCTCTCACGAAGCCTCATCTCAGTGTATGCATGTTGTAGTATAAACAGAACCTCTGACCCTCGCTCTCCAGTCCAAACATAAATAGCATATACACATCATGATGCCAAACAGATGCTTCCCTCGCATGCATGGGGAAATGGCCTCAATGTGTATTCAACTCGGCTTGAATGGAAATAGTTTAGGATGACATCAGAGTTTGAACATCCAGAGCTTGAACGGGAAGGAAACACAATCTAACAACAAAGACAGGAAGTGCAGCGGCCAGAAGACACCATTTCCCTTTTCCTCTGAATATGGCTTCACACTCCAGTTTACTCCACTCTCTGAGCACTTAGTGATCCAGACTCTTTTATATGATTTACTTGTGGTCAATGCATCACTTGTAGTAGACATTAATAGTGTATTGATTTCATATGTAATCTCATAAATGGCTGCAGGCTTGGAACGACATGAGAGTAAATGAATGGATGATGACAAAAATGTGAATTTTGGGTGAATTATTCCTTTAAAACTAGATTTGCTCAAATCTCTAACTCTAAAATATGATGCTCACCTGATTGCAGCAACTGCCATTTTTATTACAGATATTTCGCATCAATTTCCCAGGAAGTGGCGATTTTGTTCTCTTGAACACATGGAATGAAAACGCTGCTTTATTCGCAAATGTTTTATGCGATATTAAGTTTGGATGAAAACGTAGCTAATGATCTGATTGTTCGCATGAGCAAAAGCATGGTGAGGAATGTTCATGTTGATATTTTTGATGATTCCTGGAAGTTCACACATTATCTTACTTATATCAGTGTAAATTAACCATATGGATTGAAATGTTCAGACTGACGTATAATGTTTTCCTGTAAAGTAAACCCAGACCCCCCCCCCCCCCCCCTCCCCTCTAGATATCTAAATCTAATATTGCTGCTCACTGCAGGAGAGATGTACTTTAATATCCAATAACAGAAACAAAATGCTTCCAGATGTTGGTCTAAGGTGACCTTCTTACCTTTTGTTCTGTTTTTGCTCTCTTAAACAGACAAACCTGTGTCTCCCAAGTCTGGAACACTGAAGAGTCCGCCCAAGGGCCTTGAGACCACTAACTTTTGCAAGACTTACTATAATGTGGTAAGAGAGATGTGCTGTAGTGTTGCATGTAACGCCTCACATGTGGAACCAGTTGATTATTTGTGAGCAGAATATTGTATTGCACCAGTATTTCCCTAACCAAATAGGCATGTACACCACCAACCCTGACTATACCTGACAGATAAGACTAAGGTTTAAAGATATTAGAAATCATGGAGGCTATCACAATGCGATTGTTATAGCCACCTTATGAGTCGTTTTTAAAGGGTCAGGTTTTTGGACATTGTACAGGGTTCCTACGGGGTTTGGAAAAGTATGGAATTTGATTTGAGTACTTTCCAGGTCTGGAAAAGTATGGAAAAAAGAAAGCAGAGTATGGAAAAATATTTGCATTTCCAGACTATTGCCCCTGTTTAGTTTTCTATAATAGAAAATCTAAAGAATTTAAAATAATAATAATAAAAAAATGCTGTGCATTCACGAGTTCACACACATACATGAAATCAGATATAGTAATTTATCCCCTCTTTGACTGGGATAGAAAACCAGCCAAGAGTGAGGTGATGGGGTGGTGGAGGGATACTGTGAAACTGTCATGATGGGACACGGACGTGATACTGGCTTAAATCCACTTTTTGGGGTGAAAATACTGACATGGCTAAGACTTTTGCACAGTAGTGTATATTATAAACTTTTTTGTGCCCTCGAGAAACTATTCACATGTGCACGTGAATTGTTTTGCATGCTTGCGCATTACAATTTCTAGTTTTATATATAACCTATGTCTACTGACACTACAGCAGAATATATAAATAACTGGCTTAAAATAATTTTTGGGGACTGAAAATACAAATTTTGCTTTGGAGTTCTCCTACAAAAAACGCTTTAATTTTCTCATAATATACATTGCACATCACCAGATTTTTCATGATTCTCACACAGGTTTGATGATTCAGTCTCTTTAAATCCCTCCTTGTCACGAGCCTACTCTGCTGTGATTGGTCTACCACTTACAGTGCTTGTCGGAAGCCCACACCACTACTAAACCTACCCTAACCTACCCATGCGTGTCCTATCCACGTAAAAACTAATTCTCACGTATAAATTGCACGAAAAACACAATAGGTGCTAGGGACGCATTTAGTGTGACCGGGTTGGTTACCCAGTGACGTGTAGCCGTCACGGAAGTGGGATTCAAATTCCTGATGACTCGGTTTAGGTGGTTAAAAGTCGATTCTTTCTTTTGAGAAACAATAACTTAATTTATTGCGTGCTCTTTCATTTGCATACCTTTGCAGAGAGCTGCATTACACATAGCATGAAAGGGAATATTTGAAAAAGCACAATAGGGGCACTTTTAATATGGTCTGAAAATCTACAGAGAAGATTTGAAATTTGAGTCTGGAAAAGTATGGAATTTTGAAATGGAAAATGTGTAGGAACCCTGATTGTAACTTGTTGCACATGATGGAAGACAATTTGAGCATCAAATACTTTTATAAAACATCCCTATGTCTGTTTAACTGGACTTCCCCAGAGCTGTTAGGACATTGCACTGCACACCCAAAATGTTAGAACAGGGTAATATGATATGAATTATGAATTTAGACTTAAACTGGAGTGCAATCGACTTAAGTAAATACTATTGACTAATCCTTCTCTTTCCATTCTTATTGACATTAACATCAATATGCCTATTATAAAGTATGTATGTATGTATATGTATGTATGTATGTATATATATATATATATATATATATATATATATATATATATATATATATATATATATATATATATATATATATACTACCATTCAAACATTTGGGGTCAGTAAGATATATTTTTAAAGAAATTAAGTGGCAGTTAAGACATTTATAATGTTACAAAAGATTTAAATTTCACTGTTTCCAGAAAATATTATGGAGCATAACTGTTTTCAACGTTGATAATAAGAATAAATGTTTCTTGAGCCTCAAATCAGAAAATGAGTCTGATTTCTGAAGGATCATGTGACTAAAGAGTAATGATGCTGAAAATACAGCCTTCCCATCACAGGAATAAATTATATATATATATATATATATATATATATATATATATATATATATATATATATATATATATATATATATATATATATATTAATATTGAAAAGTTATTTTAAAGTGTAATAATATTTCACAATATTACTGCTTATAAAAAATCTTACTGACCACAATCTTTTGAATGGTGTTGAATTTTGAGTCACGTTGTGCATAAAACAGTGTGTTGCGAGGATATTCGATTTGTGTAAGGGTCATTTTGAAGCAGCGTTTTTGGTTTTCCCAGACTCAGCTTTAGACTAATCCTTGAATTTATAGTCATAAGGCTTTAATCTGGGTTTAAAAGCCTTGCCAAACCAGAGTTACTTAGAGTTAATAATCCAAGTTTAAACACCATCCAGCAGATGCTACTCCGGGTTTGGTCTTGATTTATGTCATTAACTAAGAGAGACATAAGTTCAAAATCCTGACAATGACAATTCTGCTAATGAATGTAATTTCTGGTCATTATGTGTGTGTGTGTGTGTGCGCGTCGTTTCCTTTCTTGTGCTCCATTTCCTCCTGCGAGACGTGTCCCACCAGCCTCCCTCTGAGTCTCTGCAAACCCAATGAGCCGTGTGTGTGTTTGTGTGTGTGATTGTGTGTGTGTGTGTGTGTGTCTTTGCCTAAATTGTGCGGACCAAATGTTACCACGAGGATTGTATAGCTTTACAGAAAATCGTGATGGTAATGTTTATATTATTTTATTATCTTCTTCATGCCTTAATAGTCGCATTTATCAGATTAGACATGGACGATCAAATAGTTTACATTTTGTGAAGATACAAGCAATAAAGGAGTTGAGAAATGTTATATACAGTAGAATATATCACGCTACTCAAGGATACTACATATATGCGGATAAAGTTAGACATACAGTAATGGCCAAAAGTGAGGCATGCCAAATTGTGCAGACATCATTTTTGGCCTGGCTGCCATAAAAAAGAAATGATGACCCAACAAAATATTAAAAGTTCATTTATTTCAGTAATTCAACTTAAAAGGTGAAACTATTATATTATATAGACTCATTACATGCACAGTGGGATATTGCAAGCCTTTATTTGTTATCATTTTGATGATTATTGCTTACAGCTTATGAAAACCAGTTTTCACAATATTCTAGTTTTGCATTTGGGGTTTTCACAAGCTGTAAACCATAATCATCAAAATTACAAGTTGAATTACTGAAATAGATTAACTTTTGCACAATATTCAAATTTCATATTCATATTCAAATCAAAAAGAGTGTCACCTGTACGTTGTAGTAAAAAAAAAAAAATCTGTTAGCTTTTTGGTTTTATAATAATGTTTTGGTAACGCTTTACAATTAGTTAAGGTTAGTTAATTCACCAACTAATATTACCTGACAATGAGCAAGATATTGGTTACAGTACTTTTTTAAAATTAGTTGTTAAAAATAAAACTGTTCTTTGTTAGTTCATGTTCATTAATGTTAACAGTCCACAATCTGCATGAAGAAAATGACTTGCGGCTGGAATACACTATACGACTTTTGCAGTCTAGATGAGTCGACAACAGTTGGCAGATCTTGGGCAGCTGGAGTCCATACTGACCGAGTCTACCCACACAAGACTGCATCCAAAATGTGTTTTTTCTCATCTGTCATGCTTTTCATAGCAGCGTGCATGTGTTTCTGTGTGAGTTTGCTGTGTTTGGGACTACTTGAAAGTCCGGAAGTGTGTGATCCTCAGTCGTTTAGTCGAAGATGACCAGTTTTTCTCTTAAACCATTTACAAAATCGGCAAGTGTGTGATGCCAAGTATTTTTAAATCTGTTCCGATTTTTAAAAGTTGTGAAGTGTATTCCAGCCTTTAGTAAACAAAAAATCTGATTGAAAATGGAAAGGTTTGTATGAGGGATAGCTTTTAGAGGGTACGGGAGGTAGAAATCATATCATTAGCTCAGTATTAAAACAATGGAAGTCAATTTGGAAAGTCCCCACTATGATAGAAAAACAAATATGTGAACGCATTACTGCTGTGAGTGTGTTTTGGAGGTGTTGATATAGAAAACCTGTGTTTGGGCTGGTGTTTGCATATTCATATGTAAATGTGTTGTTATGAATGTCTGTATTTGGTTATCAGTTCTCACTGGTGTGTGTGTGTTTGTCTCTCTGTCGTGCTGTAATATAGGTCATCTTTTCCATCTCATTGACCAGGGGAACAGCTGTGCCTGAGGCCCTGCGCTGTCTGTGTCTGTGTGTCTGTGTTGGTTACGTGTCATGTTTAACGGACCCTACTCTCCTAAAGACTGCGTAAGGCAGATTGGCTGAAAATGAAGAGTGTATGTCTGTGTGGACGAGAGATTGAGGTCAGGCAGAGTTCAGTGTTTTACAGCAGTGTTAGGGGAGGAGATTCATGTTAAAGACACAGTTTGTAATGGTTGTAACTGTCACGCTGTCGTCTCCAGGTGTCCAGTGTTTATGCCAGTGGTTGTTCCGTGTGTGTGTTTACACACAAACTTTGACTTGGTCTTGGTTGATTCTTGAGGTACAGATGGTAAAAATTAAATTTGTCAAGATGAGGCTGTTAAAATGTATCTAATCCTGCAACATAAAAAGCATATTTCTTGTATCTGTAGTTACTGATCAAGCCCACACACACTATGTGGAAGCAGATCTCTTATGAAAGATTTTTAGATGTTAGAAGTTCGACGCCTTTCTCATCCCTTACATCTTTATTTATTAAATATTTTAGCTAGTTTATGGCTGCATTGTAACTAAATCTTACATTGGTTGATCTTGTAAATGTTTTTCTGCCTTAAAAATATTTTAAACAAATTCTGCTTATTGAAAATACATGATTCATTTGGTCAAGTGGGTAATATTAAGTGGATGAAAAAATCAACATGGATATATTTTCTAAAATATGTTGATAGACAAATATCACTATGGATTAATTTAATTAAAACATATGTATATATGTGTTCTTTAAATAACATTTCTAATGTATTTTATGTATTTAATGGACTGGTCCAGGATAAAAAAATAAATAATAATATTTTTTTTACCATTCTTGGATAACCTGCAGAATATATCACCCAAAACTTTAACAATTAAAAAAAGTTTCAATGTTTGATTTGTTTCAGCTTTGTGGATTTTTTCGCTGTGTCAGTTATTGGCTGCATTTCAAGGTTCATCCTCCGTCTGTTTGAGGACAGATCTAAGCTCTATTGTGACATTGTGAGGTTTTAACTGCCAGGATATATTCAGTGAGGTCAAATAGCTCAGCACAACCAGAGATGTCTTTAAATCTTACGTTAGACTGAAATCAGACTTTATCATGACATTGCAAGGACTGGCCCAGTTCTGTCATCTTGTCCTCTGTGTGCCTGTAGTATTTTGTCTGCGAGGATAATGAGCGAGTTGAAATGGACTCGCGTCTCTTTGCTTTTGACCGGTCAGTTCTACAAGTGCAGTGTGAAGTGCTTCTCCTTTTTAAGGGTTTACCAGCATAATATTCAGTCTCCCACATATCATTGTCTGAATGTTGAGCATTGGGATGAGAATAAGAGACAAATCATATATATACTTAGCCCTTTTTTCCCTGGAAGCTGATGCTTTTAACCCTCAGAATATTTATTATAGATTTATATAATGCATGTATGTTTACTTCACTGTCATTTGCTTTCATTAGGTATTTTAGGCATTTAATATTGTTTGCACAACTTTTAATATCTATCAGTGTTTACTTATTATAGATGCACAATGTTTGTATGACATTTGTACTTGTCTTATCTCATTAAATTGTTGCGATTATAATAGTTTAAAAATTCTAAAATATTAATTTTAGCTGTCCTACATGCGTAACTGTTTTTTTTTTTTTTGTCAAACGCACAGGTGGTTCAGAATATTGTACAAACAGAGACCGAATACTGTAAAGAGCTGCAGACTCTCCTCTCCACATATCTGAGAGCATTGCAGCCCACCGACAGGTAAGAACACAAACCAAGAGTCCAACATAAACAGAGATGACAGTAGGTGAATACTGAATCTCTCTCTCTCCCTCTCTTTTTCTAGGCTCAGCGTGTCAGATATCAGTCTCATCATGGGAAATCTAGAGGAGATCAGCTCTTTCCAGCAGACACTGGTGCATTCACTGGAGGAAAGCGTCAAGTAAGAATTCTCCTTCATTTAATCAGTCAACAGCGACATCTAGTGGTAGTTATGAATTCAGCTTTGTCATTATTTATTTCTAAATGAGGTGTGTGTTGTGTGCAGAGCTCCAGATAGTCAGCAGAGAATAGGAGGCTTCTTCCTGTCCCTCATTCCTCAGATGAGGAGTTTGTACGTGACCTACTGCTCCAACCATCCATCCGCGGTTAACGTTCTCACACAACACGGGTGCGTAACACAACACAATGCACATAATGCTAGTAATGTCCACAAACAACACAGCCACATGTATGCACACTCAGAGACACAGTGCATTGATGATTAACATATGGCAATGTTTTTTTTGTGTGTCAAACATTTCGAATGACTTCTGGGGCTTCTTGCATCTATGTATGTTTCAGTGAGGAACTAGGAGAGTTTATGGAAAGTAAAGGTGCGAACACCCCTGGAATCCTCACACTCACCACAGGCCTGAGCAAACCCTTCCTGAGACTGGAGAAATACCCCACACTACTGAAAGAGATGGAGCGGCACATGGAGGTACTGGACCGCTCTCACTGTCTGGATGTACACTACCGTTCAAAAGTTTGGGCTTGCTCAGATTGTTTCAAAGACGTTTTTGAAAGAAGTCTCTTATGCTCACCGAGGCTGCATTTATTTGATCAAAAATACAGTAAAAACAGTAATATTGTGAAATATCATTGCCATTAAAGTAATAGATTTCTATTTTAATATCTTTTAAAATGTAGTTCATTCCTGTGGTGACAGCTGCGTTTCCAGCAGACATTGATGCATTTCTTCAGGATTCTTTGATGAATATAAAGTTCAAAAGAACAAACAGTATTTACAGCATCTTTCATAACTTTATCCCCCGGTTTCACAGATAGGGCTTAAGCCTAGTCCCAGACTAAATGTATGTTTTAATTGGTTTAACTAAAAAGCAACTTGCACTAACGTATTTTAAAATATATTACTGCCATTGTTTTGTCTCAGGCCTAATCCTGGCTTAATCTAAGCCCTGTCTGTGAAACCAGGCCTATAAATGTCACTTTTGATCAATTTATTGTGTCCTTGCTGAATAAAGTTATTACTTGTATAAAAAAAACCTCAAACTCTGACATACCTATGATTACAATTTTAGAGGATTCTTTAATGAATAGAAAACGAACCGCAATATAAAGATACAAATGTGATGTACATTAAATGCTTTTACTGTCACTGACCCCAAATTTTTTTTGATTGGTAGTGTGAATAAACATAGAGTAAACCAGTTTAACTTGCTCATATTCTTCCTTTGTTCTGTCCAGGCTCTTCATCCCGATTATCCAGACATTCAGAAGAGCATGACAGTGTTTAAAAATCTCTCGGTGAGTATTATAAGGTCAACATCATGGATTTTCAGTGTTAAAGTGTCTTTCAGAATGGGATGCTGTGCTTATTTGTTGACACTTATTTTATTGTTGTGTCTTCAGGCCCAGTGTCAGGAAGTGAGGAAGAGGAAGGAGCTTGAGCTGCAGATTCTGATGGAGTCTATTCGGGGCTGGGAAGGGGAGGGCATTAAGACCCTGGGCTCTGTTCTCTACATGTCTCAAGTCCTCATCCAGAACCACGGCGCTGAGGTGAACGTCATCAAATAATCTTTAAGCATTCAAACAAATATCAGTGTAACAAGCTATATTTACATTTAAAGTAATTAACAAATCATTGGTTAGTTAATAGTTAGAAATGTACAGTATTCAAACTGTTTTAAATCTTCTTTATGGACCCCTGAATTAAAAACTTGGTTTAAGAGGATCCAGATATAATCCATATTAATAAGAGTATTATAAAATATTTTTATTTACTGATTTGGAATTCAGTAAAATGAAAATGGTAAAGTCAAAAGGAAATCTTTATTGTAATATTCTGCTTCCTCAGGAGAAAAACGAGCGATACCTCCTGATGTTTCCTCACATTCTCCTCATGTTGTCTGCCAGTCCTCGAATGAGTGGTTTTATTTACCAGGTAAATGATTTTGCTGTCATATATATAAATAATTATTATTATAATTTTTTTTGCATAATTACTGAAATCACTTGAGGTCCTGGCACTGCCGTGCATAAGTCAAATGGTGACACTAGAAATATTCCTGATAAAGCTTTTTTAGAAAATACCAAATTGTACACACTGTATATTTTAAATGATTATTACATATTTTGACTATTTAATAAAATTTTAATTTTAATAAAAATTGTCTATTACTGTAATATTGTTTTTGCAATCTTCACAGCTTACATGATGGCGTTCACAAAAATGTAAAACTTGCGTATCCAGTTAAATATTGTAATGAATTTAATAAATTCACATTTCATCACAAGATTGCGAAATCCTGGAGGGACCGGATCTCAGAGTACATATTATTCTATTATTAGTTACGCTGTTGTCTCATATTACTCCATCAGAGTGAATGTCGTCTGTTTAGTTGGTCATGTGTGCTCTACAATGTTGACAGTTTATTGGTTGATTGACTTCCACAGGGGAAGCTTCCTCTGACTGGAATGGCTGTTAATAAAATAGAGGACAGTGATACGACAAAAAACGCTTTTGAAATCTCTGGTAAGTTTCCCAGATAGTTGTCCTCATGGTTTTTACGTGGTAATATTGATAGTTAATGATGTTTTTTGCATGCAGGAAGTATGATCGAGAGGATCCAGGTAATCTGTAATAACCAGCAAGATCTTCAGGACTGGGTGGATCATCTACACCGGCAGACTAAACGCACTTCAACCAGCAACTTGAAACCACAGAATGTTCCCTGCCATACGGTGAGAAACATGCACTTTCCACAAACATACACTACCGTTCAAAGGTTTGGGCTGAGTAAAATCTTTTAACTGTTTTGAAAGAAAATATTTATGCTCACCAAGACTGCATTTAAAATCAAAAATACAGTACAGTATTATTACAATGTAGAATAACTGTTTTCTATTTTAATATATATTATAAAATGTAATTTATTCTTATGATGCAAAGCTGAATTTTCTGCATTACTCGTCTTCAGTGTCACATGATCCTTCAGAAATCATTCTAATATGATGATTTGCTGCTTAAGATACATTTCTTATTAGTATATCAGTGTTAAAAGTCAGCGTGTTCCTTTAAAAACAGTTTTGCTGCTTAATACTTTTGAGGGTGAAACCGTGATACATTTCTTTGATGATGAGAAAAAGAAAAAAAAGAAACATTGAAATAGAAATCTTTTGGGAAATTATAAATGTCTTTACTGTCACTTTTGATCAATTTAATGCATCCTTGAGGAATAAAAAGAATAATTTATTTTAAAAAATTCAAAGTCTTACCTAAATTGAAAATGACAGAAATATCGGTGATATTCAGTCACTCATGTGATCTCCTTCCCTTTCAGCTGCCGTCTCACCCTCTCACCCCGTCCAGACACTCCGAGAATCGCAGTACAAGCGGATCTCCGGTCTACCACACTCTCCCTCATCTCTCTTCACTTGGAACTCCTCACAGTGGGATGATGTGGGGACCCCTTGAACCCCCCAAAACCCAGAAGCCCTGGAGTCTCAGCTGCCTCCGACCTGCACCACCCCTAAAACCCTCAGCCGCACTGTGTTACAAAGAGGTAGATGTTATTTGTATGTTAACACACTAACAGCAACTCTAACAGAAGACTAGCTATAAACCAATATGTGTACAGTGATTCACATATGATACACTCTGGATTTGTGAATGAAACAAATTATGTACTAGCTAACCATTTTTTATTAAATAAACATATTTTGTACGGAGGTGTTTTTTTAATTTGCGTGTTTGCATCTAATTTCCGTATGTCTTCAGGATCTCAGTAAAAGTCCCAAAAGCATGAAGAAGCTTCTGCCCAAAAGAAAATCTGAGAGGAAGCCATCTGATGAGGAATTTGCTGTGAGAAAAAGTATGACACTCAAAAATGAAGTGTTTAATAACTTCTTTCAGGGCCTGTTTACACCTGGTCACTTCGTGCTTTTACTGATCGGATAGTGATCTTATTTGTTAAAACGGTTCCATTTACACTTGTCCACATAAATGCGTCTCTGCAAAACGGATATAAATCTGACCCCGCGCTATATGCAAATTTAATGGAGTTCAGGTCAACGAAAGCAACTGCATTTTATTTGTCGTCAGTTAATTTCAAGATTACAGACCGCAATAGGAGAGAGGGCGGCATCAGCACTGGTAAGATCATTTAGGCTCACTGCTTTTAATGAAGATGATTTTGTTTAGCGTCCGAGATTTCATTTACTGTAAAGCAGTTTACACGTTGGCTTGCTGAAGAGATACTCAGCTGCTCATCTGTGGCGATGCGTTATCTGGCTATAACGTGTCATATAGCCTATAACATGCTCTCACGCATGTTCACGAGAAAACGCATGAAATGACCAGATGTAAACAGGCCCTTAGTTTTCACATATGCATGTGATGTATTTATTATACTAACACGTCACATGCATTGCTTTCTGTGTTTACTGTTTGCAAGAAAACAGTCCCTTTACAATCAACTCACAGTGTTACCTGATCAATTACATCTTTTGTGCTCTTCTTGTTTCCCATAAGGCACTGCAGCTCTGGAGGAGGATGCTCAGATCCTGAAAGTGATCGAAGCATACTGCACAAGCGCTAAAACACGGCAAACACTCAACTCAAGTATGTACTCTTTACGTGTGTGAAAATTCTGTTTTGACAAAAATATTAAGCAACACAACTGTTCTCAACATTGATTGAGCAACAAATCAGCATATCAGAATGATTTCTGAAGGATCATGTGACACTGAAGACTGGAGTAATGATGCTGAAAAATTATTTTTGTCATCAGTTGTCAAAAATAACATTTAGCCATCACCGGAATAAATTGCATTTTAAAATATATTAAAACAGAAAACCGTTGTTTTAAATAATGTGTAATAATATTTCACAACGGTACTGTTTTTCTGTATTTTTGATCAAATAGAGCCTTGGTGAGCATAAGAGACTTCTTTCAAAAACATTATAAAAAAATCGTGCCAATCCCAAACTTTTGAACGGTAGTGTATTTGGCCTAGAAGGCCCATATTTTAAGTCCTACTGAATAGAAGTCTCTGATAAACATTCTTCGATATGTCTGTAAAATGCTGCAACATCTTTTAATAGTTTTTTTAAAATTCTTGTGGCATTCTCTATTTAAATGTGTGTTGACAACTCTTTACCATGTTGCTCAATCTAATATTTTCTGCTCTTTTAACATGCATCTTTGTCTCTTTTCCTCTCCCTTCCTTCATTCCTTTCTTTTTCACCCATTTCTCTCTTATGTTGTCCTACCATTATTATTGTTTTTTGTTATATTTTTTTATTTCATTTTGTCACTTATATATAATTTATTGGGCGTCCCTCACTTTACTCATCTTGGTTTGGTCCATCCTCCCAACCCACCCGTCCTCTCCAATATGATTGGTTTGATTCCCCATCCCTGATTAGCATGGCAGGGCACTGATTTGATGCATAATCATGTGCTGGCTGATGTTGGCCAATCGTATGTGGATGCTGTGGGTTGTCGTAGCAGCGGATTTCCCTCTGACCAATCCGAAGACTCGGACTATGACACTATATGGATAACTCACACTAACAGAATTGGTTCTATGTCCCGTAAGAGCTGCTGCTCGTATATACACATCAAAATTAAAACACTTTTTTTTTTTTTTTCTTTTGTTTGCATTGAAAGTGACGAGCTCTTTTTGAGGGCTTAAATACAAGTTAGTTGTAGTTGGGAACATATTGAAGAGACGGTTGACATGAAAGGGCTAGAAAGATGTTTTCACTCCATGTTGCTTTTGCTCCATGGCTTTCATAGGACAGAAACATTCACATTTATTAGTGCCCCATCCTAAAATTCTGTACGATTCAGTTACTATAGTTAACTAAAACTGAAAAAAAGATAATAAAATCTATAAAGATATATGTACAATTGACACAGTCTGTCAATGAGTCTGTTAACCAGTTACTGTTCAGTTGTTAACCTTACATTGTTAAACTTCTTTCAGGATCAAGGAAGGAGCCAGGGCCACATATGCTTTTTCCTGAGGAGGAGAAAATCATTGTGGAAGAGACAAAGAGCAACGGTCAAACCGTACTCGAAGAAAGGTTTGATCACAGCTTTATGCAATTTATTTGCATTAAAATATTGCTATATTGTCATTAGGGCTCTCAGTTTAATGCAATCATTTATCATGATTAATCTTACAATAATGCTGCACATCAAAAAAAGTTAATTGTCATTCTCTCGCAGGAGTCTGGTGGATACAGTTTATGCCTTAAGGGATGAGGTTCAAGAACTTAAGCAGGTCAGTCCACATGCCACACGCAAACGTTCCTTTATTCTGAATGTGATGCCATTTCCTTGAAAGTCAAAATCTGGTGCCGTGACCCGGATGCTCTGATTTTACATCTCCAGGATAACAAGAGAATGAAGCGAACTCTTGAAGAAGAACAAAAGGCACGGAAAGAGCTGGAGAAGATCGTCAGGAAAGTGTTAAAGAGTATGAACGACCCGTCCTGGGACGAGACCAATTTGTGAGCCCATCTGTGCATTTAGAAATGAAAACCGCATCTGATAATTGTGTGTTCTGTGTATTCCTAAGTCCTGACCAAAAATGCTTGTAAATATTGTGACAAAATTGGACTTGATCCCCTCAGTCACAGTAGTATGCCTTTTTTTTAAACCAGATCCTTTTTAAGCCTTTTTTTTGTTTGCCAGTGCCAAGTATCTAGTTGAACCCATTTTCAGATATGCTAATAATATAAGGAAATGTATTGAGGCTAGACATCATCTAGCAGAAACATACTTCTCGTCTCTACCGGATCAGATGTGGTCTGCCAAAGCTGCCAAAAAAACTTCTTGCAGTTCGATCACTTAGTCTTAGATCACCGTCACAGATGTCATTGGTTCCTAGTCTAAAACTGGGAGTCTCAGGGATGATAGACACACTGTACCTACAAATGTTGCCAGGCCTGCATCACTGCCTGCGTCCTCTGACTTTTAGAATCATTAGCCAATATGTTCAATAAGTGATGACATTCAGTAGAATTTTTCCAATGGAAAACCTTGCAATGCAATACTGGAGACAAATCTGAGGGAACTAGTCTTAAATGCTTACATTTCAAAGTTGCTTTTACAATAACCTCAGTTTTAATTTCGTCCTGTTGATCTTTTGCACCTTGCAGCTTGTATCTTTTATTTTTATTTTTTACTTTTATTATGGTCCTTTAACCCTAATTGTGCATTCACAGATTTTTGTTTTGTACAGAAATAATCCTTTATTGTATTTAATGCTCAGAAATGTGCCTTTTTTGGAAGACGAGATTTCCAGAATTTTGTCAGCATTTCTAGCTCTGTCAGCATTTCAAAGAACCTTTGTAAGAAAACCGTATGCAAGACTTATTTTAAATGAACACTGAATCTGTGGGTAGGAACTGACAGATTAAGTGTCTTCTATGTTGTCTGTCTAATTTATGTATTTAAATGAAATATTGTCTACTGCAAAATGACTGTATTGTGAAATTTCCAGATAACCTCGACTACTTTCTCTTCCCAAAGCACTCTCGCTGTCTTACTCTATATTTCTTGCTGATTTAATTAAATAAATACAAATTCTTACTGTGACTCTTTAAAAGGTATTTGTGCTTGTCTCATTGCTTTCTTGCACTATTAGTCATGACATGAGAAATCAGATATGCCTTGATTTTCTGACATGTACTAAGAGGTCTCTGTACCATAAAAAAAAAATCCTGGAAGTTTCATAGCTTAAAATGTCCTCATTATAAACAACGCATTTATTTAAACAAGTTCCAAAAACAGCTTGTTTTGATATTGGGTGACCAATGATGTCACATGGGCAAACACATTTGCATATGACTGCCTCCAGAGCAAGTCAATAGGCTTGTTCGATTTGAACCAGCGCTGCACAGACCGATCGGTTTATGACATAAAAGTACCGTGAGAGCAATTCAAAAGGAGCCGTCTACTCAATTCGCTCTCGCGGTACTTTGATGTAATTCGCCGATCGGTCTGTGCAGCGTCGGTTCAAGTCGAAAAAGCCTTGACAAATAGTTACACATCATCGCACCATAGGCCCGGCCTGCCCATTAGCATTCAGTCGTTTAACTGCTGACATTTGCCTACACTGGGGCTGCATCCGAAATCGCATACTTCCCTATTATATAGTAGGCGAAAAACAGCGTGTGACAAACCGGATGCCTTACTACTTCTGCTGAGATTCTGAAGTGTGCATTCGATGGACACTTTACTATCCCATGAGGCCACGGTAGAGTGGATTTATGAATCACAGTGAAGCAATCTCTTATATACTGTCTATGGAAGCAATGTAACTGACACTGGTAAGTCACATCATAATGACAACATGGCGCATGTAGTACATCCGGTGCCTTCACGTGCTATGGTAATTATGGTAAATACCAAAAGCCGACGTGGAAAATGCACATGAACACCCCCTCATGTGGTATTTTCCACTGGGCAACTCGTAGAATATTTTGATGCACGAGTTGCCGAGATGAGATAACCTTTGACCTTTTCAACATGGCGGAGAGCGACGCAAGCGTTGTGAATGGTAAACATTGTACACAACTAAACGTTTTTTGCTACTGTTAGCGGATTGTTTTTGTAGCCTATACAATGTTGTGTCATTAACAATTGTAATATAATGCGTTAACACTCAGTGTCAGTTTTAAAAATAAAGTTATGTTTGGTGTTACCTACCCAGAGCAGATGTTAATACCAGTTCACAAGTGGAAAATATCATAAAAGCACTTGAACACAACACACTGGTAAATACCAGTTCACAAGTGGAAAATATCATCTTTTCCACAGCACGTGAAGGCAGCATAAATGTAGGCCTACTATTGAACGTACTTTTTAGCGGTTGTGAAGTACTTGTTTAAAATAAGTACTACTCAAGAGAGTATGCGATTTCGTACGCAGCCTGTCAAAAGTAGCCTATTAAAAATAGAACCAATTATACTCACTGATACTTAATACAGTATGCAAATGCAAGTTCAATTTCTGACATAGCCTACTCCACGCACTTGAGTCTGTCGACAGGAGGACAAATGGAAGAGTCTTTGACAAGTCCAGTTTAAACCGCTCATTTGCGTCTCTGTATACAGACTACAGAAGGATCCCAGCTTGGAAACAAGTGGATGGTTTATTTTAATGGCATCATGGATCGCTTTGGAGGATTACGTGTTTGTTCAGAACATTTTGTTTTGTAAACGAGGCACAGTGTAATGGAGAGTTCGCAAAGAAACTTTTGTTGGAAGATGAAGCAGACAATTATTGGATCTCTGACAGAAGCTACATCACAAACCACATACATGATAGCCTAGTGCTTTGTATGTAGATGACCATTTTATATCATGTTTTCAAAATGTATGGGCTACTCTCATGCAATAGCTAGTGGCTGTTGTTTCCTACAATGGGCTTTATGAAAGTTGGAAATAATCGTGTGTGTGTGCGCGCGTGCGCAAAAAAACTTTATTAACATTAGTGAACATCGAGGAACATTCAAATAATAATAATAAAAATCTGTCAGGACCCCTTTAATGATAAATCTTATCTTACGGTAGTGTAGCTATTATCAGACAATGTTATTTTACAATGATTTTAAAATAACATTGGATTTTAATCTGCATTTGAACATGTTAAACAAAATGTTGAACAAATGTTTGTTCATAACTTGCTAGAATTTCAGCCAAAGTTCTGAGAACATTCCCTGTTAAGCGAGTCAGTCAATTGCCAGGCCAAAATGGCATGACAAACTTCAGTTGCTCATTTATTAAATATAGCCTATAGCACTATGCACTGCCCACAGAACAGACATGGCACAAACCTTCTTTCTGTTATTTCCTCCATTGTTTCATTCCCATTGTCTGTGATAATCCAGGGCTGAGATGGCAACAGATGCACATGGAAGCTGCCGAACAGAAAAGGCTGAAACTCAAGAGAAGTGGGTGGATTTTGGTTTCTGTTTTTGTGTACACCGGTAATGTGATGGGTGTTCAAATGTTTCTTTCTTTCTCTCCACATGAAGTTATTTCTGTGCTGTCTCTCCGACCAAACTCAATATTCATTTGCAATCTAAATTCCTGGCTTGACGTCTCCTCTGCTGTTTCTTTTACTTCTGTGTATTGTAAGAAAGAATATCTGGATTATGATGAAAATGTCACTGCCTTTAGCATTGTTTGAGATGTTGGCACAGCACTATTTTAACCCACAGGTGTGTGTGTGTGTGTGTGTGTGTGTGTGTGTGTGTGTGTGTGTGTGTGTGTGTGTGTGTGTGTGTGTGTGTGTGTGTGTGTGTGTGTGTGTGTGTGTGTGTGTGTGTGTGTGTGTGTGTGTGTGTGTGTGTGTGTGTGTGTGTGTGTGTGTGTGTGTGTGTGTGTGTGTGTGTGTGTGTGTTCCAACATCGCTACCTGCACCTCCACCCTATTATGGCAAACAATGACTCGCACCAAACGCTTCCAAAGACTCACAATCCTCAGGGACAGCAAGGCATTGTGGGAGATTTAATCACTGGCTGAGGCTCATGCAGAAGGAGGCAGGTTGTTCTTTTGTGTCAGAACTGAGGCAACTTTGACATTTTGAGAAAGACTGACGTTCAGGACACATTTACATAAGGACAAAGCCCAGAGAACTGAAGAGAATGGTACAGAGATAGACAGAAAATGTTAAATGTCACTTAATTGAGCAGCACTGTGCGTCTCAAAGGTTTTAATTGTGTTAACCAAATCAAATTCCCAGCTACACTGACTGTACATGGACTGTCAGACTGTGATGAATGGCAGAAAGATATTCCACATATATAGAGTCTTTACACAAGGGCAAGTGTCACTTCCATTTCTATTCACATTATGCTATTCAAAATTATGCTTGTCACGGCCTTATAGGATAGACAACATTTAATCTTGTGTGAATGAAAAAGCTTTGTGGGATGTAGGCCTACACAAAGTTTTTAATGTTTTTAAATGAAGTTTCTTATAGGTTATTGGGGCTGTATTTAATAGTAATATTTTATATTAAATATTAAACTGTTTTAATACACTTTAAAAATTTAATTTATTCCTGTGATGGCAAAGCCGATGTTCAGCATCATTAGTGTCTTCAGTGATCACATCATCCTTCAGAAATCATTGCAATATGCAGATTTCCTGCTCAAAAACTTTCATTATTATTATCAATGTTGAAAACAGTTGTGCTGCTTAATAATTATCTAAAAATGGTCTAATTATCTAAAAAAGATATTAAGACTTGTTTTAAATGTATCTTTAAAACAAGTGTATTTTGGCTTACTGTGGTATTTTTACTTGTTAAACTTCAAAGTAGGCCTATGTTCAGCTATTCTACCTGGTTAATATTATAAATGGACATTACAAAAAGATTTGATTGCAGTGTTTCAAAACATTGAAACTGTGTCTGTCTAAATTATGTGGGACAGATTTACTAGGCTAGCTTGAGCCAGCGCAAACCCTCTTTTGGCGTGGTACACGCAATAAAAAATTAGCGCTGAAAAGGCTTGAACAGTTATTTTTGCGCCTGACCTTAATGCATATGTATTTGTAGGATATTTCCAGACGCAAAATTTATGGGAGGAGAGTATTTAAAAATTAATCACGCAAGCTTTGTCCTAGTCAATTTATTAGTATTTGCACCATTATTTACCACCTCAAAAAAGCATGTCTTAAACCAGATGCTAATTTGCGCTGCTCTTGGTAGATTGTGTTGGTCATTATGGAAATGATCCGGCTGCATCTATGGTTTTTAATTTATGCGTAATTAGTGGATCACGTGCAGAACTTTCCACTCCTGCACTGTTCTGGAATTTAGCTCTCATGCTAATTTCCCCTGTTTAGTAAATCTGGCCCTTTGTCTGTAAAACCTGACCTAAGATGTTAAGACTGTCCCAGACAGTAACATGGTGTCGGTCCAGATCCGGGCCACATCTGGTACATGTGGATTCCATGCGTACCAGATGTGGGCCGGCACTATGTTGCTTATAATTTAATAGACTTACACTGATGGAAAGACCTAAGCCATAGTAGAGCTGTACGATTCTGGATAAATTGAGAATCACGATTTTCATGTTTCAAATAAAGATCACGATACTCCCACGATTCTGAACAGACAAGAGACAACTGAACAAAATAATAATTTGCTAGACGTTCTGACAAAATGTTAACTGCTGCAGTCTATTTAAAATGTTTAATTAATTTGAATTCATTATTTGAAAAAAACGTGGTCATTTAGGAGTGAGATCGCGTGATTGTATGAATCGAGATAACGATCTTTTAGCGATTAATCGTGCAGCTCTAAGCCATAGGTATCAGTATAGCCTTGGGATAGTAAGCAACCACCCAGAGCACCATAGCAACCACTTAGCAACACCCTATTAGCCACTCAGAACACCCTAGCAACTGCATAGCAATGCCTTGGCAACCACCCACCTATGGCATTGTGAGTTATAGGTCATGACTATGATTTAGCCAAATAAGGTATGTTGTATCAACATAATTTGTTGATTCTAGTACAACATTCCTGTCTAAAAAATGTAGTCCTACTCTTATCGCTATCCCTAAACCTAACCCTTCCCAAAACATCTCCCTAAAATCAGAGGGAAAAAACACTGATGTAGAAGCACCTAACCCTGGTTGTAAGCTGAAACTTGACACAAACTGTAAACTTGTCCCTCAAATCCGACTGGTTGAATGGAATGTTGCTCCAGGATCAACAAAGATGTTGATCCAAGAAGCTACGTTCACCTTGAGTTAAAGTAGCTTAGTTCTTATATTAAAACAATTTAAGTCCATAATTTGATCTCAGTCATGTTTAAATACATCACACACAGGTTAAAAAGTTGATTATATCCCATGGTGGCCTTCTTTGTATTTCTGCTTGACTAAGAACGCTGCGTTTAAGAAATTCTTAAGATCAGATCTTAAACCCTATTAGACTGAGCAACGCTAGATGAAAGACAAAAGCTCTGTCTCTTTTGCATTTATCCCACAAAAGGGTTAAGGTTGTACTTCCAGCCTTATGAAAGTGACAGGCCAAATTTCATTCTTTTATGGACGCTGACTGCCCCTCATTGACTCACAATGGAATGGATATAATTTTGCAGATGTTGGTGAAAAAGCTCAAATGTCAGCCTCTTTTCAAACTGCCAGACCTGCCTTAGCCCAGGGATGAATAATGGATCAGTCACCTTTGTCTACTGCTGAATATTCTTACATAAATACAAAGACTCATAAAACGCATAAAAGAGCATCTAATTCATCTTTTAACGCACAGATCAAACGCTGTGATAACTCAGCGCAGAGTCTGCTTTTCTTAACGACAGACAGGTGAATGAAGAACACCTTTGTGCTCGCTCCTATCTCTTGTGTCTGGAACAAACGTCTGATTTACCCCTGACTGCTGTCTTTCGTGTTTCGCCTGGTTTTTGTTAACCCTTCCACAGAAGCAAAGGGCTAAAGAGAGTCCGATATGCGCACACATGGGGTTTTGGGTAAAGACCTCTGTGATTTTAAGGAGATTTTAAATTTGGTCAGCCTCATGTTGTTTCAAACCGAAGTTGCAAAATTTTCATGGAATATAAAATGCTATGGAATATTTTCCATGCAATAAAATTGAATGGAGACAGATGTAGTCAATCTACAAAAACTGACCAAAAACCCCAAGTAGGGGGCCAACTCACCAAAGTACTGGGGTAAGATGGCCTCTTTGAATCATTTTATATTTTGTCCTATAACAACTAAATAGCAAATGTTTTTATTTATTTCCTGCAATAACACATTGGCTGATGCATCATCATCTTGCACACGCAAACCTATATCTAAATGTGTTACAATTTAAAGGTAAATGCACATTGATCTTAAGGGGGGAATCTTACCCAATGTTACCCTACATCAAAAGAGTAGTATGTCCGAAGTATTCGAAAAACAGTGGGTGAAAAGTCCCCGGATGACCTCCGCCGAGATTCTTAAGTGTGCATTCGATGGACACTTTACTCCCATGAGGCCGCAGGAGAGGATTTATGAATGCTAGTAGGTCATGTGACAGTAACAACATGGCGGAAGTAGTACATCCAAATTTCATGCATACTACCCATGTTCATTAGCCTGGGAAAACCCAGACCACTCTCAGTTGTAACTGAGTAAGGGTCTGGCAAAGCTCCATAGACAATTCATTTCCACAGGGGCGTCACCAACGGACGTCGGATAGATCTAAAACCAATCAGAGCGATGAATGACATGACGTATGCAGAGCGACGGAAAAACATCTCGAGACTCTCAGCAATTCTCTGTTTGTGTTAACGAAAATGACAATTTTAAATCGCTTGAAACAGACGCGATAGCTGATTCGAACGAGTGATGTTGTGATGTTCCACGGCGGCATCCATCTTTGTAATGTACAAAATCTGCGTCACCGTCTCTGCTCTGTCGTCATCGTGTAAAGCCCGCCCCAACGTTTCTGAATTGGTGCCGCGATTTCGACGGATTGGAAATGGGTTTCAATGGGCTCGTTGCCAGACCCACTTGCAGAGCAAATCTAAATTTGCCGGAAGTGGTCTGGGTTTTCCCAGGCTACATGTTCATATTATATAGAGGAAACTTTTTTTAACGGTCGCGAAGTAAAATCAAATTCAAATGTAGAACTCAGACAGCACGCGATTTCGTACGCAAAGTGAGCTGATTCTGTGTTCGCTCCATGTCTTAACAGTAATTATTACGAGACGGCAACCTGTGACTTTCTACTTGAAATGGTTCACGTCCTCAGACTCGGATTTATGCAGTTAGCTGGTACAAGTCAGAGCTCTGTAAGTTGTTTATGTTCATTATTATTGTAATGTTATGTGCTTTGAGAAACCAGTAGTTTAACGCCATCTATCGGGAAGCTTTGCAGACTCTGCTCAGGCTGTGCGTGACCTGCGTTCATGTGTTTGGAAGGAGGATTGGCTATGGAAACGCTGAAGGGAGGATGGGATCTTATGCTTTTGAAGCTAGCTTGCTATTGCTAGCCTCTCCGAAATTACCTACCCTACCTTTAATGCATTAACTAGTTATAAGTAATAGGATCTTATTATAAAGTGTTATCGAACCTTCAACATGGAACCTTTCCATTGCACAAAATGTTATTTACTGAATAAACTGTTCACTAAATGGTTATTTGGGGAACCCAGCGTGATTCTTCTAAGCCATTGGTTCAGTCTTTCCAAAACCACCAAGGTGTATTTGTCAGTGGACCTTCTACACTCTCCATAGCCAGACAGCTTAACTCACCGGCTCCATTATAAACCTATTGCCCTACGCCAAACTCTTGCTCTCTGCCCTGGACCTGGATAGCAATCATTTCAAAATGACATGTTCTGTGGGACCGCAAGACACCTTATCTCGTCACTCTGAACAAACTGCCATTCATTCTCTGTACTTGTGCTTAACAATATTGAAATATATAAATAAAACAGAGAAAGAAAGAAGAGCAGGGTACATCGCATACACTGGCTGCTCTCTTTCATGGTTATTGTGCAAAATAGCTGTGCAATATTTTTTTTTTTGTCAATGGTTTACTCTAAAAGCTTTTCCCTCTGTCAGTATGAAAGGAAAGCAATAAAGGTCTTTCAATGGGCATGAATAAAACCAGGGAGAACAGAGGGGAGCCGCTGGGGGTTTGGCCGAAGGGCTTCTATTCTTTAGCTGGTAATCAAATTGAAGCTGAAATGAAATGGAGGTTTCTTATGAAAATAGCCTTTGTTGACTGGAAAGCTGGTAATTCATAAACAATACATAAGGCTTTTGTGAGCATAATAACATATTCATGCTCTCAGAGAAAGGAAAAGAGAGAGAGAGAGAGAGAGAGAGAGAGAGAGAGAGAGAGAGAGAGAGAGAGAGAGAGAGAGAGAGAGAGAGAGGCAGTGTGGCAGTGAATAAAGGGCTACAGGGGTTTGGCTTGTGCGTCTCAACTGCCAGAGCAATAACTGATGTTACTCTGTGTCACCTCTCGCTTCCTCTCTCTCTCTCTCGTTCTGCCTCTCACTGTCATTTTCTCTCGGCCACAATCTTTCTCTCCATAACTCCCTCGTCACTGGCTTGTGGTGTTTGACAGGAATACCAGAGTAGTGGGTCTTCAGAAGTAGTGAGTTGAACAGGCAGAAGGTGCTTCAGATGAATTACCTGCAGGGGAGCTCAGTGATGGACTGGACACACAACTCTCAGCGTGGAGCAGCAGAAGCTTGAAAGGAAAGTGGTTTACAAACAGGATGACTTTTGAGAGAACGCGGACATCGGATGTTTTCGCTGGAATAAAGGGGAATTTTTGTGGGATGTTTTTTTGGGACACTTTACTTCTCAGATGTGAAAACATGTGAAAGTTTCTACAGTTTTATCTCTGTTGAGACCAATGGTGAGTAGGAACTGATTTCGACAGCTGTTCACGTGTCTATGAACTTCATGAGAAATTCTGTCTGACAACACAATCAAAATTCACGGCGGAAGCAATTAACTTCAGCATTGCAAAATTGATCTTTCTTTATGCTGCTGTGATATAATGTCTAAAACTGCTTTGGCTTGTTCTTGCCTTAACACTGTTGGGTGCTTGGAAAAAAGTAATGCAGAGGAAGTTCAGTGGCTAGTTTAGCAGTTCAATCGGTCTGATTCACTTCCCTGCACTGTCCCTCCTGATGGCTCATTGACATACTTGCATGGACAGCTCTGTGATTTACATTTTAGTCCTTGCACATTCATATTCTATTTGCATTTTAGGTATGACACCTATCAGTTTTGCATGCATATTTTATTTGTATGAAAAATATATAAAACATATTTTATAATAGGCCTATGCCTGATTCTAATTACATGCTCTGGTGATATTGATGGCTTAATATTGTCAGATTGGATGCTTATTGGATGTCATTGCTGCATTAATGACTGTTACAAGTAGCATTTCCTTTTTCTATTTCTGGTTTTCTTATTAAATTTTCCCCAGATTTTATTTGAACGCTAAGTCTTTAATTATAAAAAAAAAAAAAAACGAATTCTGTACAATACTTATTTTTAAGTTGGGTTAGACTGCACATCACTGACAAAAAAATGGATAGATGCTTTAGCACATCTTGTGTGTAATGTTGTCTCCATCAGTAAAACATCGCACCTGAATGTTGGACTGAATCCTGCACTTGATCTCTCTAAAATAAGCTTTCTTGTCTAGAGTCCTCTGCATCATACAACAGTCCTCAATGAGCAAAGGCACATATCTGTATATAGAGGTAAGTGGCCTGTTTACACAATGGCAATAATCAGCTTTCTTTCTTGGGGGGTAAATGACTCAAAGTGAGTGTTTCAGGAGTCAGATGAGAGAAAACCACCCCTATAAACTAGTGTGACATTCTCCTCCCTCCAATGGGAATGCATCAATCTGCTTTACGATGAATATTGCTTCTTCTGTCAATGGAAATATATGCAGCTGAGTTCCATCAATAGACTCTTTTCGCCTTTCAGGAGAAAAAAAAAGTGTTGGTTTCTAGACTAGTCTGTCTGATCATATGTTTTCTTTTTATTTTAGGATCAGTGTCAGGACTAAGGAAGTTGAAGGGATGACTGCCTGAGGAAAACAGAATAAAGAGAGAGAAAGAGTGGGGAATGAAAGAGTAGAAAGGGGAAGGCTGTGATTAGAGAAGTAATCTTTTCACTTGTCCCTGAGAGAACTGAGAAAATGCATTTGAGAAAGTGAGAGAGAGAGAGAGGGTGCAGGGTGTAAGAAGTGTTTGTATTTGTATTTTAGAGTAATGTTAGCAATAAACAGAGCATCACATTCTTCAGTGAATCTACTACACCAAAGATTCTGCATTCATCTGATGTCACTGCATTCCAGGGAAGTGATCAGATGGTGGTTGGGTTGTTTGTATTATCAATCAATCGATCCACTGTTGTCCTCTTTAACTTAGAGCATGTAGAGCATTCACGCTCGTCTCGCAGACACTTGCTCTTCGTGGGGAAAAAATTGTTAAGGAATATGGCACTATTTTAGGAGTTCTATACATTTTGTTACTACGTATGCAAGGAAATGTAGCTTCTAGTCATGTCAAAACATCAAGAACTAATAGAGAAGAATCACCAGAATTAATTTCATGTCATTAACTTCTAAATGTAACTTGGCAAGTTTTAAAAAGTGAACTCTGAAAGAGGCATTCAAACATTTGACTGATGCTTACTTAAAAATAAATCAATTTTTATTTGAGATAATGAAAATATTTAAAATATTTATTATTTGAAGATAGTCAGGTGGATTTGATGCATCAAATGATGCAACCACACCAGAATTATATATATATAATTTAAAGAAATTAATTTAGCTTCTAAATGGATCTTGCCAAGTTTATAATAATAAATAAAAAAATATGTGAGATTTGTTGTTAAAGTATTAAATGCAAAGATAAGGTTGAAATGTTTCAAACCCTCTTTGAACTGTAAGCATTTAACTCAAGTGTAAGACCAGAAGATGGCAGTATCCTCCATGCCTTGCTCAGTGTCAGGATGGAATTAGGAAATATGTACTAATTTAATTTAAAAAAATGTATATATATATATATATATATATATATATATATATATATATATATATATACTCACCGGCCACTATGTACACCTTGCAAGTATCGGGTTGGACCCCCTTTTCCCTGTAGAACTGCCTAATTGTTAGTGGCATAGATTCATCAAGGTGCTGGAAACATTCTTCAGAGATTTTGATCCATATTGGCATGATTCCATCAGGCAGTTGCTGCAAATTTGTCAGCTGCATATCCATGATGCGAATCTCCCATTCCACCACATCCCAAAGCTGCTCTGTTGGATTGAGATCTGCTGACTGTGGAGGCCATTTGAGTTTAGTGAACTCAGAGTCATGTTTGAGATGATTTGAACTTTGTGACATGTTGCGTGATCCTGCTGAAAGTAGCCATCAGAAGATGGGAACACTGTAGTCATAAATGGATGGACATGGTAAGCAACAATACTCCGGTAAGCTGTGGCAATGCTCAGTTGGTACTAAGGATCCCAAAGTATGCCAAGAAAATACCACACACCATTACACAAATTCTGACCCAACCATCTGAATGTCGCAGCAGATATTGAGACTCATCAGACCAGGCAACGTTTTTCAAATCTTCTATTGTCCAATTTTAGTGAGCCGGTGTGAATTCTAGCCTAAGTTTTCTCTTCTTATTTGAAAGGAGTGTCACAGGTGTGTTTTTCTGCTTCAAGGTTTCTACGTGTTGTGCATTCAGAGATGCTCTTCTGCAGACCTTGGTTGTAACGGGTGGTTGTTTAAGTTTCTGTTGCCTTTCTATCAGCTTGAATCAGTCTGGCCATTCTCATCTGACCTCTAGCATCAATAAGGCGTTAAACGCTAACTGAGGGAAGGAATTTCACATTCACGAGCAAGCAAATATTAAGACCAATAGATCAAATCTAATAAGAATGACATTAAAAGATCAGAACTGCATGTCACATTAAAATATCAGAACTGCATGTCACATGTCATATTAAGACGCACGGTCAAATCAAGGTTTTGGTATGTTGCCAAAAAGTTTCAAAAGTTAAATGGCTGACTTTATTAACCACTAGCACACGCTAGGGCTAACTGTTTGCCCTGTTGTGATTCAATAATGTCACCGAACCAGAAGAGGGCGCCATAGCTCTGTGTGAAATATCACAGCTGAAAGCCGACAGCAGAACTGTCTCTGAACGCTAATCAATGTCTAACATTTAAAACAAACAATCCCTTTAAAACAGATAATAGGCTACATTACTTTGGTGATGTTAGCGCATAACTTTTTCATTACATTATAAATGTAGGTACCAAGCAAGATAATTGTGCAGTCACATATATTGCACTTACTCCCATACCTGTCGAGGATTAACATTTTTAGGCATGCGGTAGGCTACCTTATACACATTTCCCGTGGATGTTTAAAATGGCGGTTTATTCTGAATAAAACAACGTATTTATGTTGAACACTGCTGTTCAACAAAATCAACATCAAACATTAATTTTGAACGTTTTGAAAGTTTTTTTTTAAATCACTGACAAGATGGTAGGATAAATAAGGACTAAATTATTACATGGATGTGAGTCTAAATGCTTGACTAATTGCTTAGAATAAAACGTGGAAGGGTCTTCAAATTAACGACTTAAGGCTTCCATTTAAAAAATGATATTAAAAAAAATTACAGAGGGAACTCATTCGAATTTCGGGTTGGCCTACAATCTGACATAGCTACTGTACAGCTCTAAGAAATTAGCTTTATTAGAGTGTCAATTACCAAGTAAATTGCACTTCGCAGTGCTGTCTGATGACATCTGTTGTGATTTTGCATTCATTTTGCAGCTTTAAATAGAGATCATGGTCTCCTCAGTGTCACTTGTAGCCTATAATTCCTTTTTGGTGACATTGTCTGTTTGAAGGAGACCATGTAGGCCTATACACCATCAATAATACAATTATCTATTGGGCAGCACACCTCTAACTATGGGCCCATGCAGACAGTAAACTGAAATAAATAAAATATAACCTCACTGCGCAGATTTCAAATGCAATGCTAATAATACCACGACTTGCTGCAGCACGCGCTACATGACGTCTATTGTGACTTGGAACAGGAAAAGTACAGGCGCGGGAAGCGCGTGCAGCGTTCCATTGAATGCCACAGAATTGGCCGCCATCAGACGACCTACTATTTTATACATTGTGCGCAAATGCAAGAGCTGTAAACAGATTACTGTAAACAAGTCTCCAACTGGTCTGATGCCACCGCTGCCAACCGGTGCCGTCTAGCAGAATCAGACGTTTTTATTACTGCGGGTGAAACACCATGCCTGACACAATGTGACCCTAGCGCATTTGTTTTCGACAGACTCTCTGGCTTGAATTGCATGTGCAAAAAAGGTGCTTTCATAGTGGACCGCAGCAGCGGGAGCAAACAGCACAGTACTTTTAGCTCAATTATCCCCGCGGACAGCCGCTTGCCTGATCTATAGATCCAGCACAATTAGCTGATCCGTGTGGGTCTGCCACATCCACCCGGAAGGGTTAAAAAACGGGCAGGAATGGACAGGCCTACTGAAGTTTAAGTGCCGTCTCTGAGCTGCCTGTGAATTCCTGCACCGTCTCGGCACTTTTCCCTGTTCGGGTTTTGATTGCCTGACAACACGTGGCAGTTAGAAAGGGACAATGGGGAGGAGAATGAAAGAAACTCCTAAAACTGAGATGTGACCAACCACTGAGCCTCTTAAACCATGTCGGAGAAATGGCCGTGACAAAGCATGCCCAAAACTCTACCATCGGTTGCCATGACAGCCGCAGGCACCCGCTCTGCCTTTTCACCCCCCCCCCCCCCTCACCCCATCATAAAAAAAAATACACACTCCACATTTTTGTGAATGCGAGAGAAACGGGTATCTAAATGCCAAACGCCTAGTCACTGTTATTCAAACACATGTCATTTTGTTGTCTCTGATTTCATAAGGTCTCCAAAATTTCATCACATCACTGTATATTATATAGTAATATATTATTAATAAATATATTATATTATATTTAGTTTAGATCTACACTACCGGACAAAAGTTTGGAATAATATAGTTTTTTTTTAATGTTTTTGAAAGAAGTCTCTTCTGCTCAGCAAGGCTGCATTTATTTTGCCTCAAATTAAGTACAATCAGCTCGGATAAATAAGTAATTTCAACAAATTACATTAAACTGAATAAAAAAACGTAGTTAAAGCAATGTAAAAACATGTTTTCATAACTTGTTGATCATATAAATGTATACAGTGTAAAGTAAAAATAGTTATACTGTGAAATATGATTAAAAATTAAAATAGCTGTTTTGAAATATTTAAATATTTCATAATGTAATTTATACTTGTGATGGCAAAACTGAAATTTCTGTCTTCAGTGTCACACGATCATTCAGAAATCATTCTAATGATTTGCTGCTCATGAAACATTTCTCATTATTGTCAAGGTTGAAAACAGATTAACATTTTTGTGGAAACCGTATTGCATGTGTATATCTATTTGAAGCAGTGGTATGAAAAAATATTATACTACAAAATTCGTCTTTTAAAGTGAATGCATCTGATTTCTTGCAAACACTTCTCATTTGAAAGCTGATGTTGTTCTTTCCATAAAGCAAAATGCACATCTTAAAGTAAGGCATATGATGCAAAGAAACCTGAAAAATAGTGTTCATGCAGCTCTTCATGTATGTCTGGTAAAGCTCTCCTCCCTCTGGAGCAGGTGCCGCTTCTCTGGGTTATTTTCCTCTGCCGTGTTATTTAGCTGTCATAGACCGAGGGCAACTTGCCAGCAAACATGACAGAATAAGATCAGCTCGACTTCTTTTAACAGGACGGACTAGATCTGCTACTGAAATCACCAAGAACAATTCTTACTCTTGAGACGGCGTAGAGGAAATGAAAAACAGATTAAGTGGCCGATAGTCTTTGTTTAAAAGGGTTAGATTTAATACACAATAACTGTTGGTTGTGCCTCTAAAGCCAATCTGTGGTGAGAATCATTGAAAAGCTAAGATCAAAAAACAAAACAAAAATTATTCCCTTGCTTGTCGCAGAATATGGCTCAAATTATAAAGTTAAAGGTTGCATTGTTTAAGCTTAGCATCTGCACATTACCTGTCCTTTTAAGTGAGTGTGAATGTGTGTGCAACATAGGAGAGAGAGAGAGAGAGAGAGAGAGAGAGAGAGAGAGAGAGAGATGTGTAGTTCAAAGACCTAGTATTAAACGTCCCTCTTTGAGGAATGTGAGGGGGTTATAAATTCATTGTCTCCTCTGAAAGGCTTGATAACCTATTCACAAACAAGCACTAAAGATTTTGATAGGCTAATGGAAAAAAGGTGGTCGCACACTCCTTTGTAATTGGGCATCATAAATCTGAAGAGGCCTTGGCAGCGATACAAAGCGCTTTTATTTCTGTCTTTCTTTGACCCAAACCCTACACATATATCTCGCTGTATCCTCAATGGCTGATCTGAAGGGCGAGATATACATGTTACGGACAAGACACATGACCAGGGCTCTGTGACATCGATTGCCTTCCACAATACCCTGTCCGTGACTAGGAAATGGGCAGCCTTGGGGCAATAACACTGGCCTCTTTCTTATCAAGATGGCTGGTGTACATGCCTCTGTCAGAGGACATTAACCCTGCCTCTTTCATCCTGACAGTGGTGATTAGCGCGGCAGTCTGATCCTGCCATTGATGTGGCCCAACCTGGGCAATGGGGTCTGAAGAGGAGAGATGGAATAGACTGAGCTGATTATTGGTGGGTCGACGGGACGATCTGCTGACGGCTGAAAGATGCTGTGTGATAGTGTTTCAGGGCCGGGTGTAATTGTACGAATGAGGCATTTTTCGCACGAGAGCCGTCAATAAGATCGCTCTGAGGCCACATTCACACAGCAGCAGAATACGGGTTGTCAGTCATTTTTTAGAGTGCCAAACGGGGTTGTTCTCACACAGTTCGCTTACAAGTGAGTGTGACAATCGCTTTTTATAACAGAACTGACACCATTACATTTCAGGACTCGACTGCCTGTTGAACTAGTTGTGTAGGTCATGCAAATTTCAGCCTCAAAGTTCTTAATGCCAAAGTATTAACACAGAAAACAGAAGCATTGGAAAAAAACGAACAAAAAAATAGGCCTAATAATAATAATAATAATAAAAACAATAACACAATGAAGCAGTAAAAAAAAGAATGAATAGGCCATATAATAATAACAACAACAACAATAACACAATGAAAGTAATAATAAAAACAATTAAAAAATGATTAGGCCTAATACAATTATCAATGACTGTGTAGGCTAAAAATAGGCAGAACGATAGGTACAACGACAGACAGACAGACATTGAGTAAAAGAATGTCTTCAGTAGCAATTGCATTTCACCTTTTTCTGCTACTCTAGAAAAATGTATATTGAGGTTTGATACTGAGCGCACACACGTTATAACGACATAACGTTGCGTTTCTTCAGCACTGGTAAATTACCAGATTATTTTGTCCCTGTACAGTCGCCGTCTTCAGCCACAGGTGCTCCACCAAACACGGTAGCCTCTACAATCAGGTAACAATAAAATATTTTTGAAGCCGCTGTCCGTTAATTAAGTTTCAATGGATGAATTTGCGTTAACGAACTTAAACGACTGTAAGGTCGATTATCAATGTAATTTGATACTTACGACGACTGTTCATGGCCAAACGCAATGAGTCAGAGACAGTTGCGTTCAGTCGGTGTTTCAGTCGGCGTTGGAAACAGTCTGTAAGTGTGTTCAGTTCAGTCTTTTGAACATTTAGTCGTTAAGTGTGTCCTCGTCTTAAATTAAGACCTACTTTGTTTATGTTATGATCGTCGCCATCTTTGATATTATATCAGTTAGGCTACTGATATTCACTCGTTGTCGAGATTAGAAAAGTGGGTTCACATATTATTATTATCTTTACCCTATCATTTATTTATTAATATTATTGTTACAGGACTTTTTTTAATGACTCGTTGCTAGCCTTCACCTGAATCAGATGAACAGTTTAGTGTTTTGGCAAAATAGTCTTTCCTCTAGCCTATGTCCTTTATCTGGGTAAAATGTCTGCAGAACTTGGTTTGTGCAAAATCGAAAAGGCCTGCCATTCAAAAAAGTCTACACATTCCCTGTCCTTTTTTTTTGCATGTTTATCTGTTAAATATTTAGGCAAATTGTATTATGCTTTTATCTTTCAATGTGAGTGCAGGCTCTATTTAACACATGCACACCACATTTAAATCCATTGCACTGATTTCCCCTCAGTATTGTCACAGGGCCTGCCAATGCATCAGTAGTTCTGCAGTACTGGTCTGTTGTTTGGGTGAGTCCTCCTCTTCCTCTTCAATGATTTGTGGTTGTGATCAACAGCCCTCCTGATAAGTGGGTTACACTTGTTTCTAACCCTACCTGAAGAGAGATCGGTGGTAGTTTGTGTAGAGTTTGATAATTGCCGTTGTTAGTCAGAAGTGGTGATTCCAACCATAGAGTGACTCTTAGTGAGGCATTTTTCTGTTATTACAGAGGAGCTCTCGACAGGATTGAACCAATAGACCAGTTTATTTAACTTACCACCAAATATATGTGGGCTATAATATATTATTAAGTTCCTGTATTATGGCTCAGCTTATTTTTCTTTTCTTTTTATTATTTTGCGTTTCATTAGTCTGAGAGAACATGAGGTTTTTCTGAGTGAACTTCTCTTGCTTGCATCCAGAGGGCGGCACCATTTTCATCATTATTCAACCATTGGCTCTCCACAAGGACCTGGGGCCCACTAGGGGGCCTCAGCAAACTTTTAAGAGGGCCGCTGGATGACTTAGAATTATTTAAATTTCTAAAACATACAAGATGTTTATTTGTTTTCTCCCTCAACAACTAAGATTAATAGTGTTTTTTTTTAACATGCAGTTCTTAAAATTTCTAAAATCACAAAATGAATTGTTTTTAGTTAATATACCTACTATCAATACTCCAAGTTTCTGTTAAAAAGTTGGAAAACAAGCAGCTTTGTCATAGTTTTGTCAAAAATACATTACCTTATGTACTATAGATATTATTATATTATATATTAGAAACTGGGGCAGGCCTTTGAGTCTTATAGGTTGAGAACCACATTTATTAAACTCGTTTTTTTATGGATTTTGTTGAGATTATTTCTATTTTACTCTGACAAATGAATTGTGAAAGTGAATTGTTATATACATGCATTTTCGGCTTATGAGAATCATTGTAGAACCTTTACATTTTCATAAAGCTGAGTGCAGATTGATGGATATAAATAAATTGTGTGTGTGCGTGTGTGTGTGTGTGTGTGTGTAAAATCAAATGAGGACGAGTGTTGTGGAGAGAAGCTCTTAGGGGAGGGAAAATGTCAGCTGTCTCTTCAAGACTGCGAGTGCACGCGTGTGTGTGTGTGTGTGTGAGACAGCTTCCGTGCTCTTTGTAAGCATTTTGAGCCCTTGTTTAAACGCCTCTAGATTATGAGACACAATTCTGAGCGTATCAGTTTACACAATACCACAGGAAATCATGTCAGCCTCATTGTGTGCATATCTCTACCTCCTCAGGTAAAAGGACAACATTCGATGGCTTAGATTTACTCTCGTTTACTTTCTAAAAACTGCTCGTAGCCCCCCCTGCTCGGCCCTCCTTGTGTCCCCTCCTTCCTCTCAGCCCACCCAATTAAAAAGCAAAAGAGGAGAAAAAAAAGCACATTGCTGCCTTGCAAGTATTACTTATCACATTAATTAAAAACTGGTGGCACAATGGGAGCCCGCAGCTGCAGAGGAAAGCCAGGGAAATTAACAAACGTTTGATTTGTTGTGTTGTGGATGTGACATTTATTATACAGGTCAAAGTAAAACAAAGACCAAAGCCCAAATATGCTAATGGGGATCTGGCAACCTGGGGCAGTTGTACAAACACTGAGGACTGGCTAAATATTCCGTGTTTATTACTGTTGCGCACAGCATCACGGAGAGGGATACGGCAAGGCGGCGTTTGTCACCTGCTCATGTTTGATAGACTCATGTAACTTAAAGACTGGTCTGGTCACTGTCTGCCACACACATAAAGTCAATGGTTTGTTAATCAATGTTGATCAAGTTAAAACATTTGATAAAATGCCTAAAAAGAGGAAGGAAACGGGGAAATAGGCTGGTGAAAAAATATGAATATAAATAATGGCATATGTGACCCTGGATCACAAAACCAGTCACAAGTTGCACGGGTATATTTGTGGCAATAGCCAACAATACATTGGGTCAAAATGATCGATTTTTCTTTTATGCTAAAAATGTAGGATATTAAGAAAAAATCATGTTCCATGAAGATATTTTGTAAATTTCCTACCGTGAATGCAGAACAATCGCTAACATAAATGGACAACTTTAAAGGCGATTTTCTCAATGTTTCGATTTTTTTGAACCTTCAGATTCCAGATTTCGAATAGTTGTATCTCGGCCAAATATAGTCCTATCATAACAAACCAAACGTCAATGGAAAGCTTATTTATTCAGCTTTCATGTGATGTATAAATCTCAATTTCAGAAAATGTAGCCTACCCATGTGACTGGTTTTGTCATCCAGGGTCACGATATGTCCTATAGCCTGAGAGAGCAAGAGGTGGAAAGCCTGGAAATGTCAGTGAATTTTATATTATTATTTTAAATTGTGATTTTCAGGACTAAAAAACAAATGTTATTACTATAGCCTTTTCATTTTCTTTAGAAAACGATAGTACACCCAATTTTTTTGTAGTTTGTATCAGCTCTAACATTTTTTCCCCTCAACTAGAAATATTTAAATATTTATTTAATAAGTAATTTGAAAAATCATGGAAATTAAAATCTTAAAAATAATTATATTACATTATTTTTTTATAGAGGAATTCACACATTCTTTTAGTTATGTTCAGCTCTAAAATATACTTAATATTTTTTACATCCTTATTAAATAAACAACTGAAAAAGTCTCAAAGTCTGAATTCACATAGAATTTTCTGTTATCTATTGGTCAGAAAAATATTTTTTGATATTCTTACTGAATAAGCAACTTGAAAAGCCATGGAAATTCATTGGTCAAAAGGGGTGGGAACCATGGAGAGGGGTCAACACTTTCTTTGACATACGACCACACATTATGCAGATTTCACAGGGGCAGCAGGACACTGAATCATGGGTAATGCTGTGGTCATTCATTGGGCCGGGGGTCATTGTTCAGCCACGTAATGTCTAGAACACACAGAATCTTGTGCTTATATAATTGTTTCCACCTTTAAGATTTCTGTTTCTCACAGTAGTGTTACAGCAGCCTCTCACACAGGTTATGAAGCAGTCACTGGAGAAGTGAGGTGAAATACACTCAGTAGTCATACTAACTAATGATGATATGGTGAAAGATGGAGTAGTAATGAGTAAAAGGGCAGAAAATGACAGTGAGCGATGCAGTGTGTAATTGCAAGTCTATCAAGAGGCAACGAGACAGCAGGCTTGTGCTATTGACATCCTGCCCATTTGCCTGGGGGTGCACTTTAACATGACCCCAATAGAAAAAAAATGGACAATTTAAAGACTTCAAGTGCAACCCTGCAAGCTGCACGCCAATTAAGGTGTCCTGATGGATTCACAGGCAATCCAGTGTCCATCTGTGATCTCTCTCTCTCTCTCTCTCTCTCTCTCTCTCTCTCTCTCTCTCTCTCTCTCTCTCTCTCTCTCTCTCTCTCTCTCTCTCTCTCTCTCTCTCTCTCTCTCTCTCTTTCTCTCTCACACTCACTCACTCTTTTTATCCCTTCACTAGGATTGTAAAGTGCATGGTTCACGAATTTCAGTCTCTTCATGGACCCTGATGCATTGCATTAAATGCACTGACATTCAGTTGACTAATTTAGGAATATTTGGATTCATATCGATACTGCTTAAGAGTTTTATTCATTTACAGTTTAAAAAGCAGGTCCATTAGATATTTAGTATATATCAGTTGAGATTAAAAGCACTAGTTACATATTTTCCTGATGAAAATCAGAAAATATGTAACTGATGCATCTTTAAGGACCGCCATTTCTCTTTCCTACAACATTGAGGGGAGAAGAATGAAAAACAATTGAATGTGACAGACATTAATTCCTCTGGTCAAATCTGTTGTTGGCGCATTAATAACCAGACTCAAAGTTTTAATTTAGGCACCATTATATATTGCAGAAATAAAACTGGGAAAGAGAGAGGGGGATAGCACAATGAAGGGAAGAAAGGTTCATTCATTCAAGGTCTTCAAGATTTTGTCTATTTTTGGTTGCGCTTTATTTGAAGGTGCCCTTGTTACAGTGTGATCATACATTTAAGTGCTGAGTAATAAACTGGTTGGTTTAGGATTAGTTGCGTGTTATTAAGCATAATTTGTAATTATTACTACAGTGACTGACTACATGTAACAAGGACACTGTTAAATACCTTATTTTTTTGTGTGCCTTTTCTTCACATTAGATACAATGAACAGAAAAATGCATAGGCCTACATTCACATGATAAAGGCAATAATTATTTGCATGTGTTTCCACATGCAAAGCATGATAGCTGAGCCAGTGCATGTTTGGTGTAAATGTGATGCCATCACAGATTGACTGGACAGAGATGCATTTATGGTTATCACCATTGTTGTCTCTGTCAATGTAGTTTAAAGGAGTGTAAATGTATGCATAGTAATTGCATGTTTTTAAAAGGAGTGAAGCCGTTTCTGTGACTGGCTCTAAACCTCTAATAAACACAAGATGTTGACATGTTAATGATGATTGCACAGTTACACATACACTAAAGTTCCTAGAAATGTAATCTTTGCTAGTTTCATACATTTTTTCAATATTTTGATTTAACGCTTGTAAAAATGTCAGGTGGTGTAACCAGCAAGTAATAAAAAAGTTTTCAAACATACATTATTTTTCAAAGTAAAAAGCGTTTTTTGTTTAATATAACGAATAAAAAAGAATATCATTTTTTTTTTTGCGGATACTTCATTTAACCTTGCATTTTTATATTTTTATTAAACCATTATCATCATCATCATTATTATTAATAAAAACATTTATTTTCTGTAATATATTTTTTGTCTTATGGTTTTCAACAACAATATGGCTGCATGCATGTTGGGTACACAAAATAGTAAAAAAAAAAAATTATAAATCACTTCACTGCATGTTTTTTTTTAATTAAAATAAAAACTACTTATATAGCCCACTGTAAAAAAATGATTGTTGGTTTAACTTAAAAAAGTAAGTTACCTGGTTAATTTTGAGTTTGAGTTCATTGAAATTAAACAATTGAGTTAATGCAATGAAGGAGATTGGTTTAATCATAGAAACTCAAAATATTATGTAATCTGAACCACATTAATTATCTAAGTTGATTTGACAAAAGATAGATTTTACAGTGTATATATATAATATATATATATAAATTTGTTTAATATATTGTTAATTAACATTGTTAGTTGTAAGCCCCACAAAGTATCAAAATGAATTTTCATTCAGAAATTAAAAACACTTTCATCATAGTCAATGTATTATTATTTTTTTATCGAAAAAATGTATAGTCACGTCATGGACCAAAGTACATATAACTTTAAGAAAGTCCATTATTAGTACATAATCTTAAAATTGTGTGCAGTTTACTTCGCTCTTTTCCTTCCCTAGAACCTAAAACTGTTTCATTCATCCTCTCCAAACTGTCAACAGCCGCCACCTCCTTTTCCCCACTCTTTCCCCCCCGCACAAGCAGATGATAAATGACTCGCGGTCTGCAGATTTTCATTAAAACCCTCGTGTGTCACATTTAACCTGCGTTCGCTGAAATCAATTATCCAGCTATCACTAGGGCAGACGCTCCAGGGAAGGAGAAGATCGGCATCCCTCCATCAGCGTTTCAATTAGGAGGTAAATAATCAGCATTTGAAGGCCTCTCTCTCTCTCTCAGTGCCTCCCCAGAGCCCTCTCTGTCTTTCCAGAGCATGGCGGCAATACGCTGATGACTCAATATGGAGTTTAATAGCCGTTGCAGCTTGGTGAGAAAGTGCTGTTCTGAAGTCAGTTTATGTTTTTATGTTTAAAGGCTAGATAGAGAATGTTTTGGTAAAGCGAGCTGATCCTGGATCAGCGTGAGTCTCGCCACCTGGTGCCAGTGTTTTGTTTGCTCTGTCTGTGTTTAGTATCTGCTGAGCTCCCAGCAGCCCCTGGGGCATATCAGTGGCATGATGCCAGGGCGGAGGTGCGGTATTTTGTGCGTACGTGTCTCTCAGAAAGATGGCTGTTGAGGCCTAAGACACCATTTAGAAGGGTCAATGGTGTTTTTGTGTGTCAGAAGAACCCATTTGAAAGTGTGTTTGATTCGGCTAATTAATGTACGAGCACCTTTTTTTAGGAACCGCTGGAGGCAGAGCAGTTCATGTGCAGATGAAAACAAAAACACAATGCTTTAACTGAAGCTAAGAGCTAAAGGCTAATCTTGTGTTTTACATAATTGTCGCTATGTATCTTCACACACTAAGGGCAACATTTTTGAAAACAGCATTGTCATGAATTGCAATTCACAAATCAATACAATACTGTAAAAAGTGAAATGGCGTTGCTTTATTGTGAATATACCCAATTTAGACCTTGCAGCCAAAGATGGTTTAAGGTGGTCTTAGTTTAATTTCATCTCCCAGACGGGTTTAGCTTCAGGTGGTTTTCAGGTGACATTTCGGCCAGTTTGTCTGACCAGCTGAAAAATGCCTAAAACCCCTCTAAAAACAAGCTGACCAGTTTAGGCAGGGTTAAGCTATTTTTTACTGACCAATCAGCTTTCATAAGCAAGCAAAGCATATATTATACATTACACACACACACACACACACACACACACACACACACACACACACATATATATACACTATATACACACACACACAGACACGCACACTAATGTACACAACTGTTCAAAGGTTTGGGGTTTGTATGGATTTTTAAAATGTTTTTTAATGAATTCTTGATGTTCATCAAGACTGCATTTATTTAATTAAAAAAATGCAGAAAAACATTAATATTTTAAAATAATACAATTACAATTTTCTTTATTAATATATATATATAGGCTATATATATATAATTATTCCTGTAATGGTAAAGCTGAATGTTCAGCATCATTACTCCAGTCTTCAGTGTCACATGATCCTTCAAAATCATTCTTAAATTATGATATAGTGCTCAAGTAATATTTATTATTATTATCAATGTTGAAAACAGTTGTGCTGCTTAATATTTGTGTAGAAAGTGTGATATTTGTTTCTGGAGACTTTTGCTCTTTGATTAAAAGAAAAACATTTATTTTAATTCGGGGTTTTTTTCTGTCACTTTTGATTAATTTGATGCATTGCTTATTAAACATATTATTATTTTTTTTTTAAATCGTATGAACCCAAACATTTAGACAGTGGTGTATTAATAAAAAGTGCAGTGCATTTGAAACATTTTACACTTAAATTTTCCTTTAATCACAAATTAATGTCTTTCTCCAGAGCATTTGTATAATCCTTTTTGTCTTGACCCACAGATGAACCATTTATTCATAAAGAGTTTCATTTCTCACCATTCCTTGCCTATGTTTGCTCACACATCCACAGTACTTGCACATGTTCTCACTAATACCCTATATTTTCTGGCAGTCATGCTTTAGCTGAACTTTTCCAGACTGATATCGTCACCTTCCTAAAATAATTGCCCAAGTCATTTTCATTTTCAAATGACTTGGGCAATTATTTTAGGAAGGTGATGATATGCAATTTCTCTGTTTGGCTCTCTGTGTATGTCTGTGTGTGTTTTTGTTCTTTTTGGCCAGTGCCATTGCACTGATTATAACAAACAGAATACTGGAAATAAATGCCAGGCATCAACAACACCACAGATACAAACACGCTGCGATGAGAGACAGACACAAATCGCCATTGGCATTTAGTCAGAGGGGAACCTATTATTACAGAGTGGCTCAATCACAGACTCTCTGCATGCTTTTGCTTTCTCTGTATTTTTACTCACCGTACACTCTTCATACTCATGTTGCTTCATGCATGTTGGTCGTCGAGACATACTTGTGCAAAAAAATCCGGTTTCTGTGAGATGGACCAGTTCACACCCATTTTTTGATCTTTCTCCTCCACAGTAAATTACTTTTTTTTCCTTTCTGGGTTTGTGGTCAGCCCTCTCTAAAATAACACGTTTCTGCTATGCTCTATTACGACAGGAGGGATTGATCTGACACCTTTTACCCTCTGATCTTTGAGGACTAACAGATCAAAGGTGATGAAGAGGAAGGTCCTCTATCTTTCTCTGCATCTCTCCTTTTGGCAGCAGGCCTTATTGCTGTCTTTCTCCTAAAACTCGCATTTTCCAGCATGGCTTTATCTTCAGGTGTGGGATGTGTCTTTTTAAGTTATCTTCCTTAATTGTACCTTTTCCAGCTTTTCACCTCACTTAACCATCATGACTTTCTTGGTCAACTGGTTTAACCAGAAAGACTGCACCATGTTGGTCAACGAACATCACCAACTCACTGTAATAAAAGATTATTAGATCAGGTGAAAAATGCTGGGGGGAAAAGAGTATAAACAGTAATTTACTTGATTATTGTATATTTTAACTTTCAGAAACACCAAGTAATGCATTTTTTTTTTTTTTTTTATTGATACGAAAACCTACAATTGTATGTGGGGATTTTGATTAATGTTTTTTTTTCCAATTAGGCCTAAACTGAATATAATTTTTTTTTTTATTCTGCAAATTGAGTTTAGAGCTTGTTAAATTTGAAATATGTAAATGTAATAATGAGGGCAGATAAAATTCACTAAAAGTAAATGAACGAATCCTTCTAAAATAAGCCATACAAACGGTTGCCTTCAAGTTTTTTTTTGAGTACCTCATTTTTTAATAATGTCTTGCCGGTCTGCAAACCGCACGCATGAAAATGTTAACTTTAACTTGACTTTTCAACAAGAATTCAGAGTTTCTCTCATATCAGAGGATACATTTGGAAAATATCTGTATGAATTGAAAGGTATTATACGGGGTACATTTTGGAAGAAGAGCTATCCTGATTCTCTTCTTGTATTTGACCAGGAACAGTGAGTTCTCAGATTGCGTCTATACTGCGCTCTGGGAGCGGAGATCTGTTTGTGTAGTATTTGTTGGAACCTCATTTCGAGAGACCACTATTTGTCTTTAACACACACACCTGGTAGTGAATATGTGAGTGGAGTCAGCATCCAATTATCCAATGCAGAGAGAAACAGAAAGCGGAGAGCGAGAGGAACGAGGGAGGAGAGATGGCGTGACCGCTCTTCCCTTTGTCAATATTGACTCGTCCCTCAATTAATGCGTAGTCTTCTGGGAAACATTGCGTATTAAGTGATTTGTCCTCTGTTTGCATATCTGTCTGCGATATTACAAGAGGGCCTCTCTCAACAGGTGATATTGAGATTACAGTAGAGGATTAGTTCACCCAAAAATGTAAATTGACATCTATTTGCTTAAGTATTTTCGAACCCATATTAGTTTCTGTCTTCCATGCAATTAAAATAAATGGGGCATTCAAGCTTCATAAAAGATGCAAAATAACTATAAAAATATTATAAAACTGGTCCATATGACTCATAGAAGTAATTTGTGTGAGGAACCAACTAAAAGTCAAATGACTAGGAATGACATGAGCTTCAAGTGCCCCTGTAGTCAATAATAGTATACCTTAAAACTCATCTTTGATCACCAAATGGCATATTTTTAAAAAAAATCCTTGAAAAATATTCTTCATGCCCTAAAATAGTTTGAATTCAACTCTACACCCTTGCCTCTTTTAGTATACGTGAATTCATATATATACTATGAATATGCACATTAGCCCCGCCTCCACTCACTCACACCAGCTCAGAGATCCACTCGTTGACGATCACACGTTGACGCTGATTGGTTACAAGCTAGTTTGTGACGTCAGAAACGCCAGCGATTTCAAACCGTGTTTTTGAGACTGTCTTTGGTTCACTGCAGTTTTAAGGAGAAAATACTCAGCAATGGTGTTGACTTATGAATTTGGGATGGGATAAACCTGATTCATATGCACAGCATTGGAGTTTAGATGAAACTGAGTTAAGAAGTGGCTCGCCATCTGCTCTTGATAGGCAAGGGGACCAATGCAAAGTCACCCTTGTCATCCACAGCTGTTGCCGGGCCAATGAGGCCTCTGTCATGTCAAAAATGGACCGTCTTTGTGAGACAACACGGTTAATTTATTAGAGATTGATTCTCGTTCTCTGGCCCTGTCAAAAACCCTGAGGAGGTAATTGAGGTTGAAAGCCTGCTATATTTTGCAGCTCCAGTGTATGATGCGATTCTTTTGTGTATGTTTACAATGATGAAGGACGGGCCTTGAAGTATGGATTCCATAAGAATCATGTCAAAGGAGGGCTGTGCTGCCAGTCTGTCTCTTTGTCTGAGCTGGACAAGGACGCAAGTTGCACGTTAGCAAAAGATAACGCACCACGCAGAGCAGACTTTGCTGGATTTTGAAGGACAGATTTCGCTAAGGTGGCTTTGTTCTCGGCGGCGAACACTTTGAATCGTTTTCTCAATGTTTAAATCACAGTTTTCGCTGTACTTGTAATTAAATCAAATCGTAATCCGTGTTGGCTGGACTATCTTGAAACCTCACTTGGTTTACCAAATTTAAGTGACAAGATAATCTCGGTTTGTATATGAATCTTTCACATCAGCATCTCCGAATCGTCTGTTTGAACGAAGCTCAAGGTTCTCCAACTTTACATGGCATAAATGAACAATTAAACCTAATCCTTAATCCAGCCTGCATCACCCAAGCCAAGTTTATTTTTACACGGCACAAGGGCCCTTGCCAACGAATTCTGGAATGCCATTCAGCATTCCAAGCTAAAACCCAGAAAATCCACTGAATGTTCCAGTCAACCCAATTACAAATCCCTACACCGCTATGGTCATCCAAACACTGTGGCTCGGGAATTTCAAGTGGGGAATTATTATGCTATATATTTCTGATATATGTATTATGCTGTGCACCTATTTTGATAAAACAAAGAAAATAAATCAATTATTTTGATGGGTCATTTGGCAAGAAAACTAAAGGACACCTGCTTGCCAATGGCTGAATATTATACATGTTTATGATTTATCATGCACTACAGAAATACAGAGTGCGCAAGTTAAGATTTAGTGTTTTAGAGTTTAACATTTGAAAAGAACTTTACATTTTGTCCATACGCTGCATAAAAAAAAAAATGTGATCAATAGCCTAAGTTATGACAGCATACGTTTTTGCAACTCCTCAAAAAAGGTTTAAGATGACATGAAATTTTCACTTTCTGAGGTTTTTTAACATTAATATGAGTTCCCCTAGCCTGTATATGGTCCTCAAGTTTCTAGAAATTTAAATCGGTGTAAATCAAGATTTTGCTATCTTTCTCTGCCTTTGAGAAAGTGGAAGCTACATTTTCAACACTTTTTTTATAATTTAATTTTAAAATAATTTTTTTAAGTCAGAGTTTAATGTAATTTAAGTTGAAATGACTTACATTTTTAAGTACAATCAACTTGAATGTTTAAAGCAGCACCTTTTTTTAATAGTGTACAATGAAAATCAATGGGGTCCAATGTTGTTTTGTACCTCATTGACTTCCATTATGAACAAAAACAGTTGTTCTGTGAAAAAGAAGAAAGTCATAAAGGTTTTAAATGACATGAGAGTGAGTAAGTAATGACAGAATTTTCTTTTTTGAGTGAAGTATCCCTTTAACTCAGATTTAGACCTGCTTAAACTTGAGTGAACCTGCCACTTCTTCAGAAAGTGTCATCATGCAAAATCATTAAATTTTCATCAGGCCCATTAATCAATCAGTTGAAATTCTTTCAAGCTGTAAGGAGATATGAAACATTTGCGGCATCGAGTCATTTGACACCCGTTTCCACGTCAACCCCTCTCAGTCCTTCTGCATACCGTTCTGGCTGAGTGTCTCGCTAACTGTTTTTTAATCAACTGGTTTGCATATGGAGTCCCCACGGGTCACTTCCCCAGAGAATAAGGGGCCATTGGTTCCTACACAGCTGACTGGGTGGCCAAAATGGGAGGAGGGAACCTAGGGTGGTTTACTTCACCTTCTAGCTTGATTCAACACAAAGGCATTAGCATTTAACGCATTCAGACACTTTACAAGAAGTTGGGAGCGACAATGATTTCCAGAAAACTATTTATGGTGCAGTTAAGCAGTATGGATGGTGGCAAGCGTGAATAGTAAGCTTTTTGTGTGCAGGTTAATGCCCATAAACACTGGTAAATTATCCATGTGTGGCTGTGGGGACAAAAGGAAAGGGTTATGCGCTGAATGTGGGAACGTGAATGGGGATGAACGATAGGGGCGTATTTGGAAAATTACCCATCATACTCTCTGGGTATCACACACACACAACACAATCCCACCGGGACGGCTTGCCAGACCTGGTGGATAGACACGCGCATTAACACCCGCGACTTCCTCTTTCCCTGGCTTGGGAAAATGAAGATGTTCATTAACTTGAGGGGATTAGTGAGCCTTTAAATCATTTTTATGATAATACGTGGCTGGGGGTGAGCTGATAAATGAAGACTCACCTTATCTTCACAAACACCTTTAAGTGAAGATCTCTCGCTGGAATTTCCACTTGACATGCTTTTTTCTATTTCTATAACTTCTTCCCATCTTAGATTTCCTAAAAATTGTATTGTTAGCAGGAGACTTAAGACTCACATTTCCCTCTTTTTTCCTTTTATCAACTAGCTAGTTTCAATAACGTTTTTTATTTTCATATATTTTAAAATATGATTTGTTCCTGTGTTGCAAAGCTGAATTTTCAGCATCATTACTCCAGTCTTCAGTGTCACACGATCCTTCAGAAACCATTCTAATATTCTGATTTGATGCTCAAGAAACATTTCTTATTATTATCAATATTGAAAAAGTTTTTCTGCTTAATATTTTTGTGGAAACCATGATTCTTTGATGAATAGAAAGTTAAAAAGAACAGCATTTATATAAAATAGAAATATTTTGCAACATTCTAAATGCTTTTACTGTCACTTTTGATCGATTTAATGTGTCATTGCTGAACAAGACTATTGATCTTATTCCAAAAAGAAAAGAAAACATCTTACTGACCTCAAATCTTTGAGCAGAAGTGTATATTAGACAATGCATCAATAAATACATTAATCATCCAATGCAACTACTAGAATATAATATCATACTATAAATTATGTTTTAATAGTTTAATGATTATTATAATTATTGATTCATTTTCATTGCTTAATGCTTTACGGGATTCATTCAACATTATTTTTGTACCTTTTTGAAATACTTTCTGCTTTGAATCAAATGTGGTAATGCGGTTTATCTTCGAGCTCTTTGGTTTTGTTGAAGGTCTTCATTCAACTCTTTGATTGGAATCTTTTCTAACATGCATTGAAAAACTATGACGCCTATCCCAAGGCCACCGAAAAAAGTTGCCACTATTGCAGCTGTAAGCGCTTAGCTGCGTTAAGAATCTATTTGATAGTGTCATTTTTATATGGAAGGTTAAAATCCATAAGGGTTGTGCCCTTTGCTGAAGCTGCTTTTTAGTTCCCATTCATACATTCATAATGTATATTCATAAATTCCCCTGGGTGCCCAGATTGGTACCTATACCCAACTCTCTTTCTGCGATTTATAACAATAGACGGACACTTTTGCGATTGCACACGCGTGCCACTTCTGCTGGCATGAGAAAAGAGAACTTTCCAACTTTGTTTTGACACTTTTGATTAAGGAGCGGTAGAGGAACACCTGTACGTCTGCCTGCACAATACCTCCCTCCTCTGAGAGATTGATTTTTTTTTACATTAAACCGCCTGCTTTTGTCTAAAGCAACGAGGCCTATTGTTATGCTAACAACCCTGTGGAAGATTTCCAATTCAATTCCACCTGAGCGCTGGTCAGCTCCACGCTCCTTTTGTGCCGTCCCTAGGGCCCCGTCTTGTCTTCTAAACGACAATTTAGCGATCACAGCGGACAGAGGAAAATTGACAGACGGTGGAGGGGGGGAATGTTCGTCATGATATTAGAGCGATCAAGTCTAATTCCGTTTCCCAGTATTAGGAGCCCTATTAGTTTAGGGCCTTTAACGTATACTCATCAAAGTTATATTATAGAACATGTGATGGGAATAATAAAGGGGGAAGGAGAGAGGGGAAAACAACAAATTTCATGTTAATGCTGAGAGGGGAATATTTCTGGGATGTAGGCAATGGTGCACACAGATAAACATATATGCACAAGTTTATTAAGTTTAGGTTAACATATATCAAAAGTTAATGAAAGAAGTGAATTTATTTGATCAGTAAAAAACAGAATATTATGAAATATTACTACCATTAAAAAAAAAAAATCCGTTAAATTTACGGTAAAATACCGGCAGCTGTGGTTGCCAGTAATTTACCGTATAAAATATGGTAGCAACATTTTAGGTTTTACAGACTTCAATTTACAGTAATAAACTTTATTTAATTATCTGATATAATGTTAATTTAATTGACCTATTGAAAAATTAATATCTGTTTTGTACCATACACTGACAACCAACAAATCACAGCAGTGATGAGTCACATGATTAATCAAAGCTCATCACAAGTAGCTCTTCCACTGGAAAGTTATTAATATATAGAAGCTGCACAGTGTCATTCACACAAACATTAAACACCATCATGGTAACACGCATGAAATTAAAAAAATGCAATAAACATTCATTTAACAACATAACATAAAACCCTAACGTACATGACTGATTAAAAAAAAGAAAAGAAAACTATGAAAAAACATAGTTATTTCAACAAAAATACATCAAATGTGAAGTGTCACGCAGGGAATTGTGGGAATGTCAATTTACGTTTTTTCACTGTAAATTATACGAGTTGTTCTTTTTCACTTTCAAAAACTGTAAATTTAACAGTATTTTACAGTAAAATTACATTAAATGTACCATTAGATCGATCACAGTTATTTACCGTATATAGTCAGGAAACTTTCTGTTAACCAATTAACAGTTTTTTACTGTAGCATCTTTTACCGTTAAAATCACGATAATTTTTGTTAATATTTCTTACAAATTTAATTTATTCCAGTCTTCACTCTTCAGTGTCACATGATCCTTCAGAAATCATTCTAATATGCAGATTCTGTGCTCAAGAAGCATTTCCTATTATTATCAATGTTGAAAACAGTCGTTCTGCTTAATATTATTGCAATGCGCCCTTGTTGAATAAAAATATGAATGTCTTTAACAAAACAACAACATACTGAATGCTAATATATTATTAATGCCCAGATCTAAACATATTGAAGCCCAAAAATGGTGTGTTTAATGGCAGTATCTCAAACAGTATTTGCTGTGTTACTCTCCGAACAATGCCTGACGTCTGGAAGCATTAATGAGGTTTGGAGAATGAGGCTTTATATTCCAAATCTGCCTCTCTGACGGAATCAGTCATCTTTGTCCTTATTTTACTTATTTTTCTTACAAGTTTAACTTTGTTGTATTTAAACCAGATTATCAGATAAATTATATAGTTGATAAATTATAGATGTGTTTTTGACACTTTTGCAATCTTGTGATTCGCTGATTCAACTATACGGTTTAAAAAGTCAATTAAAGTACTGGAGAGCAACACATTTCAGCATTTGTTATGGAAATTGGATTCCGAAATAATGTATAATGCGTTAATTATGATTTTTAGTGGCAAAGATAATCTGCAACGGTGTCCTGCCGAATAATTATTTCTTGCCTTTTTTAATCTGAAGATTTAATTAAAGCAAAGATCAAATTATTCCTATTGTTTAACCAGTGTATGATTTAAAATTTTGTATGGGTTTGAAATGAGAAACAAAATTATTATTCTGCTCTGCTTCAAAAACTGATAAAAGTGCTGAACAAATCCTTACTCACATTTGAATTTGGCTCACAGTATCTGAAGGAAAGGAAATCTATAGCATGAATATGTAGTTTTTTATGAATTTTAAGTAAAACATCTTGTTTAAGCCAGGAAATAAAAGCATTCCAGTTAATTCAGGTCAGAGGTCAGAATATCGTGCTAATTTTAAAGGATTGTCTATCCAGAAAGAGTCTTTTAAACCCTGTTTACACATGGTATTAAGATTCGTTTTTGTAGATCGGATTACAAGTGGACGACGCTAAATACAGGTGTAAACGGGGTCTTTAACATCCGGAGCTTGTCCACTTTGAACACTTCCAGAGGTAGTCGAAAATGCATTTGACCGGATTGCTTTTGTAGTGTAGACGCTCATGTGTTTAAATGCTTTCGAACAGCCACAAAACACCCCCTTCTCTCCGCCTACTGACCTAATGCATGAACACTACGGGAAGTGTGCTAACCAGACGGGATTTAAACTTTGTCAGCTGAAGATCCAAGTTTAGTTTGAAGACAAAAAACGAACCAAGCACCATTCCTGATTTCTAACACACACTCACAGCGTTTGGCTGGTCTTGCGGCTGTTAGAGCAGAAACGAAAGCTGATGCTCTCCGTATGTTTTTAACGTTGTTTCCAGTCGTGTTCATATGTAAGTTGTGTGAGCTTATTTCGTCCATTAGATCGAAAGATCTGAAAAAACCCTGTTGCCCTCCCATAGACTGAAGAAATCAGGACAGAGGTGGTTGAAAGTGGACAAGATACAGATTAAAACAGCAGGTGTAAACGGGAACGCATCTTAATACCAGGTGTAAACAGGGCCTTAGACCCAGATCTTGTAGTTACAACATCTTCCAGCAGGGGCAATTATTTAACCAGTTAAACCTTGACCCTGTATAGCTGGGCTTCAAAACTCAGTTTTTGGTTCCAACTGTGCTGTAGTCTTCAAATAAGCCTGAAGGAATAAGCCTGCGTTTTATTGCGGTTGAAGCTATAGAAGAGATTGCACCCCTGTTGTTGAACTCAAGATCAAAGTTCTCCAACCTGAAGAGATGGTGAGGTTGAGGTACGGGAGGGATACACAATAAACTTCTTGAAACAATGAGCCGATTGGTTAAAACGACAGCTTTCTGGCAATCTGCATTTTTAAATCATTGGAAAACCCTGTTGACGGCATTGGGATGTTTCTAGACTTTTTTTTGGAGCTCTGGGGATTTGTTTCCATCACATTTCTTTCTTGCCCTCTGCTCTCCAGCTACACTTTGAAGCTCATCTTTTACAATCTTCCACACTCCTCTCAAGCACCGTATACTTGCTCCATTTGAACCGAGTTTCCAGAGCAGCAGGGACGGCGTACGCTAAGAGATGTGAAATTACACGTGGCGGTGAGAGAGGTGAAGTATTCCACATGAAGAGAATGCACATGAAAGTGTACCACACTCAGATCCGTCGCTGAACTCCCTCTTTAATGTGATACCAGTAATGGAAGCATTTGGAGATGAGCTGCGTCTTCGACATCAAAGCTAATCGAGAAATGGAAGCCAATTGGCGTTCGGCCTTAGCGGTGTGTGCGCGAGCGGGCGGGCTGGCGAGTGAGACGCGCACAAAAGCGGATGAGCTCTCTTTACCTAAGAGGATAGATGCAAGAGATGAGACTTGACAAGATCCAGAGTAAAGAGGCTCCTTCCTTTTAAAAACAGATACATGCTGCAACACTCCGCCAAGACGCAACCCGTCTAATGTAATTACGTTTGTCAGCGTCAAAAGCGGCCCAGAATATCCCCGTTCGCTCCTCCCTTCCCCCCCAAACCTATCCCTCTCATTCTTTCACAACATCACAAACTGACATGTAAATGGACTGTCATTAAATCCTATTAGTTTGGCCTGTCATATTGGAGCAAGCCAACTCCTTTATTAAGTACTTTGCATGACTCTTGTTTATATCCAGATTAGGGAAGAGAGGGAGATAAACAGACAGTATCGGAGGTAAACACAGTGTGGATCACTGTCTCTTGGATTCAGGGTTGTTTCGATGTAACGTTGCCTGGGGATCTTTCATTTGCAGATTTCCCGTACAGCAAGACCACTTTCTTGTTGTTTTGTTCTTTACTGTGGTTCTAGATTTAAACATTCAATTAAAAGGAGGTCAGATAATTTAATTAAACGTAGTGCTGTGCGGATGCCTGTTTCTACAGACAATTTTTTTTAGACATGTTAAACAATTTTATTTGTCACTTCACTTTTAAAATCTGGGTTTATTTCTTGCAGTTGCGACTTTTCATGGCTAAATCTCACAGTTGCAACTTTGTGTCTCACAATGTGACTTAATTTATGACTTGCATCTTTATTTCTCAAATTGTGACATTATTTCTCACAATGCGACTTTAAATCTCGCAATGTGACATTTCTTGTAATTGCGACTCAGAGTTGCTCAATGTGACTTCTTGTGACCTTATTACTTGTAATTGCAACTTTATTTCTCATAATTTTGACTATTTCTTACTATGCGACTAAATCTCACAATGTGACATTATTTCTCATAATTGAGACTTGCATATTTCGTAATTGCGACTCACAGTTGCAACTTTGTATCTCACAATGTGACATCTCACAATATGACTTTATATCTCATAATTGTGACTTGTATGTCATAATCAAAGCAGTTGTAACTTTTTATCTTACAATATGACTTTATTGCTTGTAATTGGGACTTTATTTCTCACAATCGCATCTTTATCTCACAGTTGCAACTTTGTATCTTACAATGTGACTGGATTTTATTTCACTTTATAGCATGTACCTGCAAATGTATTTCTTATCATTTTTACTATATCTCACTATGTGACTTTATTTCTCAAAACTGGAATTTTTTTTACCTTATAATTGTGATTTTAAATCTCACAGATTGCAACTTTATCTCACAATGTGACTTCATATCTCTCACAATGACTTTATTGTTTATAATTGCATCTTTATTTCTCATAATTTTGACTTTATATTGTATCTCACTATGCATCTTTGTTTCTCACAATTTGACTAATTCTTATGTTAAACTCTAAGAAAACTAAATATAATTTCTGTGATTTTGTGGCAAGTGGAAACTTGCGTGCTTCACTTTTAAGCAAGGAAAAATTCTGAACAGTTAACCTATAGAAATATCTCGGTATAAATGGGTCTCGCTGTGTAAAGCAACAAGCACTGGAATAGTTGACAGACAAAAGGCAAGAGAAAAACATCGAAATTTAAACACTCTTGCAGCACACCTCGTCTTCATCTTTCTCATACTCGTTCTTTTTGTCGCCCCTTCTTCATCCTCATCTTCATCAAACTGTCAGCTGCAATTCCAGTCACAGTCACATTCTCATTAAATTAATTACGACCACTCAATTGAATTATGATCAAAGACTCTACAGAAACCCAATTAGCATTGTTTTGATCCTCAGCAATCAATTGAGAGATGTCTCTCCTCCCCGCCTCATCAGCACAATTAGGGCCAAATTCACAAAGCTATTGAATAATGCTATTAAATAAGTTTTACACTCAGAAATGTGAGTGATAGAGAAGAAATTGTGTTTCTGAGGCACTGGGAACAGTTTTGTCACCTGCTCAACTTTCACAGTTCTCTTCCTCTTATAGGTTCAAGTCTTCCATGATACACAAAAGGAGAGGTTTAGCAGAATGCCAGAGTTACTCTTTTCCATACAATGAAAATTAATGGGGACAAGCGTCTGTCAAGCTCCAAAATGAACAACAAAGCACCGTAAAATCACCTTAGTCTCATGCATTACATTCCAAGGTTTCTGAATCCATCAAAAACTTTGTGTGAGGAACAGACTAAAATGTAAGTTATTCAATCAAAATAGCTGTACAATTGTGGCCATAATTTTTATTGTATGGAAAAGAGCAACTCTGATTTTCTATACTGTGCTACACAAAAGACAACAAGTCAAATTGGTAAATGAACTTGCTTTAAAATGACTGTAAAATAAATAAATGTAAATAAATACATCTTCAGTACATCTCCCTCAAGGAATGTTGTATGCTTGATGAATGGGTTTGTTCAGCATGCATTGCTTAACTGTGGTGTTGTAATCTTGGTGAGATATCGTATTGTGTTTCTGCACATAAGCATTAATACAATTTTGATTTGACTGTAAGCAAATATGTACCATTTCCAAAGCTGAATCCTGTCCATCAGAACAAGCCAGCTGACCAGTCAATAGACATTACAATTGTTTTCTAAATGAAGCCATTGTGTGTAATCAAATAAACTAAGTGCTTAGTTATAGAAGGTTCTGCTTTGTATTCTGCTGTTCGGTATTCATCAGTTGGGAAAGCAGGAAGAAAATCTAGATGCTCCAATGTTGTTAAACTTGATGACTTGGTATATTGCAAAATTCAACAGTTTTAGAATGTAATCTCTGGTTTTGTTGGCAACAGTTTTGTTCTTCTAGTCTCCACTGACATGTGATTTTATGCAACCTAGAATCAAACTCAAAAAAATGTCTGTAACCAGGATCATCATTATGGCCTAGCTCAAGTAAACCCATTACTGTGAAGACAACCTCATTGAAGGGGTAGTCAATTCCTATCCAAACTTTTCTCTCAAACTCGCCATTGCTTGGCAAATTAAACTGATTGAGTTAGATTAAATTGCTGTTTCTAACAATAATCTTGAGTACTTTACTGAGTGTGAGGTTCGTGCAAAATTCTCCCTCTGAATTTGATTGTGTCTGAATCAAGTGTAATTGTTTGTGATGTGCATGCGTGCATCTGGCAATGTATGTCTCAGTGTAAATATTTAGCTTGTTGCTGATGCAATGTGTGTGATTGTCTTTTATTTGGTGTGTGTGTGCGTGCTGTGAAGTGTGTATGGCTCTGATCCTCTGAGGAGTGGAAGGGTTTAATCTTTTGCCCTGAGGAGGGTCTCAGAGCTCTAAAACTGTGTATTATTCGTGCTGGCACTAATGCAGCCGGCTGAGGGTGGTGAAGAGGGAGGAATCGATGCTTTTGGAGCACCAGTGAATGAAATTCAGAGAGCTAAATTTATTCGCCACACAAAGCCAAGCATGCATCCGTTTAACAGCCAGAGTGCCCAGAGATTATGGACGAAAATCCTTAATCCAGCTGCATCCTGGAGTTAGGATTCAGTGTTTTGAAGTGATGGTGATGATGTTTGGCTTTGTATTTTCACTGTTAAGGAAAAAAGGTGTTTTACATGAACCCAAAATTAAGTTAATCAGAAGGTTGTTTTCCAAAGGAATATATTTCAGTCATAACTTTTGTTAATCACAGTAAAATATAACTTTACCAGGGAAAATTGTAGCAAATGTGTTTTGCAATACAACATGAACGCAATACTGTACATTGTACCTAACAATTAATTCTTATGTAAGTACATAGTAGTTTAAGACACCTGGGGCGGTAAATAATGGTGCAAAGACCAATAAATTGACTAGTGCAAACCTTAGTAAATCACCTTAAGTTATTCATTTAAATACTCTCCTCCCATAAATTTTGCATCTGAAATGGAAACTCCTACAAATGCATATGCATTAAAGTCAGCCGCAAAAATAACTGTGTCCACGCCTTTTCAGCGCTCATTTTTCACTGCGCGTCTTTTGTAAATCCTGACAGTTTGCGCTGCCGCAAGCTGTTACACTGTAGAAACTGATCAGTTGACTTTACTTCAAAAAGTGAGAAAACCTGTTGCCTTAAAATTAAGTAAATCAACTTTGTGCGTACGTAAAAAAATTAAGTTATATGAACTTGACAATTCCACATAACTTAATTTTTTCAATTACGCATGAAGTTTGTTTACTTAATAATTATGGCAACAGGTTTCCTCACTTTTTTAAGTTCTGTCAACTGATCACTTTTTAGTGAAGTAAATCTGGCCCCAAAGTGACTCGTAATTTTACTAAGGTCCTGTTGTAGTATGACTTCAGTAGTTTACCCGAGGTTTGGTTTGCCAAATTCAACTACCTTACTGTAGTTATATTGTATTATTAGATATCACTTTATTTCGATGGTCCAGATAGATAATTTAGATAATGAAGCTTTTTGTCACTTTTATATTCTTAATATATTTTTTCTTGAGAATATTCACTTTGATGTTGATGTGTTTCATATATTTCCTGTCTGCCCTGCACATGATGTCTGCAGCGTGGAATGATGGAATACCGCTTCTTCAGCGTGATCTTTCAAAGGCATGTCATTGTTTTTGGCATCTGCTTGATTAGTTTACCACTATGAGGCTGAAAATTAATTAAAGTGATTAAACGGGATACTAATGGTGAGGTGACGGAGTACCAATGTTGGCTCAGCTTTTCACCTTTTTGAGAACACAAAGGGGTGATGGAGCAAAGAAAAAAAAGAGGTGAGAGAAGTGGGTTTGTTTATAGCACACAAAATGACATTCTCGCCATCAATCAGTCAAGCCCTGTCTGTATGCTAATAATGAGATTTATATATATTCCTAATAGTGGAGTCATGACCAATAATTCTAAGGCTTGACACCTTTAAAATGAGGTTGTGCTGAACCTGTATGTTCAGTATTGTACCTTTTCATTAGTTTATGTGGGACATTTATGGTCAAGTAAATTTGCTGATCTCAAACCATTTTACTGAGTACAACAGTGCATTCAGTTGGAAAAGATGTTGGATGGGGCTTACAGGGATAGTTCACCCACAAATTAAAGATTTTCCATAATTTACTCACCCGTAAGTTGTTCCAAACCTTTACCTGAGTTTCTTTTATCTGCTGAACACAAGAGAAGATATTTTGAAGAATATTGGCAGTCAAACATTTGATGGTAGCCATTGACTTCCATAGTAGGAAAAAAATACCATGGAAGTCAATGGGCTCCATCAATTCTTTTTTTAAAATAACTTATTTTGTGTTCAACAGATAAAAGAAACTCATACAGGTTTGGAATTTGAGAATAAGTAAATGATGACTATTTTCATTTTGGGTGAACTATCCCTTTAAAATTATCCTGAGTGAAATTATTGAAAGTGGGTGTTACATAACAGCATGGTGTCATATTGAATGCGAGTTTGATAAAACCGTGACTAAATAGGCATTTGGCTATTGGCTAACACTACCCAATATGAATCATTGATTGAGAGTAAGAAAGTAAATGGGGCCATTTTTTTTATTCAAATGGACTTTTTTTCCAAAACTTGGTAACAGTAGATTTTTAAGTTGATGATGTAGTAATTGATTAAAGGTCAGATGTCTTTTCTCACCTTTGACCCTTCTAAGATGACCTTTGACCCTGTAAATGTTTCCATGGTTGTGTTTTAATACAAATGCAGCTGACTGAATATATCCTATCTGATATCCCTTATGTTTATGAGCTTGGCAACACTGAGGCTTCTGATTTTACCACTCTACCCTCCTCTTGAATAATTACACAAAGAGTGTATGTGAGATGTGTTTGGGCGGTGTGTGTGCGTGTGTGTTTGTGAGATAGTGGGGCTGGTTTCCATAGCAATGCGACCCAAAGTGCTCACAGTAACCTAATTGGTATGCTTCTCCTGACCGCCCTTATTGTAGCCACGCTAATCATAGCCCTTTTGTAGTAATAAAGGACGCTACTAAAGAAATCTCCAGCCTTGCTAGGGTTTTCCTCTATGCCCCCCTCCCCCCCTCCCATTTTTCTTCAAGCCCCTTCAGCAGCCACTGTGCACCCAAAATCTCCTCCCGTGATTGGCAGCTGGGCTTTGAATACAGTGGAAAAGGTTTAAGAGTCCTTCCGTAAGTTAGAACCAAAAACATGCAAAACAAAGACTGTGTCTTGTGCTGCTTTCACACTCAAGCTTTTGCTGCCGTCCATTTTTGTTTTGATTCATTGGGTTTGATCGGAAGCGGTTGCCTAAACCTAGGTAAAGTTTGCCGGTGTGCATTCAAGTTTGTTTGTGTAGACTACAGGAGAGTTTGCAGTTAAAGGAGAACTCCGGCCAATTTTAACATTGGGCTCAATTTTTAGTAAATTTGGAGTGCTGTCAATACAGAGAACAACGACAAAAATCGGTGTTGCCTACACTGTGTTATCCTATTTTTAAAATTTGCACCCTATTGACTTGAATGGGGCAAGTTTTAAACCTGCTTTTAGCCTCTTAACATCCTTAATGTTTCATTACAAGTGCCCAGCCATGTTGAGTGATTCCTTAAGAGTCAACACGAGTGAATCTGACTGCAGGAGATGTGAAAGATATGAATAAAAATGATGTTATATCAGCCAGCGCAAATACCTGTATTTAGTTCCTGTTTTCGGTCGAAGTCCACAGTAGTCGATTGCCGAGTTCACGCGCGTGATCATGGTAACTAAACCTATGCGCGTGAACTCGACAATCGACTACTTTGGACTTCGACCGAAAACAGGAACTAAATACAGGTATTTGCGCTGGCTGATATAACATCATTTTTATTCATATCTTTCACATCTACTGCAGTCAGATTCACTCGTGTTCACTCTTAAGGAATCACTCAACATGGCTGGGCACTTGTAATGACACATCAAGGATGATAAGACTAAGAACTGGTTAAGTTTAAAACTTGCCCCATTCAAGTCAATAGGGTGTAAATTTTAAAAAGAGGATAACACGGTGTAGGCAACACAGATTTTTGTCGTTGTTCTCTGTATTGACAGCACTCCAAATTTACTAAAAATTGAGCTCAATGTTAAAATTGACCGGAGTTCTCCTTTAATATTAAATCAATTCAGTCGCAGAAGTGAATCTATTGCTGAAGCACAAGTTGCTTCTTTGATACACTCATTATAGTATAATGCATTTCTCAAAGCTCCTTGTCTCCAAATAAATTGCCTTTGCAGATCAGCTCATATTCTTCAGATCTCTTTCTATACAATGGGGAGGCGGTGGAATCAAACTTGGGTTCAGACTAAGTAATTGAACCAAGTGTGAAAAAAGGCTGGTATACACTTCACAAATTTTGGCCAGATTTTTTTCTCTGATTTGATTTGATTCTGGAGGAGGAGAAGGTGAGAGCCCGTCTGCAGATTTTGTCAGAAATCTCCCCCTATACCCTTTAATAGGACACTTTTTGGGGGACAGACATTTATAGTGGTGTATGTTATCGAGTGCTCTCTTTCAATCCCATAATGCACCGCAATAACGAGTGTTCAGCCGCACCGTACTTTGGTTTTCACGGTGCACAGGATCGGAAAGCGTACAGGACAGGGTCATGCATGCAGAAGGGCAGGGAATATGGTCACGTTGACTCGCGTAAGATGATTGACAGCTGTACGGCGAATGAGAGAGCGTCACAGATTGATTATTTTGCACTCCTGACATAAATTAAGAAATTGATGTCACTGCAACCTATAGTTTTATCATAAACAGTGGTCAAATATCGAAAATAGGAGTCTTTTAATCTTTCTAATGATACTCAGTTTGTCCAGATCAAGTAAGAGTGTGATGTTTTAACGGGCAGCCATACAGGTTTGAAATAACATGAGAGTGAGTAAATGAAAACCGAATCTTCATTTTTGGGTGAACTATCTTTTAACTAGACTCTTCAGTACGTAGTTCAGCTGAATAGCTGTAGTTATAATGTAATGTAAATCATAATGTAACTTAAATTAACGCAGACTTCCAAACTTTCCTCAGGTAGTACTGTATATATCTGTTATAATAACATTTGTCACATTCGTATTACATTTTCTACAGAATATCTATTTCCTCCCAGCAGTGGTTAACCGGTAGCTCTCCTCCTGGGCTCCTGTTTTATGCTAGTCTTTTTAATGAGTTTCTCCTATCCGTCAGAGGTTGTAAGGACTAATTTACAAATGCTTCAAATAATTTCTAATTACCACAAGTGCAATAATAATTGTCTCGCTAATCTGGTGGAATAATTAGTGGTATAGCTTGTAGCGAATCCTCCGCGCTTGAATGATCTCTGCGGGGCGTCCAATGTTGACTGTCCACTCGAGGGGGTTCATGCCGAGAGGACGGGGCAGACAGAGATGTCTTTGTTAGATGGTGGTTTGTGGGTGGCCCCATCTTTAGCCTGGGAATTTGGTCTAGCGCTAGTAATTGAGCTGCTAACTAGGCAGTGAATGGCGTAGTGTGCAGAGAATTGAAGCTTTGAGCTTGCCAGTGTGGAAACCTGGAGTTAACGCAGCTGTAGCCAAACGTAAAGTGTAGCTGTGAAATTTTAGGATACTCGCCTGGTTTGATTATAAGGTTTGCTCTGAGGTATAGGAACAGTAAGCGGCTGACTGTTGAGTCCACTTCAGTAGAGTCATACCTGAACTGACCCTACTTCATCTCTTGGAGACTTTGAGTGCTGACCTATTGCTCCCATAACTCAGTACAGAAATTCCCTCCAGACGAGTTAGAACAACTCCAGTGCCCTCTAATTACACTCTAATGTGCTAAATTGGTGGAAAATTAGCTGCTAATAATCCCCTAATTCGTGTCCTACTAATGGCCTGTTATCCTAAATTGTTATGTTAATTGAGGTTCCATCATAGGAACGGATGATCACTCGGTCATGGGTTAATGCAGGTCTCTCTCACTCTTTTTTCCCCCTTCCCTACTGTTAATTCTGTTAATAAAGTATACCATTTCAATTGTCTTCAGCTGCTACACCAACTCTCTCTAATAAAGTACTTACCAGTGTACACTTTTACGTAACCTGTTAATGGTTGGAAATCGCATAAAACCTTTTAAAATAAATGTTCAATTGGTTAAACCACTTAATGTATCAATGCACATTAATTTGAAATTCATTTTCAGTGCAATGTGTTCTAATTGTTCTGCATTCAATTTGTTCTTTCCTCTTGATCACTTGTATGCAAGTGTTAGGCCTATACTGTGAGTGTGCAATAGTGTGGCAGTGGTTGATTGATTGTGACCTAAAAATGAGTTACAGGTCTGCTAATGCAAACGATGCTAAATGCAAATAATAAAAGCCATATAATTGTGCATAATTAAACAGACCTATCAAATTTTCGAAGGAAAGAGATATTTTTTTTGTAGTCGATATCAAATACTCGGATTCCAATTAAAATCTATGGTATTTTGATGCAAATTCAACTAGCCAAAATAGACAGGTGCCAGCATGGACAGGTTTCTTGAAATGTTTTATGATTTAATGAGCAAAACTATGGAGTCAAAACCATGCCACATAGATTTGTGTCATGCAAAATAATAAAGTTTACGATACTATTTTTGAGCAAGCGTTTTCTGTGCGTTTCACTTCATGGCACTGTTTTGACTTTGTCAACTAACTCTATGAGGATCAGTAGATTGTTAGGGTTAGGTGATGGGTTCAGGTTAGCAGAATAAGTTGACAAAGTTACTTGTAATCAGAAGAATGATATCACATAAAGAGTTTGCAAATATTCTACTAGAATCATGAACCAATTGTCGAATCGGGTCAACACATTTGGTTTTAATAAACACTGATTTTATTAAATTAATGTCAGTATTGTTCAGTGTAAATACAAGGTATTTTTAGTTTAATTTAATTATAAATGCAATAAACTGAATTGGGACTCAAAAATCCATATACAATGTGTGTCTGTTCCAGGCACTGAAACGTTTTTGAACCGGTTATTTGAAATGAATGAATGTTAGAAAGATTTGATTCACTGAAATGAATGGGATTTCCCATCACTAATGCATATTTGTGAGCCTCTGCTGTTCATTGTAATATTAATAATTCTAATGTTTGATTCTAAGTACAGCTTTAATTACTTTTGCATGATAGGTCTGCCACTAAAATCTGTGTCTGAAGTGACACCAGCTGCGAACCACTGCTGAATGGAGATCCGCATGTCATCCGTGTAGCGGTAGGGCTTCCTGTGAGGTGGCCGTCCTGCCACTGGCCGTCTGTAAAATATGCTAACGTATATAAAGAAGCGATGGGTCCCCTGGCCTTTTGCTGACATTTACAGCTACTGGGCAAGGACATGGCCTTTTCTTTCTCTTCCCCTTTTTCTCAGCTAATCAGGTGTCTTGAATAGGAGCCAGATAAGGCTATTGTTTGCCCTGACAATGTCCTGATGGTTTGGCCCTGTGGAGATCGTAGGCAAGGCTTCTCCTTTTAAAGAAGGTATGCCACCAGAGAGAACTCATTAATGTGGTGCATCTGGGTTAATTAGGTGGCAAAAAATGCTTCTTGAGTGCAAAGATGGAATGAAAATAATGTAAAAGTCCCTAATGGAAATATAGAAAAGAAAGTAGCCTAATAGGGGAGACCGGGGCTAGTTGTCACACTTTGTATTCTAGTGAATTTATCATGTTATTTAGTCAATGTTTTTTATAGAAAAACAGAATTCATGGTTACAAAAGCTATTGAATATATAGTTTATTGAGCACTTGCTGTGTTTGTGACAACATACCCTGTGTAATTTCTCACATGCAAGAGAACCTGTCATTGAACAGCCTGTTATGACTTTTCAGCTAAATTTAGACAGTAAAACAATTATGAAATGCAAAACAATTGAAATATAATGAGCTACAGAGCCCCTAAAGGGACACGGTGAAGGAAACAATATGAGATGGGGGGGGAAAAATTACTTGTCAACGCAAATTTGCGTCTTCTCGCAAATGTTTCTCGCTCCCCTGAGAAACTTTGCGTCAACTCGGAAAATGTGTTGTGTTCCCAAGACAAAATTTGCATTCGCTCGCAAAATGTTTCACGTTCCCCTGAGAAACTTTGCATTCGCTCGCAAAAATGTTTTGCATTCCCCCGACAAATCTTGCATTCGCTCAGAAAACATTTCGGGTTCCCCCAACAAACTTTGGATTCGCTCACAAAATGTTTTGCATTCCCCCGAGATACTTAGCATTCGATTCAAAATTCGATTCAATTCCCCCGACAAACTTTGCATTCGCTCGGGAAAATGTTTTGCGTTCCACAAACCTTGCATTCACTCAGAAAACGTTTCGGGTTCCCCCAACAAACTTTGCATTCGCTCGCAAAATGTTTCAAGTTCCGGCGAGAAATTTTGTATTAGCTCACAAAATGTTTTGCGTTCCCCCAAAAAACGTTGCTTTCGCTCACAAAATGTTTTGCATTTCCCAGAGATACTTAGCATTCGATTCAAAATGTTTTGTTCCCCCGATAAACTTTGCATTCGCTCGCAAAATGTTTTGCGTTCTCCTGACAAAATTATCATTCGGTAATTTTCGCGTTCCCCCGAGAAACTTTGCATTCTCTCTTAAAATCTTTTGCGTTTCTCCTAGAAATTTTGTATTCGCTCACAAAATGTTTCGCGTTCCCCCAAAAAACTTTGCTTTCGCTCACAAAATGTTTTGCATTTCCCAGAGATACTTAGCATTCGATTCAAAATGTTTTGTTCCCCCGACAAACTTTACATTCGCTCGCAAAAATCTTCTTGTTCCCCCGATAAACTTTGCATTCGCTCGCAAAATGTTTTACGTTCTCCTGACAAAATTAGCATTCGCTAATTTTCGCGTTCCCCCGAGAAACTTTGCATTCTCTCTTAAAATCTTTTGCGTTTCTCCTAGAAATTTTGTATTCGCTCACAAAATGTTTTGCGTTCCCCAGAAAAAACGTTGTGTTCGCTCGCAAAATGTTTCGCGTTCCCCCCAAAAACTTTGCTTTCGCTCACAAAATGTTTTGCATTTCCCAGAGATACTTAGCATTCGATTCAAAATGTTTTGTTCCCCCGACAAACTTTACATTCGCTCGCAAAAATCTTCTTGTTCCCCCGATAAACTTTGCATTCGCTCGCAAAATGTTTTGCGTTCTCCTGACAAAATTAGCATTCGCTAATTTTCGCGTTCCCCCGAGAAACTTTGCATTCTCTCTTAAAATCTTTTGCGTTTCTCCTAGAAACTTTGCATTCGCTAGCAAAATGTTTCTCGTTTCTCCAAGATATTTTGCGTTCACTCGCGAAGAACACAAAACCTTTGTGAAGGAACGCAAAATTTCTCGGGGAACGCAAAACTTTTGCAAACAATCGCGAAAACATTGAAATACATTTTTCTTCCCATGCGTCTCATCTTTTTTCCATTACCATGTACCTTTAGGGGCTCCGTAAAGGGCAAATTGTTAAGCCCGACAAAAATTGCAAATGATAGATAAAATCAAAACCTTCCAGACCATGATATTTATGAAACCAATGCTTCTCTGTTAGGTTAAAATCTACCTTTATAATATACCGACTCTTGTCTGAATTTTTGCCAGGACGGTTTACGTAAAACCCACTGTTAGAGAATAAGTAATCCGACTTTTTAGGCAAATCCTTTCAGTGACTGAGATATACTGTAGCCCTTGTTGACAATTTTCCCGTGTGACAACTAGCCCCGGCCTCCTCTATAAAAAGCTAAACTAAAATGAATTTATGCTTCATATGTAGCTCAACAGACTAAAAAGTGACCAGTGAATGAAAGTGCTCTGAGACGAGACAAAATTAAGGAGAGAGGTTTGACCCATAATCTGACAAGTGGATAATTACTTAAATTTCAGCTGTCGTGAGGCTACCCTTTATATTTATTGTGAGATGGGGGCAGGGCTACGTGACAGGAAAAGACTACAAGATAGCAGTGTTATCGCTATGTGCTCTCGCTTCCTCTGATCAGAATCTTACAGCGACTGCTTTTCTAAGAAGGGACGTCTTTAAATGTTTCATTTGTCTTGAGACGGAGGAGTGTAAAGGGAAGATTCGCTTAAGCCTTTGAAAACACGAGCAGTGGAATTCAGGCTCCAACATCCTAAATAAAACACTGCATTATAACAGCATGTCTATAGCAATTTGGACTGAGATTTGCATTTTGTCGTTGAAGCAATTTGCTGTGGTTTGTTTTCTATACCTGAAGCATTAAAAACAGTGTTTATAAATGACAAGAAAATAATTATGTGATGATCTTTCCTGCATATTTCAACACATTTAAGGTTTTATAAAGCTGATCAGAAGACTCGCTACCTTGAAATGAATGTATGAAATGAAGCATCCAGAGAACTGATCAGAAACGTCCTCATCAGAAACGCACAATCCTCTCTTTTATGCGTATGAAAAAACAGCCAGTGTTTTCAGAAGAGAATCATGTCTTCTGTATTTTTGTTTGTTTCACCCACAGGGACTGAAAAGATTAGTATCACATGTCAAGTGTGGCGTGCTGACGTGTTGTTTAGGGGCTGACAGGTTCATTTGTTTTCTCATGCTCCTCTGTTGTCTCTGTTAGTCATTTAAAACTTCCCTCCCTCTTGCCGTAGGAGGATGCAAGAGCATATCTGCGGTAGCCGCAAGCGCTAAACAGAAATCCTCGCGGTTTCAAGCTGTTATTGTTTACACAGCGGTGTTCCCTCAAAAGAAAGCAGGCGTCGCTGCTCTAGGAGATACTCGGTCTCATAAAAGAGCTGTGCTCTTACCATTGTTGTCTGTTGAGCTTGATTTGTGTGTACGGAGGTAGTTTGCAGGTGTAGGCCAAGATTTTGGGTGGATTCTGTTCCATATTAAAAATGTTCCTAAACCAATGTAATGAAAATGCATTTGTATTTAGTAAGCGTCTCTAAATTTTAAAATGGTCTATTACATTTTGGAAAATGGATTTTTTTTAAATAAGGTCCATTATGGTTAATCAGTGCATTTATCCCAAATGTATTAGTATCACATGTCTACTACTTTCTGCTTGGTCATACTTACGTTATTTAAATCATATACACTCTGAAATTACTTCAATATGGAATGCATGTAAAATTGCTTTAAACCAGTGACCAGATCTGGATTGAACACCATGTGAGACAATGATAGAAATATGAAATGATGAAATGCAGGGGATAGAAGAGTAATATTTGTGATGTAACTGTATTCATGTAAATACTGTAACAAGATTTTGTCAGCTGCCGTGTTCCATTTTTATCCTTTTTTTGTGTTTATATAATGCTAAATATAGCTTTCTTTTATTAGAATATAAATGTATACATCACCATAATTTCTCTGATTTAAAAGAGAAATTAAAGTATAAACTAAATTAAAATAAAATATCTTTTTTAATTAAGTTATCGATTTAATCACATTGTATTTGACATTTTTATGATAATTAAGATTAATTTAAATATATTTTAATTAAGCATGTAAACAAAAATTGTAAATAAATAAAAAAAGGAATAAAGAAAAAGAAGCTTTTAATTAATAAGGGAAAGGTGCAGTGATGGTAGATCACATGTAATTGGCATTACGTAATCAGATTTAAAAATGTAGTATTTGCAATTGGATTGCTTGATTATTACACATTATTACACATGATTCATAACTTATTGATTCTCTCTAATTCTTCTTTTTTACCATACCGTTTAGCTTTGACCATAGAGAGAAAGAGTTGCGACACTCCCATAGACCTCCGTTGTAAAAAATGGCGGTGCTTTTAACCGTCTACTTCGGGATTTGAAGATCGGATTAGTTCCAAACACTGTCATTTGGGCGTTGGACCCCATTCACTTACATTGCTGCGTGTTGAGTTGTTCCAGAGGTAAGTTGCTGAAATATCGACCTCTTTTGAATTGTCAACTGTCTATATTGTATCAGAGGCCCATTGCGATGCTTATACTGCTCTTCATTTGTATATGCACAGCGTAATTATTTATATTTTATCTTGGTTGTTTCAACCAATTTTCTAGTATTGCTTGCTAGTTAGCTAGCGCGACTTCACCAGCTGCGAAGGTAGCATCTAATTAGTTCGGTAATGAATCGCTACCACCTTTATAGCAACTTTTATTTAATTTAATTTTTGGGATATACTAACTTTTCATTAAGTGACGTGTTGGAGTTGGAGTGGTGAATGCTGCACGTCGAGTTGTTCCAGAGGTAACGTAAAGGCCTTTTTATGCTTCTGCGTCGAATCGACGGCGTACCCCCGCAGACCCTTCTGCGTCGACGCAAACCCCTCTCCGCCGTAGCTCGACGTGCACCTCCAGAAAATTGTAACTACGCGTCGAGGCGACGCAGACCACAAGGGCTGTGATACCGCCCCCCTAGCGTTCAGTGCAACACAACCCGACGCAGAACCATAAAACGGCCACGACGCCGTAGGAGTAACGGTACGTTCACACGGGGCTTCAGCGTCAACGCTTGACGGAAGGCGTGGCTGAAGTTTGGCAGACGCCATGGTCATAGCAGCGTCAGCCAATGAAATTAGACAGGAATGACAGGATGAACGTGAAGAACGTGATTGGCTGCCGCCTGGCTACTGTATTTGCATAGAGCGATCCTGATTGGCTGACGCTTCCGTCTGCGGCGCTTCACTGGCGTTGCTCGCGGCAGAAGTTGAAAAATTCTCAACTTCTGCCGCGAGCAACGCCAGTGAAGCGCCGCCGACGGATCCACAATCCTTTTCGGCAACGCTTGACGTCACCCATTCAAAGTCAATGGGAAGCGTTGACGCTCACGCCCCGTGTGAACGTACCGTAACGGCGTAGCTACGCCGTGGAGTTGACGCAGAAGCATAAAACAGGCTTAAGTTTCTGAAATATCGACCTCTTTTGAATTGTCAAGTTTGGCTAAAATAAATATCATGAGACGTCCATCATCAGATGAATGATATGGAAAAGTTAAGTTCGAGCCGCTAAAGCCAGTGCTACTACTACCCATGCGAACATGAACGCTAAGCTTTTCCCTCCAAAAATATAGCCTAAAACTTATCCAAGTAATATACAGTATTTTGTTGTCACCCTGCCTGAAAAAGTACTTGGGTGTGTGTTTTATTTAATATTTACCGTTCAATAATGCAATCGCTGCTGTCTGTCCCATAAGAACATGACAGCCAGCGTAAGTTTTGGAACTATTGGGGCTTACATGAACCACGTGACAGCCATAGCGGCGACATCTCTGGCTTTGACTATATTCACAATAGAGAGCCTAAGTCCCTCCCCTTCCGGTCGACCACCATGGGACCTTATTTCGGAAAAATATTGTATGGTAGTCAATGGCGAGAGACAACAAATATTTTGATCTCGTTTGAATTGTGCCCTGAATTACACATATGATGTTTGTCAATTTAAAAGATACATTTTAAAGTCAAGAAAGTCGCAGTTTGATGTAAAACTGTTGAGGTATAAGACTGTGAAAATACGTAATTACAAAGACTACAAACCCAGAAGGCGCACATGCGACGTCATACCTTTTCTCTCAATGAATGAAGCTAACTTTACTGAAGCTAACGTCTGTCATTTTTTCTATAGTCTTACATTATAATCCTAACGTTACGCCGTCATGCCTGACTCGTGTTTTGAGCCAGAATACACACATACGAGCAACGGATCTTGTGACGTAGGCTACATAGTGCGAGACGAGAGATGTAGTTCATCGAGCGATTTTCACATACAACTAAACGTTACTCTTCTGTTTTATGACAAACTGCGACTTTCTTGACTTTCATATTTACCTTTTAAATTGACAAACATCATATGTGTAGTTCAGGGGACAGTTCAGACGGAATAAAAAGATAAGTTATCTCTCGCCATTGACTTCCATACATATTTTTTTCCGAAATAAGGTCCCATGAGCCGGAAGCGGAGGGGCGGGACTTAGGCTCTCTATATAGAATGGCCATGTAAATATCATGTAAATAAATATGTGATACTTCTAAATTTGGGGACAAAAGCACCTTTCAATTACACCATGAATAACTGTGCAAGTTTCGAAACACGAAACACTTCTTCATCATACCCAATGACCTTCGCAAATTAATGATCTGGGCAACAATATTTCAAACCTGGAAAACTTTAATTGTGTAATGTTATTATTGTTTGTTCATTTAATGCAGGGATTCCTAAATATTTTCTTTCTCTGTGTTTTTGTTAAATATATTATATCCTGTGCAAATCTAAGTGATAAACAAGTTAGGTCAAAAGTAATCTAAAAGTAGTTACCTAAAAAATACAGTGTAGATTTCGTTACTAACTACAATTTGTAATCACCGGCAACAATTTGCAAGTAATCTGCCCAGCACTGCCAAGGTCTAATATAACTTTAATCTTACCAATCTTGACTGACTTCTAATAATATAAATGACTTCTTAATGTCATCATAAATTAGCTGCATCATTTGGTATTCGGCCTCTGTTATTAAGATATGGATGCAGAAGGATGTAAAATGAGAGATGAAAGTGATGGTACCAGGAGAGAGAGAGAGAGAGAGAGAGAGAGAGAGAGTGAGAGTGTGTGAGTGTGTGTATCCAGGGCAGTTGGACGTTTGTGCAGTCAGCAGTGTCAGTAACATCAAAGGGTTATGCCACTTCACACTGTTCATGTGCTGGTAATTTGGGTAATTCTATTGCAGGGTTTGTCGATCCTGAAATTATGGGCGCTACTGTCCTCGTGTGCCATATAATTTAGTTGTTTCCTACTTGTGTGACTGAAACGAAAGGGAAGCGGCATCCAGGCTCGATATACTCGGAGGAGAATTGCTGCTATTGTTCCCCTATATTTTGGTCTTATGTAAAAGTGACATAGAGAGGAGCCTTCCCCTTTATTTCAGCTGCAATTTATGCGCTGCTCTTTCCAGCCACGACAAGCCACAACTTTGCTTTTCGTTCATTCTTGCATTTTAATTGATAAATTCGAGCTGTTTTTAGGAGAGGTTTTTATAATGCTGAGAAAAAAAGAAAGAAAAAACAAGATAAAAATTCAAATACCAACATTTAAGCAGTGATGCTTTTTAAGTGTTTGGTGTCATTGCTGTTGTTCAATAAATTAATAAATAATCCATGATTTCAGAGTGTCTATGTAACATTTATAAGAAAACTCTGAAAACAGAAACATTTATTGATTTGCTGTTTGGATAATAATAGAACATAAACCTGTTTACTGAAACTCTTAAACGGCCTAGCAAATATCTTCCCTATATCCGCCATAATAAAGCTTTTTTTTTTTTTTTTTTAACCAAAACAAGACGGGTTTTAATCATCAAAATTATAACAAGTAAAGGCTTGAAATATCTCACTTTGCATGTAATGAGTCTATATAATATATTAGTTTCACCTTTTAAGTTGAATTACTGAAATAAATGAACTTTTGCACGATATTCAAATTTTCCGAGTTTCACTATATCGTGGCTAGTATCAGCTATTGAGATTCCTTCATTGAAAAAAATTATAGTTTAAATCCGTAAATATCATGAATATTTTAAACTTTTCCATATCATAACAGACAAAGTTTTAGATGCTCATGAAAATGTCATCACCCTTTTTAAACAAGCATTTTCATTGGTAGGCTGAACTTCTCAGTTTGGCTTTGTCTATTTGAGCCACTGGGGGGCAGAGCTCCTCCTGGAAGGAGACAGGGTTTCACTACATTTTTTAGTATTATTTAAGATAATTTAACATTATTTAATGCTTTGACATTGTCTCTGTCACACAGTCTGCCTGTAACTCATTCACACAGACATAGATCCACGTTCACAAAAACTCTATGACTAAATAATTCATTTAGACTCACACACTACACCGGTCATCGTGACATTTTACAGAGATATTTGGACTTTTAGCAAGTTTTTTGGGTCAAAAGAATTACGGCATAAAGTAATTCTACAATTTATTCATTTACATATGGATTATACATGATTCAAATACATATAGGATAATATAAAACTACTTGTTTTGCCAATGAAAATGAAAAGTACAATAATGTGAACATGGGATGACAGTATCCGAAATGTTATACCACCATGACATTTTGCTGTTCAAATATTATGATTTATTATGACATTTTTAAGTTACCAATGACACTATGATATCATTTTGACCCTGTGATGCAATGTAAGTATATCATTTACTGTAAATTGCTTTAGAAAGAAGAATCTGTACAAGTTGCTTATTTGCTGATTATAAATTTAAAACATATTTCGTTACATATTTATAATGGTTATAGATAACTGGTGGGAAATACCAATGCAATTCCACAGGTAATGTATGAAAATGTGAATACTAGGATACTCTTTAAATATATGTTACAATTAGTTCACATAATCAGAGACACCTTTATTTAAGTATTTCAGGAATGTCAGATGAAAAGACATATTTCACGTGTGAAAATTATGTATGCATTCTAGGATTTTCATTATGCTGAAATCTTATGGCATTCAATCATAAAATTGAATGCGATAGAATAAAAAATGTCTTCTCACTTTCCAAATGTGTGTTGTGTTATGTGAGAGGTCTCCTAGGACTCAAGACATTCTGGGTATAAATTCACTTTCATGTTTCCTCCACACACACACACACACACACACACACACACACACACACACACACACACACACACACACACACACACACACACACACACACACACACACACACACACACACACACGGGGCAACCACTATAAGCACATGTAGATTGTCCCCTCCCATTTAGGTGCATTTACGTCTTTCGCAAATCAGGTTTTTTTCCAGAGCAAATTGAGACACACTGCAACAACCATTCAAGTGAGTGATGTGGAATAAATGAAAGAAGCAGGACACACACAAACACACATACTTTATAAATCAGCCCTGACAGCAGCAATAGAGCAGAAGTGACAGTGGCCAGTTATCCCAACCACATCCAACACCGTTATTGATCCATAATCCGCCTTCACATAAAACACCCAATTTCATATAATGCCTATAATAACAGTGCATTCAGACTCAAGTAGCCGTCAGAAATGAGGGCCGTTGTGTCTGATGCCGAAGGAGAGAAAGAGTACCTCACATCACAGAAAAGGGAAAAATTGCAAATGCATTTATTTTTTTAAATTTGTTTTATTTTCTGGAGCACTAGAGTTGAGAGGACCATCATAGTTATTTGCTTAAGATGAATGCATATTTTCTCAGTAATTCCACAATAACCACCTGAACCTGTAGCTTATGGACAACATAATTTTATTATTCATTATTTATTTATGTATATATATATATTAGGGGTGTAACGGTACATGTATTCGTACCGGACCGTTTCGGTAAAGGACTTTCGGTACGGTGCACATTTGTACCTATATATATATCCATAAATAAATTTATATATATATATCGGTTGTTGATACTTTGGTCTGTAATTTTGTTGTCTCTTTTGTTCACCAAATCCATCCATCCATCCATCCATCCATCCATCCATCCATCCATCCATCCATCCATCCATCCATCCAACCATCCATCCATCCATCCATCCATCCATCCATCCATCCATCCATCCATCCATCCATCCATCCAACCATCCATCCATCCATCCATCCATCCATCCATCCATCCATCCATCCATCCATCCATCCATCCATCCATCCTCTCCTGGCTCAGGAACCGAGGACCTTCTTTCTGTGAGGCGACAGTGCTACCCCTAACCTTAACCCACACACACACCAACATACACACATGCACCACTGTTCCCACTAGACTAGATCACTGCCTGGCCCTTATCACAGGCAAACAAGCATGCTCATTATAGGGAGTCCTGACTGCTAGCGTCTATAGTACATTGTGTTGGATGGGAGAGAGGCTGATCACTCGAGCACTGTGAAAGACAAAGCAGGATTCAGAGTTACGAGATAACAGATGTTCTTGAATGCTGTTGACAGTTGCCATAACGATGCCTCTGCTCTAAATCTAGATGAAGATGGATTGGTGACTGGTGTGATGGAGAAATCTGTTGGTAAATCATTGTTTCTTACACATTGTTTAGGTACAATCTATATTTACCCAGAACTCCCGAAGACCTGGAATTAGGGTTGTAAAACATATCTAGAGTCAGCACTAATATATTTAAAGTGTCCCTATTATGCTATTTTAAAGGTTCCTAATGTTGTTTTGGAGGTCTACAACAGGATTACATGCATCAAAGAAAAAAAAAAAACACTTTCATTTCATTTTCATTTTTCAGTGATTCTCAAAGGACTCGTCGCATGAATCAGTCTCTCTAAATGTGTCCTTTCCGCGAACTACTCTGCTCTGATTGGTCAGACGGTCCAGTCTCTTGTGATTGGTCTACCGCTTACAGCGCGTGTCGGAAGCTAAACGCCCATTACCATAACTGAATTTCAGCTCTGGAGGATTCCTAAAGCAATTGTACACATAGTAAAGACAGGAACGATGGCGTCGATTTTTACCATATCAATTTGAGCGCGAGTCCGATGATGAAACATTGGAAGAACTAGTTATTCAACCCGAACCTCCATCGCAAGGACGACGATGTTTCTCAAAAATACGCTACTCCGTTTGAGGTACATTATGAGATGTTGCAACTGTAGTTCCTCACCATCAGCATTAGTATGTCCATCAACAAACCGATGTGTCTATTTCTAATTTATTGTGGTGCACATGCGGGAACTAAATTATCAATAACGGTGCATACGTTAGCCGAGCATTAATGTGAATGACTGATGTAACAAAGTTTGTAAAACAAACAAGTTAGCCAAAGTTATACAATATAAAATACAAAACTACGTATTTTGAACATCCGGTAGAAAATATATACATCAAGAATTATTCATACTGTACTTACAGGATGTGATTCTGAGGAGCAAGTTGGTCCAAATAAAGTGGGTACTGATCCATCTTTAATGGATGAGGGTTTTGTAAACCCCATTTGGACCTCACTGAGATTTGAGAATCAATCGTCAAAAGGTTATAGGCTAATGCTGTTGTATCGCTGTGGTCATTTTAACCACTGACTCTTCACATCCTCATCCTTTGGAAGAGTTTACAAAGAGAATTCGCTTTTGTAGAGCAGAAAAAAGCATCTTTTTTGAGGGTGAATCAAGTTGTTCTCGGGCGGACAAACAATGTAGTAACATAGGTGGGCATTAGGCAAATGTGTTACCTAGTGATGTGTACCCGTTACAAAGTGGGATTCGAATTCCTGACGACTTGTTTAGGCGGCTCAGAGTCCATTCTTTCTTTTGAGAGACAATATCTTTATTTATTGTGAAACTTTGCTTATCATTTGTTTTCACAGACAGCTACACACTGCATGAAAGGTAGGCTAATATTCAAAAAAGCTTAAGGCACTTTAAAAGTTTGCGCTTGGTAAGGTTTTGGATTTTGGTAGTGTAGATAGTAAGTGTAACCTGTTGTGAATTTAGAAAAGTTCTTTAAAAAGTGAAATTCTCAAGTCTGAATATTCTTTAGTCAAAAGTTTGGGTAACGTCAGTGCTTCAGCGAAACAATGGCTAGTTTCACAAGAGACGGGCAAAGGAGCAGAGAGTTTGTGCGTGTTCTTGGCATTGACGTGTGAGGTGTCAGCGTGTTGTCTCTGCCTCGATCCCTTTTTTAAAAACACTGAATGCCAGAGAGGCTTTCTTCCGCACTGCTGCTTGCTCAGCTAACTCTCCCTGACGCCACCAGCCTCCGGTGTCCGGTGCAACACAGCACTGTCACACTCTTATTCTTTATAAGTGGGGATTTCGTGTAGAAAGATTTAAACAAGAAATATTTATTTGCACGTATTAAACGTTGAACCATAAAAGGCTGTTTTTAGAGACTAGAAAACCAAATTATGTTTATTGTAGTATGTTTTTTTGTTTGTTTAGCTTAATGGATTCCATACTATATTAAAAGTAAAAGTTTAGTCATCATTTACTCTCCAGATTCACATAAAACTACCAAGTCGTTTGAGAAGACTTGGAATATAGTGTACAAATCATATTGATGTTCCTGGTAATGCTTTACCATAAGGTTTCATTTGTTAAGTTAACTACATTAAAAGGGACCCATTTTGACGCTTTATTATACAACCATTATGTCTCAGGTGTCCCCAGAGTGTCTGTAAAGTTTCAGCTCAAAATACCCCAGAGATAGCCTATATTTGCCTAGAAAGTTCTGAATAATATAAAGTACATGGGTTAAGATTAGGTAGAGGTATATGTTCAGGACTAGTTTTGTAATAATGTACATGTGAAACATGACTGTAAAATAAAGTGCCTATTTTTCCCTCCCTGTAAAATAAAGTGCTACCATATTTACTTTCCTCTATGCTTTTTATTTTTCTTCCCACCATCTTTTCTCCATTTGTGAGTTTTGTGACTCTGAAGTATGAGCTGGCATAATATAATCATGCCCCCTGCGGATAGTTTTTCAGAAGAGCCCATAACATGGGACATCCCTTCCTCAGGTAATCACCCTCTCAGAAAAAGAGGGAAAAACCAGCACTCAGAAAGAGAAATACACTACTGCCTGCCATACAATTACTGGATTAATCATGTTATTCTATTGCTGAACCCCCCTGAGAGAGCGGGAGAGATGAGAGGGGGAGATATTTTGTTAAAGATCTGCTTTTTTCAGAGCATTTTCCAAATGGCTTGTTAAAACCGGGAGGTCACGGGGTCAGGACTCTTAATTACACTCCAACAGGGTAGAAATGGCCAGAAGAGAAGCGGTGGAAAAAGACTAGAAAAGAGGACGAATGCGAAATGATATTGCAGGAAATTACAGCTTTGGTAATATTGCAGAATCCCCCCTATTTCTCTATACAATGCAGATGAGCCCCACAATCAGGTCTGGCGAAGGTGTCAGTGCAGGTCCTTATTAATAACAATGCGAGAGAAATGGCCTCTCATACAAAATCACTGTGCTTCTAATGTGAGAGTGCAGAAGAGAAAAACAAGGGAAGTGTCTCATGAATGTATCTTTTTTTTCTTTTCTAAAAGCATACCTTTTTTTTTTTAATTTCAGATTTGCACATCAATGATGATTCACTTGCTATGCTGAATTATTTTCTGGTTTGTTCCTGCTTGTCTTTCACTGATGGACACTGTTCAGTCATCAAACTCTTCTCATATTGTTTTAAGAGCATTACTGTGCCTGTGACGCTTGAGTCAAATGTGACCCATGAAAAAACAAAGAAATGATTGGTTAGGGGACAATTTCCCCTAAATAACTTTTTGAGTGGTTTGTAAATGTTGTATTACAATAGAATACATTATATTACTTTAATATTACCTACATTGAATACTGGTGCACAGTTTGTGTTGTGTAACAGAAATGTTAAAGAAGCCGTGCCGCTTTCTTAATTCCGGTCACTTTTGGCATTTCATAATATCTCACATATTTGACGACAACTTTTGTATTATTTCTAATAATGAATGCAGAAAGTACAATGTAATGACATCACCTTAAAGTATAACCAAATCTTTTCCTCCATACTTGTGCAAAACTATTTGTTGCGGTACTAAGTGCTGTTGTGTTTGGGAAAGGGCTTTAACATGCTGACAGGTCAAAGGTGAAAGACAATTACTGGGCCTAAAACTGGAACAAAAACGTAACGGTTTACAATGAGGTTTGTAACATAAACTAACAATGATAAATACTTTTTAATCTTAGTTCATTTTCACATTTACTAATACATTATTAAAAACATAAGTTGTAGCTATTCATATTATTTAATGCACCGTAGCAAACATGAACAAACAATAAACAGTTGTGTTTTTGGTAACACTTTAGTTTTGGTTCCAATTCTCACTTTGAAGTTAGCATGTATATTATTAGGCTATTGGCTGTTTATTAGTACTTATGAAGCACATATTAATGCCTTATTCTGCATGAACATATTCTATATGCCTTAATCCTACCCAATACCTAAACTGTACAACTAAATTACTAACTATTAATAAGCACTGCAGTAATTCCGAGTTTACTGAGGCAAAAGTTGTAGTTAGTTGACAAACTAAAGTGTGACCGTGTTTTTAGTGTTAACAAAGATTGATATTTATAATAAACATCTAATATAATCTAATATATAAAGATGTATTTTGCATTGTTAGTTAGTAAATGCATTTACTTACATCAACTTCTCTGACCTTATTGTAATGTCTTACCAACTTTATTGTTTAATTTCGAAAAAGTGGTATTTAGAGGACAGATCAAAACTGACCTGAAGACAATAAAAAAATCTCACCATGACCACAAATACAAGCAAACAAGGCTCTTTTAATCACCCCCCGTGTGCCCTTTTAAATGCGATCTTTAGCTTCTCCATCCAAATCAGCATGTGAGTGCGGCCACAGTGGTGACATTTTAATGTGGGTGTCGTCGTCTTGCCACCCTCACCACCACCCCCCAACAACATGAGACATGCTGTCTGATTTCGTATTCATACCACGCATATTAATCAAGTCGCCCTGGCACTGGCCAGTTTCGTCCCTCCATTCTGTCTGCCAATCTGCATATCCGCATATTACAGGCGGAGGGCCCCGTATTTAATTTCCTACAGGAGCAGATAATGATCGGCTTGTTCATGCAGAGGGGGGCCTTTGTCAGGAGAGGTCTGATATTTCACATGGAGTAGGAAAGCTCTGATTAATGCCGTGCTGAGCGGATTCCGCCGGCCCGTCGTTTCATTACAGGCGAGGTGATGAAACGACTCTTGGTGTCGGCAGGATCGAGGGTGGCCATTCGGCAGATTTACTGATGCTGTTTTAATATGTCTGAAAACATCTGTGGAGCCGGAGAGTGAGCAACAGGGTGAAAGCGAGGAGAGACGTATTAGAGGGCCCGCTGACCCTGTCAGACACTAATACGAGTCATTTGTAATTAGGTTTTTACATCAAACATGAGGCGACTGTCTCATTGATTAACCCTCGGTGTGTTAGAGCTGGCAGCAAAAGAGTTGCGACTGGATGGCCGGTGTCTTCTGAAACAAAGAAACCGGCAATAAAGATTTCAGTTTATTTGCATTGGAAGGTTAGCATGACCTACACTCTTAAAAACAAAAGATTCTTTCCTATGATTTCACGAAGACCCTTTAACATTCATGGAACTTTCCGTTGCTCAAAAGGTTATTGTGGAAGAAGGTTCTTTCGATGATTAAAATGTTCCTCACACTACACACTTCACATAAAGGTTTCAAAAGGGGGTTTTCGCAGTGATACCATATAAGAGCCATTTTGGTTCCCCAAAGAACCTTCAAAGTTAACATATAACGATTTATATAAACGATTTACTCTTGTTTATTAAGTAAATTTCATGAGAATGGAATTAAGTCAAATCTACTTAAAGGATAATTCCGGTATTTAACACCTTGAGTCTATATTGTAGTTTGTTTTGGATGAACAAGAGTGGTGGACAACGTTTTTTTGACAATGGTTCCTCTCTCGAGTTTTTGACTATAAAAGAATTGGCTATGGACCCATTTAACATTGGAGTCAATGGGCATGGCCGAAAATGTCATTAAAACAGCCAATAATGTTCGTTTACAAAACTGTTAAACTCACCGAGTGGTTAGTGGTGTTTGTTGATGATTATAAACAATATATCGTCGCAATATATGATTCCAATCCGTTTATTTTGCTATAGTGGAACTATTTTTTCAACAATGGGATTTTACAAAATGACGAATAAAACACGACAGAAACTGTATTTCGCAACACTTTTTGTTTCTGGAACATCAACTAACATCACTAATCACTCGGTGAGTTGCACAGTTTTGAAAAATAATGTTAAAGGTTGTTTTAATGACATTTTCGGACATGCCCATTGACTCCAATGTTAAATGGGTCCATGGCCAATTCTTTTATAGTCAAAAACTCGAGAGAGGAACCATTGTCAAAAAAAATGTTGTCCACCACTCTTGTTCATCCAAAACAAACTACAGTATAGACTTAAAGGTAGGGTTGGTAATCCTGTTCAGAAACATTTTTTATTATACTGGGTGAAATGGTCCTTCCATTCTGATAGTAGTCAATATATTATGTGTTCAGAAAAAGGAATGAAAAAAATCTGACCTCTGTAGCAGCTGTAGGACAGTAAAAACTCTGACCAATCACTGCCATTCGGTGCGAATGTAAAGAACCAATCAGATGCCTTCATGTCTCGTGCCCGAGCACCACTGCGTGCACAGCAGTGCCAGTGATGCGCGGGTCAATGTATAAACAACCCGCACCCGACCGACGTTTTCAACTAACCCGCCCGCTTAGACGGAGGAATTAGGGGTGCGCATTTTTCTGAATGCTGTATGATATAGCCTAGTGTTTTGTAATAAAGGCTTGATTTATTCATTTATTTCGTTTCATTTTCTTAACAATTAAGATGCTGCATGTGTTTATCCAGTCTAATCGACGTGTGCGGACTTTCCCAACAAAAATCCCGCCCCCTCTCAGCAAATAGGCTACATAAAACTGACATTACTGAGCTATATGCGTTTAAAAGTAGCCTATTAAAATGGCACAATGGCATTGCTCAGTTCAACGCGTTGGGAAATCGGGCATTTTGTCCCGCGTCAGCTTTTATTCAAAAGTTAATAACGCGCTCAACATTCAAAAGGTAAATAAGGATTTCCCACTTTCATCTGCAGACTGCTCGTGCGTCATCCTCGCGCATTCAGCCAATAAAGTGTAGACCTATGTATTTCATAGAACATTGTGTCTAGTACTAAATTACAAAGGTAAACGACCCGACCGACCGCGACCCGAATATCATTAAAAATATTTTTGGATGACTCGTAACCGCGGGCGCAGGCACCCGCTCATTTTGGATCAACCCGCGCATCACTGGTAGGTACATGCAGCTGACTCCAAATGTGGATGCGCGTTCATGTTTGTAGCTTTGGACGGAGCACTGACAGGAGGGGGCGGAGCTTAGAAGAGGTGCCACTTTCAAATCTGGCTAGCTCTCCAACATTACCTACTCTAGCTTTAAGGTGTTAAATACCGGAATTATCCTTTAACTAAATTAAGTAAAATTAACAAAGAGAAAAAGTCCATTTAACTTGGCCTGTCTATTGAGTAATTTTTACATAGTCATTTAAAGTTTACTTTGCAATACTCTGTTTCAAGTACATTTTACTCAAACTTTGTTTGTAAATTTTACTCAAACTGAATTAAGCCATGCTTTTAAAGTGTATGGTTTACTTAGAAACATTTAAGTAAACAACACACACTGTAAATTATTTTCATGATTTGTTATCAACATTTTTATCTTTTTTCAAATCAACTTTATGATAATTTATGTAGTTCAGATAACATAATATTTTGAGTTTCTGTTGATTAAACCAGTCTCCTTTGTTGTATTAACTCAATGAACTTAAAATTTGAAGTAACTAGGTTACTTACTTTTACAAACAATATTTTTTTTACAGTGATAGACTTCTTGTTATGCTACACTTTGTATTACAACAACATAATGTAGATAATGAGGTACTCAGCACACAGAGACTTGGTAACGGTAACAATCAATGGAAATTTTTTGAGAATGGTTCATTTTGAGTAGAAAATGAACTCAAGATGTCAAAAAACAGCAAGTTACTATACCTAACAACAAAAGCTACGATAAAACAGTGTAAATACAACTAGAAAACAGTTAAAAATGAGACCTTATTAATTACACCCTAATAGGAACACTGTACCAGAAAGTAGAGTAGGTTTTACTTAATTTTATAAGTTTGATACTTAGTCAACAAATCATTGTAAACATTACAAACAATTCCAAGTAAGATACTTATAAGGTCACTATTATAAAGTTACACTCATATTTAATACACACTGTGAGGAGAGCCATTCATATTTTCAATTCAAGTTCAGATGCTTTAGGATTGCATGTGATTGCATTTTTTCCTCAGAGGCCTTGCTGTTTTTTGAGTCCTGTACCATGGTAGACCTCAGAGGAACGGCTGCTGTGCCACTGTTTGACAAAATTAAATTGATTTAACAGCAGTGCCGTACTTGATTTACATAACTTTCTCTTTACATCCAGAGAGCCCTTGTCTAATTAAAATGTTCTGCAAAATGAGAGAGTTGTTGACAGTTGTTTGTCAGCAGATTGCACTATGGGGAGGCAAAGTTGAGATGTTTCTCGGGCAGCCAAAATATTTGTTTCCCTGTGTTTTTTCCCCCATGCAGCATCGATGTACCTGCATTTTATAAAGGTCACATCAGGAGTGGAGCTTGTCTGTGAAAGTGAGAAACCTGGGTTAGGTGCAAACTCATCTAGCCTACAGCATATAAAAGCACATATAACATTGGAAAGTGATATACTGTAGCCTACATGTAGCCTATGTTGTAGCTAAACCCTTTTAAATATAGCTAATATAACTTTTTGTGTTCAAAATGAACAAAATTTAATACTGAGTAACTAAATCATCAATACTTCTTCCAAAACGTGTTTTTATATTACCCTGATTCACGATGGTAAGCCTATTATAAGTGTTTATATTTTAATCCTGACAGGGTGGTTTTCGCGGGAAATTGCGTACAGTAGGTTACGTCACTCGGCCATGCGTTTCTTTTCTCGCCCTACTTTTTTTTTTTTTTTTTTTTAAGTAACTTAAAACCCCTACCTGGACACTCTCCTTACATCTAGCAACTTAAAACTGTCTCACTGTGTCATTTGTATGACCCCCCGGCAGACCCCGCTGGAGAACGCGGCAGAGTTCCTAACAAAACATCAACATTGGTCTGCATTTTCGGAGATTGAGAGAACTGAGGGATTTGAAATGTTGTAAAAGCAACGCGGATATTCAGTTTTGATTGTTCAACTGTTGAGTAAGGTATTTATTGAACAGATCAATTGCCATAGGCTATGTAGTTCTCTAACAGAGTTCATTGTAAATCATTATATTTATGAAGGGTCATGTCATATAGCCTACTCATAGGCCTACATTATGGTTGTTGTAGCGCTGTGTTGGAATTTATTGTCAAGAAAGTGTCTATAGTTGGCTATAGCAACAGTAACGTCTTTAGCTAGTCAGCTTGAGATCCTTTCCACCTAAATTAATCTGGTTATATCCTATGGTTATATCTCTTAAATCTCGTAGTATTTTTTTATGTGTAGGCTATGGATAAACATATTCATCCGCACATGTCACGCAGAGCCGAAGCACAGCCAAAACTTCCGCAAAATGCATGCGGTTTTGTTTTTTAACCGCTATACGGCCATATCAACATTTATGTACAATGGTATAATTTGTAAAAGAAACTAACTTTTAGCTGCATAACTACATATGTACACTAGTGGTCAAACGGTTTTCTTTTCTTTTATGTTTTTGAAAGAAGTCTAATGCTTGCAAGGCTGCATTTATTTGATAAAAAAGTAAAACTGTGATATTGTGAAATATTTCAAATATGAAGTGAATCCGAATCAAATATTAACTTTAGCTGGACAACTTTATTCTAGAGCTGCTGTAAAGCCAAAACAATATATGTTACTTTAATTTCCTATGTATCACCGTGAAGCTGCTTTGAAACTATATAAATGAAGGTGACTTGATTTGACTTGACTTTTTCAGGATTCTTTGATAGAACCAAATGAGTTATTTCTATTAGAATAGAAATATAATTAGTGTACAAAACATAATAGCATGATTAAAGTAATGTTAAAAGTGAAGTATAATGTAATACACAAATATTACAATTAGATTACAAAACAAATGTTGGTTCAGTGTTGTCATGACTTGAACATGTCATAGAAGTGAACTGAACAATTGTCCAGCTGAATTTTAAGGAGCAGCTGTTATTGGAGCAGCTCAGTAGAATGTGTGTGAATGTTAATTGGTTTACGTTATTGATCGTGCTGAGAGCCCTTGGTACAGAAAGGCTTTGTTGCCACAGCAGCTAAAGAAAATATTGTTAACAGCCTTTAAAAAAAAAATCATGATTTTCTGAATTCTAAAAAGAAAAGCATTGCTGAAGCATAACTCTAATGAAAAGCCCTTCAATTCTGATAAATAATAATTTACTAGACACCCCAAAATAAATCATTTTTAAAGTGCCTTAATCCAACCAGACAGTAATAAATTACCACAGATATGAAGCACCCAACTCATTTCATCTCAAGATAAGTGTGATGTATGGGAGAAACACAAGTCTGTTGCCTGATGTGTCGATTTTGTGCTAATGTCCAGCTGACGGAGGGTTAACTGAATCAGTTTCAGGCACAGAGGGACCGAGACATAACTTGGTTTGCCCATCAATCCTCCATCTGTCATAGTTTAGGTCACAACTGTCATCCAGTTTGTAATGCCATTGTCAAAGCTGGTCCCATTTAGGAGTGTGATGCGCCGTGCGGTATCTCTCCTCACAAAAGGAAGTCCAATTTTTCCTTCTGTGTTGCTTATCTGATGGTCCCAGGGATTTCATTTGATTGTAATTTTGATATGTGGAGTGCTTTTTCATGGCTTTTTCAGAATTTGGAGACTGACTGGTGGGCCTCCAGTAATGGAGGTCTACGCTGGCATACTTGGCAAGCCTGCTTGACCAGGTTATCAAATCCCTTTTACATCCAATCTCGCACAAACCAAAGCTTATTAGCTTCAAACGGCTTGAATGGATAATATGGGATAATACACTGGCTCACAGGCAGTTTGCCGCAAGGCCGCGACTTTATTAAAGGTGAATGACATTCATGCTGCGACTAGCATTAGCGTGCTAATTGTGAAGACTGTAATTAGCCTTGTATAGCAAGGTTAGTGGCCTAGAGAAGCGGCGCTCATTCTCTCACACAATGTCAAACGCACATCGTGGAGAAAAAATGCTAATCTGTTGTTTGGCTTTTGTGCTTGCAGACCTTGGGAGAGATGAGAGTGAACCTGGAGAGGCAGAGGAGCTAAGAGAGAAAGAATAATGGAGAGACAAAGCGTGAACTGAGCAAGACACAGCGGAGGAGAAGGTGAGCGTGGTCGATTAAAGTGAGGATGAGAGAAGAGAAAGTTTAGGATGACAAAAGAATACGGAGAATTAAACGTCAAGGAACATTTTTTCCAGGAAAGCTCGATTGAGCTCACTGGAAGGGAAATTCCAAGGAAAATGAAAATTGTGTCAGTGTTTACTCACCTGCACGCTGCTGTTATTATAATTATGGAATACAAAAAGGTTTTTTTCTTTTTCTTTCTTTTTTTCAGAAATTTTCACACAGATTTGTCAAGCAAAAAAAAAAAAAACACTTTAAAAGTATCATATAAGAAGAACATACAAATGGTGCTCTATTTCAAGTCTTCTGAAGCTGTATGATAGCTTTGTTTGTATTACTGAACAGATTTTTTATTAATTGCACATAATCTTACGTGTGGCCTATATTCACATCCAGAATTCAAAAACAGTTACACTGACACAACATGTTTTTGAATTTGCATGATTATTATTGAATAATGACTATAAGATGCCCGATATATCTAATGTTATCGTTATCATCCCAATAAGAAAATTTGGTCGATCTATTAAAACCGATAAATAATGTATTATTTGCTTAAGCTGAGGCAGTTCACCATGATGATGGCTTGAAATATGATTGGAATCACTTAAAAAATGAAAATACAGTTAAGTGCAACATGTGCAGCGCAAGTCATACAGGCAACATAAAATTATAATGAGAACATCATTATAATTGTGTGCTTGGGAGGACATGGATTTTAATAGTGAGACTTTTGTTTTTGTAAACAGGCTCTCAAAAATTATATAAAAATGTGGGTTTATTGGTTATCGGCTTTCAAATATAAAAATGTATCGGTTATCGGTATCGGCGCATCCCTAATAATGACTTATATTTTGGTTTGTTCATGTTCAATGTAGCTGTTCCAAGAAGATTGTTCGAAGCAACCATGTCCTTCTAACTCCAAAATTAACACACCAAAAAAAATTATATAAAAATGTAATTTAATTAGCATATATAAACTGTATGTAACCACGTTTTTGGTATTGTTGTTTTTTCCTGCATTTTGAGGTTGACAGTCCCGGGTCAGTATGAACTCTCAGTAAAAGATAAGAGTTGCATAGGAATTCTTCAAAAAGTTATACTTTTATGTTCCACGTAAAATGTAACTAACTAATATGTGTACTTTGTGTAGAGCTTCTGAGTTCAGAACAGTGTACATGATTAAGCGCTGGACAATACAATACATCTCCTTCCAATGTCATGGACTGTGAAAGAATGCTTTGCAGTGTTCTCTCTTTACTTCAAAAGATGATAACGGAGTTTGTAAAATAATATATTGTGAGGGAAACTATGCCTTTTCCTGCATGTTTTTCTTGACAGTAATGTAGATTAAATAAAATCTGAAACTGGACCCAAGTGGTTAAAAGAACGACATATGATTTTCACCTTAATTATAATTAAGGTGAAAAATGTAAATTGCAAGTTAAATACATATGGATTTGCTTGCTTTGTTACTTACAGTAATTTACTTGGTTTCAATTCACAGAACACCTTCAGCAGAGCTCATGCGAACCAGTTATTCATATATTGCACAGAACCGCATCTCCATGAAAGCATGTCATACTCAATCCAATTCAAACATCATCTGTCATTCGCCCATCAAACTGCGCTTTCCCTTCAGATGCGATGAAATCTTCCAGAAATACCAACAGACTGAAGATCGATGCGTGTCTGTCTGTGTGTTTTTAGATTGTAACTATAATTCATCTGTGCAGCGGTTTCTGCTTCATCTGAGGGAATAAAAACCTTAATTTTTTATATTCAACATAATTTATATTTATATATAAATATAGTTATACTTTTATTATGTTCCATGGAAAATGTAACTAGCTAATCTGAAACATCACAAAACACAATATATTACTATATATTATTATTTAAATTATAGATAGTTTCTATTCCAATTCCATTCGTTGCCTCCATCACACATCCGCTTGGAGAGGCTGTTTACTGTATATATAAATTGAGAATAATTTCTAGATATTTAATAGGCATATATTGAAATTGATGATTGAGAGATGTTCAAACAAACATTCCTCGAAAGCCTGATATGTTATATTTGATTCTCACGTTTTTATACTAAAAGTTTAGTTTTGGTCATGTTGTTATTTTGGAGGCCTTATAAATTTCCATATCAAATATGAGACAGTAGGTTATAGAGTTGGCACTTAGCTGTCAGAGGGATGTTATGATGCGGCAACTCTTTTTTTAAGTCTTTGTTTCTTATATCAGTTCCCCCATTATCAATTTCTGCAGGTCTTTTTAATAAGCAAGACAACCTCTATTTTGCTAAACGCCAGTCTCACAAGATGTGAACTCATGAAACGGGCACATTTTAGTTTAAAATTGTGTGTAAAGAGTGTTTCAGAATGACAAGACAGAGAGAGAGAGAGTGAGTGAGTGACTGTATTAAAGTGAGAGCTGAGGAGTGCTGGTCTAGGTGAGAGCGGTTGGTAATTGTAGTGATTATAGCCTTTGCTTCCTCTTCACCCTCTGATGCTGTAACAGCATATCGTTACCTTCAAAGACTGAGAATAGAGACCCCATTACGACCCTATTCTCTCAACATTATCTCTCTGACACACAAACAGTCTCTGTCTCACACATACACTATAGCCCTGTTCGGCATGTTGTATAAGAACATGCATATCATCTAATAAAACTACCTGCAACTTATTAGACAGAGAAATGGTGGTCCAAAAAGGTTTGGGAAATGTTTTCCAATCCAGCCCACTGTCCTGCAGTGTTTTTGCTTTAACCCAGTTAAACACACCTGAACAAGCTAATCAACGATAAGGAGACTGCATCCGAAATTGCATACTCTCTTCTCTTAAAGTCCCCCCGTAGTCAATAATTGTATCCCTTAAAACCAACGCTATCTCACGACCAATTCGTACGATTGAGTATGAGTTGGCTAATTCGTACGATTTGTCTAAACCCCAGTGATGGGTAGGTTTAGGGGCGGGGTCAGGGGTAGGTCATTCGCACGAATTCATATGGCAACTCGTAAAATATGTACGGTTTAGCAAAAATCGTACAAATTCATACGAATTAGCCACCTCATAAAATATGTACGAATTTGCCATGAGATTGGGTTACTTAATACTCATGAATCACCAAAATTACGTATTTAAAAGTTTTTTCCTTGAAAAAGATGTCTTCATACCTTAAAATTGCTTGAATGTAACTCCACAGCCTTGCTTATTATGAATATGCAATTTAGCCCCGCCTCCAGTCACTCGCACCAGCTCGGAGATCCACACGTTGACGTGATTGGTTACAAGGGTGTTTGTAACTTTTTGCCCACTGTTGAATACTGTGATTTCAGACATACTTCACACTTTTTCGTATAAGTGTGCCTGTTCAGATGCAGGCCTAGAGACTTCCAGACCAACCTGATCTCATGAGAAAACGTAACTATTTTACGAAGTGGTGATTTCGTGCAATGTGATTCGCATGTAATCATATGTTTTTTTATTTTTTAAAAGTAAGTATGAGAGTCCATGTATAGTTTTGAGGTCTTAGAAATGTGTGTCAAATATGATACAGTAGGTTGTATAGTTATGGGGTATAAGCAGGTTCTATTAAAAAGTACAAATGAGAAAATGTGCAAGATCATACGAATTACCCACCAGTTCGCCAAAACGTAAAATAGTTAAGAATTGCAATATTGCCATGAGAGTGGTAGTCTCGCGTAGCCAGACCTTCAGACTGACGACTGAAGGTCTGGAATTCATAGCAGCTTTCTTTGGCCAAGGCCCGCCCATAAGGCCGTTTGACCGACATGTCAAACAACCAATTACAGTTCGTTTCGTTCAGCGTCACGTTTCGGGGCGTGGAAATGTCCCCACAACAACAGACCGGCGTGCAACAAGTTTCAACTATGTGCCTCAAACAAAACTCCTGGACATCTCTTAAAGAGTCTATGCCGTGAACCTCGCATACTTTGTACGTTTAGCTGATCTTGATAAATGCTCATTGTCACTCATGTAAACACAACAGTTTTTCTTCCGCAATCACACGTCTGCGCTTTGTTTCCTGGCGGACCGAAAATAAACGCGACACTCGCGCCCCCCGGAAATCCGATAAAATTCAACCAATCAGATGACGACTTCGACATTCCTGAAGTGTTTCCAGTTAAGTGTACCATATGCATCAGACGTTTAGCCAACGTTCGGTGGGCGTGACGTCTGAGGCTGAGACTATGAGAGTGGTGTCAGTCGACTCAACACACTTGACTAGTGTGTAGGGGCAAGTTGGAAACATGATTTTTAGCATAAAGGTCGATCCCTAAACATAACCGGCGATGGGGCATTTAAGCAGATTGTATGAAAACAACCTTTGCAGGTTGAATGAGATTGCACAAATTCATACATATTGGCCACCAATTTGTCAAAATGTAAAATAGTTATTGAGTGTGTTGTCCAGACATGTTGGAGCTACAGCTCTGCAGGACATTAATTATGCAACATTATTGTCAATGAATAGTTGCAAATTTAGTGTTTTTCCCCTATTAGATGTGTCTGATTCTATGTCTCTGTCACATGCGAGACTCGTGCGCTGCTCTCACGAGGTGTTTAATAGGAGGGACAGCGCGTGAATCACTCAGCGTCTCCAGCTAATTACTCGCGCCTTCAAGTTAATTAACTGCGAGCGAGGAGCAGGGAGGGAGGACTAATTAAGCAGTGCTTAAAAAATCACAGGATGAAACAGCATTATTCTGACCCGACTTTAAAAAAAAAAAAAGCTGAAATTGTTTTGACGTAGACGAGGCGCGAGACACTGGGAATCGTGGAAATTCAATGGCGACTCAGACAATATTTGTGGTAGTCACCAGATATGGGATTCTGTTGGACAAAACAAAACATTTTTGACAGTTTAATGTGTTTTGTGAAAATTTTAATTGAACTTTTCACAGCAGTTTAATAATTTGCCACCACGAAAAAAAAGAAAAAAAAGAAGAATTAATAAGACACATCCTTGGCAATGTTAGCATAATGCCCATGACATGTTTTGTTGGCTTAGAAGAATCTGTAAAAACCAAACAAAACGTCTTTGGCGTGACAGTTGTCCAGTATAATCCAGTGTGTGTTTGTATGTAAGAGAGAGAGAGAGAGAGAGAGAGAGAGAGAGCATGTCAGCTTCACACGTGGAAAGGTTTTATTATTTGCATTATTTGCGCAGGTAAATACCAGTATCCCACTTTTTTTTCCCCCAGTGCTGACTCTCTATTCTGATGAATGACAAAGAACTTTCTCTCTGTCTCTGTCTGTTTGTCTGCTGTGACAGCACTCTGACACACGCTGTTTTGTTCTCTTTATTGGAGAGCAGGCTCTGGTTCTAATGCCTGCTGGAAACCTGTATAGAACTGCCTGCCTAATCCATTCTGTAGGCGGAAAACATCCTGGCTATTCTCTGGCTCTGTTTAGTCCTTTTTCAGCAGAACGATCAACCTATTGTGTTAAGGCAATGCATAGAAACAAGATATTCCTTAACAAGTTCTCTGTTCAAATATGTTGTTCTTATTATTTTGGTGTATTTATCTATACATATATACACTTCCATTCAAAAGTTTGGAATCTTTAAGATTTTGTTTTGGGTGATTTGCTCACGAAACATTTATTATTATTGTAAATTTTGAAATCTGGTTTTGCTTAATATTTTTGTGGATATTTTTTGCTAAATTGAATGTGTGCTGATTAAAAGCAAAACAGTTTTAATTGTTAAGACTATTTGACAATATTACTGTTTTACTGTAGTTTTGATCAAATAAATGCAGACATGGTACATATCAACATATATCAAGATCATTAGATCATTTATAAAAGGCGAGGTTGTAAAATATCACTTAGGGCAAACATTATACTATTAAAAATGAAAAATTAATGATATTTGTTGGGAAAAAACGTGAGAATATATATTTGTAAACTTTTATGGAAATATTACCTTTAACTTGATGCCTATTTCAAGTACCATAAGAACTTTTCAAAACCACTAAAATTAATTTCCCCCCTTTAAAAATATATTTCATATGTCATATTTTATATTTCATTGTGATTCATCACTCCACACACATCTTCCTGTATTCTGCCAAAAACTTAATTCTGTCTTTGATGTTTAAGTAGTGCATTTGCTTAAATTTTGTTAATTTCCTCACCAATAATTTATGGTTAAGACAATTAAAAGCTTAGTGTTTAGTCTTTTTGGGCTTGGCCCTTTTTTTTCCGCCAAAGTGTGTGTGTGTGTGTGTGTGTGTGTGTGTGTGTGTCAAGCTCGAAACAGCTAAACACTAAGCTTTTAATTGTCTTATCCACAAATGATTGTTATGTATTGGTATATATCTTATGTCACCGAGTCTTTGATCTGGTACTCATAGTTTGTATGATTATGAATGACTGTTGTCAGAGGTATAGTGTCCTGATTTGGTCATTAAGGGTTTTAAATGTCTTTGAACTGTTAGCCTAAAAACTTCTTAAAAACTAATATGGACAGTTTATACATATAAACATTTCATAGATGAACCTTAAAAAACAGGCTCTGTCTAAATGCCACAGACCAAGATTCACTTGCATTTGAATGTGCTTTATGTTTTGAAATAATTCACGTTTTGCACCCAATGCGGCTAAAATGCATCAGATATCCCTTGTCAGATGCTTATTCCACATAAAATCAACATTTGAATCTTTTTTATTTATGTAATAAAACGATATCCGATCTCTCCATTTTAGCTGAATGCTAAAGAGTGTATGTAAACATTCGGCTCTTGTGTAGGGAGTTTTGATTGACATCCCAGACAGACAGACTTCTGATATTCAAGGCCCGGCTCTATTATGTGGCATAATGATATGTCTGCTTCTCTATGTGCATAGGGGCTGTTTGTTTAGTGCTCGCATTGGCTGCCGTGCGCGTGTGTTTGTATATGTGTTGAGCATGGGGAATATAATCTTGTGTAAACACCGAGCGCGTCTCTCAGGTGGAGTTGTATGAATGAGACAGTCTCAGTGAGGTCTCGGAGAGCCGTGTGTGTCGGTCCATGTGAATGGGAGAGGAGTCTATCTGTGGAAACAGGCTGCAATCAGAAGCTCCAGCCTTTCAGGCTTCACAAAAAAGCAACAGTCTGACTGTTGCATTTATGCATCTTCCTTTGACTTCCTTTGAACTTTAGTCATTCCTCTGCATTTGATTTAGGTTTTTTTGCTAACACTTTTCAATTAGGCCTTATTAGTTAATGGTAATTCATGTGTTAACTAACATTGAAGTTGGCATGAAACTGAAGTTTGGATAGTTTTTGTTTCCTATCCGAGTGAAACGACTTCTCAAATGGCGGGGAAAAAGTAGGGTGGGCCTTAATTTTGTCCATTGTGAATTGATTGGGTGGTTGTGGTTTGCTATTGCTGTGATGTCATGTGAGTGACAGGTTGTCCCGCCCTCACGCCAGTGAACACATCATCAGAGAAGAGAAGAGATGTTGTTGTTAAAGGGGTGGTAAAGTATGATTTCACTTTTCTAACTTTAGTTAGTGTGTAATGTTGCTGTTTGAGCATAAACAACATCTGCAAAGTTACAACGCTCAAAGTTCAAAGCAAAGGAAGATATTTGCTTTTAAAGAAATCGTTTTTTTAAGGACGACAACAAACGGCTGGTAGGGACTACACGACATTCCTCCGGGTTTAGTGACATCAGCAAGTCTAAAATGTACATAAACCCGCCCCCGGGAACACGCAGTTGAGGGAACAAGTCAAATATTTGTATTTGTAATATTTGTATAGTATTTTGTCACAGAAGTGAGTCAGCTCAAACTTTAGCATCCATCTTTTCACATGCAATCGAAAGTCACTCTGTGTGCATCTCACAACAGTTCCTATACGAGCGATTTATAGATTACCATGACAGAATATGCTAATTGAAGATAGTTAACGCCACATCAGCAACATAAATTCATCAACTAACCTTTCAGAGACGTCCTGTTGCATTCTACATGTTGTCTCTCCATCTTTGTCTGACTCCGTTTTGACATTAAAGACAGAACAGTTTCTGTAATTTTAGTGTGTCTGCATGAGGTAATAGCAGCTGCTAACACACACATGAGCTCTTGAAACCCCGCCCTCTGCAGCTGCTCATTTGCATTTAAAGGGCCAGACACAAAACGGTGCGTTTTTGCAAATCCTCAAAAAGTGACAACTTTAACATGCTATATAAAAATATCTGTGGGGTATTTTGTGCTAAAACTTCACATACACACTTCTGGGGACATCAGAAATTTATTTTACATCTTGTGAAAATGGCATTTTACCACCCCTTTAACTAATTGTTGTCACTATATAAGATAGTTGATTAGTCACAGTACATTAAAGGTGCATAGCGCAAGATTTTGAGTGGCAAGCGAAACTGCAGCCAGAGATGTGCACGCACTAGACAAAAGTTTTCTTTTTTTTATCTTAGGTGGAGTTTGCGTTGGTGTTTGAAATGAACTACAAGCAGGTCTCTTACAATCCATCTTCTACGGAGAATGCCGGCGAATACACAAACCTGCCAGACATAGCTATGTGAGCGTGCCGTGATTTTTGAAATTCCGGGCCGAATCCCTCTTATTTATTTTACTTTACAGGATTATAGAGACAATCTTAGTGATCAGAGAAGGGCTCATTCAGCCCATCAGGCAATTGTTTAAGCATGTATGGGTTAGAAAACTGGTATTTTTAACATGAAAAGTTGCTTAATGCACCTTTAAGACAACTGTTTTGTATTCGTTTTCTGAAAACTTTATGTATACACTAATTTGCGTACATTTCCAGCACATAAATCTGACCGTTGAATAAAGCCAGTTTCAAAATTATTGTTTGATTGTGTTGCCATATTTAAAGTTACGACTATTACAGAGGGGAGTTTGGATATCTCTTTTCATCACTCATAAATTTAGAAAATACTGTCAACGAGCAGAAAAATAAAGGTAGCCTACCATTAGGAATAAAAACCAGTGAATGATATATGAACAAATATCATCTGTAAAAACTTCTGTAAAAAATCAGTAAAAAAAAAAAAAGGTTCAAAATCTGTCACTGTGTACCATTTAGGTATATACTGTATACATTTAAGGTACTAATATGCACCTTACAGGTGTACTTTTTGAAAAAGTACCATCCAGACAGCTTTTGTAAAAAAAATTAAATAAATAAAAATAATAATATTGTATATGTGTAGTTATAGTGTGTTGTAAGTGCTAAAGTGCTTGGGGATTTCTGGCTCAGTGCATGAGAAAAAAAAAAAAATTATTCTGAGAAAAAAGGGAAAGTCATTAAAATTACAAGACGCAAAAGTGTAATATAAAAACACATAAATGTGCATTTGGGATGTTTTCTTTCCACTAATCTGAAAGAAGGCGTGTTGTGGAAAAATGGAAGCAAAATAGCCAAAATCACAAAATGGTTTTGCTTGTCTTGCCTCAATAAAAATACAATTCTAGTTCATGTTTGCTCAGATCCATTAGGCTAAACGATAACTTTTGATCTGATGAGTTTCTTCTGCCGAACACAAAAGAAGATATTTTAAAGAATGTCGGTAATCAAACGGTTGACGGTAGCCATTGAATGAAACTACTATGAAAGTCAATGGGGTCCATCAACTGTTTGATTACCAGCATTTGTTCAAAATATCTTCTTTTGTGTTCAACAGAAGAAAGAAAATCGTACAGGTTTGAAACAACCTGAGGGTGAGTAAATGATGACAAATTTTTTTTGGTGAACTATACCTTTAACTAAGATGAACTAATTGCAAAGTGTTACCACACTGTAAAAAAAAACGATATGATCAATACGTTATTATGACAGCAAATGTTTTTACATTGCTTTAAGTCATTAAAATAAGTTGAGCAATTTTCAACTTTTTTGAAAAAGTTAATTAGTTTTTTAAAACTAAGTACTTAGTAATAGTTGTATACTTTTTATACTATTTATGTTAAGTTGTTCAACTCATTTGTTTTTAAATCAGTTTAATGTAATTTAAGTTGAAATAACTTAAAAATCCAAGTTGATTGTACTTAAAAATTAAGGCAGGAACAGTCTAGGTTTTTTCCCAGTTTTACAATTCAACTTTTCAATTAACCCATATATCCGTTCACATTTTGCCTTAGAACCGATAGGATGTGGAGTTTGTAGCCCAAACCAACCACAAACCTGAAAGCTGAAAGTTTCCCTTCTGTACCTCGCCTCCGTTTAAATACTCTTGCAGTGTGATGCCAGCCTGACTGCGAGGGGTCGGACCTACACCAGACAAAACCAACACGCTCTAACCCCATAATAATGCAGGACCTCTGGGGAATAAAGCTGCTCTCTTTTTCCCACATCCCACCGTGCTCTGGGGCGCCTTTTTGTTTACACTGCCCTCACAATGAGCGCTATAGTGGCTGCCGAACGAGCTTGTATGGGAGTGTTCTGGGCCTGAATGTACAGCCAGCCACCGGCCCTGCTCTGAATAAGCCCCTTTGAATATTGCCAAGACCCCCGCTTGCATTGTTCTGCATTATTCCCCCTACAATAGATATCACACTTTGGAAGTAATTTTAAAAAAAAGGGACGGGTGAATCAAAATAGTGGTAGCTTTTAGCTTTTGTTTTCTCTCTCTCTCTCTTTTCTTTCACTCCTCTAGCTCTCTTTCTTTCTTTTTTTCATTTGCTTCGCGCCCGCCCCGCATTCTCTCTTCTCTCTCGCCGTTTTTTCCCCGGCGCCTCATTCAGAGTTCTCCATTATAGCGGCAAATTAAATAAACCACTCCATTGCCTAAAGAGGCTGCGGCCCGGACTGAAGCAGGCTAGTTTGCGAGGATCAGGGGAGCGGGGCAGGCGAGCACGCTGGGAGAGAGCGCATCTCGCTGGGCTTACTCCACCTCGCTGGTGGCTCTTCAGGCTGAACGAACCAAGCGCTTTGAGACGAATTGGAGGATGAGGAGTGGATGGGGGGTTGGGGGGGGGGAGTGAAGAGAGGGTCCCCACCCACCCCTCTTTCTCCAGTGGACAAAGGAGCTCTCTCCTTCCTCCAGCCCCCCTCCTCAAAAGGGCAGCAGGTACGGGGCATGGATTTTTTTTTACCCCGAGGTGGGTCGTGGGATGCTGGGGCAGTTGTTGGGGGGACAAAAGGGGTTTATCTGAAGGAAGAAGACATTTCAGGAGAAAAGTGCACAGCAGCCATGACAGAGGAAGAGTTACTCAGAGTTAGACTCGGTTTTATGCAAATGCTACAAAATACAGGAAGTGTTTATGCTATGAGGGCGTCTTGGGAATTTCTTTGCTTTTTGTTGAGATTGCAGACTCCACGGTGTATGTGATCTTGTTTATAGGAGCTGTAATCACACAGTCTCTTTTGGAGGTCACTTAATAGGTAAATTGTAGGCTCACGGTTGTTTCAGTCTTCAAATTTTCATGTCTAATTCAATGGGTGACTTGCCTTTTCTTACTTATAAGTCTACAAGCCATTTCTAAGTGAAAATTGTTTTGAGGTAAACCTTACACCAATTTTTTTTTCAGTGCATGTTATTGTTTTAATTTTTTGAATACAGATGTAGAAGCAACAGGTGCAAGTGGAGCTTAAAAGTGACCCTTTACACCTGACCTTCATTTTTAGGAATATGAATAATGGTGTCATTGAATTTGATCTGTACTGAGGTTTAATGTGTTTTTAGTTGTGCCTGTAGTTTAGAAGGTGTTCGCTTTTATACAGATTATTTTCTGTGATTAAATTGGATTTGGATTAGCTGTTTAAATATTATATTTTTCTCTTTTTAATGTTTGCATGTCAGTTTTTATAAATACAATCTTTAATGCAAGTGGGCTATTAAAGTCGGCGGGACATTTTTTACCTCTGATTTTCTTTCGAGATACATCTCAGAAAGTTGTGGTAGCACAAGAAATCATTTATGAAGAGAGAGAGAGAGAGAGGTAGAGAGATAAAGAGAGAGGGAGATAAAGGGACTAATGGACAACCTCTGAGAGACACAAAACAAAGGGAAGGAAAGGCCAGGTAGTGAGAGGTTGGCTTTGAGCACCGTTGGGCATCAGCCTGGATGGAGCAGAAGAGATGACCTCATTTACAATGACTAAAAGAGGAAGAGGAAGAGGAGGGGAGTTTGAAGAGGGGCCGTCCCGCTGAGAAGCTCACACTTAGCCCCGCTCGGATCTGATCAGGGCCCAAACTAGCCTCAGATGGGGGTCTGGTCCCCTCATCCCTGCCCTTTCTGCCAAAAGAGAAAAGAAAGAGGTCCACTGAAAGTTCCACTCAAATGGTGGGAAAGAAAAGAGAGGGAGGGAGGGAGGCCAAATAATGTGGCCCATGGGAGGACTGTGGGTGAAGTGTTTGAGATGGTGGCAGGTAGGGGCGAGATTTCCAGCAAGGGAGACTGTGGCAAATGTACAAAATGCTTGAAAGATTCAGAGAAAGAGCTGGAGGGAAAAGAGTAAGTGAGTAATAGAGAGAGAGAGAGAGAGAGAGACAGACGAGAGGTCAGGGGCTCCTCTGAGGTCTGACATTTGAGGCTAAGGACTGTTTTATGAGTGTTGTTAGCGTGTCAGGTCCAATTTGCAGGGCTTACAAGGCAGGGTTAAATAAGATTAGCAGCTTTACACACGTTCACCAGATTCCGCTGCCGCCCGCGTTTCACCCTCGTTTAATAGTCAGCTGTTTTTTTCCTTCTCAGCAGGAGGTCTCTTAAAAAAAAGAGGGTAGCTTTCATTTCTGCTTCGATTGTTTTCTAATGACTTTTATATGTCTAATGTTTATCTTTAAATAGCTTTGAATGTATAGGGTAGGTCTGTTTTATTTGTTTAGTGTACTTTGGATGATGCAAATCTCACAAAACCTGTCAAGAACATTGCTAGGTCATGTTTCAGCCCAAAATCTAAATAAATAAGAATATATACATATAGACTTTTTTTTTTTTGCATTTTGAGGTTATTTTTTTTGCACTTAAGCACATGACTATTAATCAACCTGCTGAATTCCATGACAATAATAAAAATATAGAGAGATAGACTATCAGTATAGGGTCAGTAAGATTTTTATAATTTTTTTATTTAATTTAAAGAATTCTCTCATGCTCACCAAGGCTGCTTTTCTTTGATTATAAATACAGGAAAAACAGCAATATTGTGAAATATTATTGCAATTTCAAATAACTATTTTCTATTTGAATATATTTTAAAGTCTAATTTGATGCAAATCTGAATTTTCTGCATAATTACTCCAGTCTGTCACATGATCCTTCAGAAATCATTCTACCCGGTAATATGATGATTTGATGCTCGAAAACTTTGCTTATTATTATCAGTGTTGAAAACAGTTGTGCTGCTTAATACTTTTGTGGAAACTGATAGATTTTTTTTTCAGGATTCTTTGATGAATGGAAAGTTAAACAAACATTTATTTGAAATAGAAATCTTTTGTAACATTAGAAATGTTGTGACTCGTCACTGTCACTTTTGATCCATTTAATGGATCCTTGCAAAAAAAAAATTAAAATCAAATAATTTATTTAAAAAAATCATGCCTCAAACTTTTGAATGGTATTTTTTTTCATTGTAAAGAAACAATATATCTTATATATAGCAATATATATATAGCATTCATTTTAATATTGATGGGAATTACAAATAACTCACAAGTAAACTGTCCAGAGACATCATCCCTACTGAGAATATGGAGGTATGATGTGCTTTATTTGTGAAACACCTATCTATGCTTCAGCACTTAAGTACTGTAAGTATCAGCTGTGGAAATCACCGCAAGTGTCCAGTCTCCAGTACAATATCTCCCTCCTCCTGCTCGGCTACGGTACTCATTATTGCTCCGGCTCATTTCTCTCTCACTGAGCAGCGCAGTGGCAGGGCAGCCTCACATTTAATTTAATTAGTCCAGCTGCACTGGCACTTGCGCCATTGGCTGGTATTGTCAGCACGTTTCGTACCGTGGCACACACAATCACTGATTGCTTTCAGATAGGGAGAAATATAATTAGGGTTTTGGAATGGCGCAGAGCGAAGGAGGGGGGTGTGAGGGGTATATTAGAGCCTTATTAGTTTCATTTGAAATCTGTAGATAAATATGAAAGTTTTATTTGAGGCGTAATGAGATTGTAGCTATTTGGACAAGGATGGGTGACCCTTGTACATGTATTACAGAGGGATTATGGGTAATAACACGCTATGGCTGCGAGAAGTGGGGTATTGATCTGAGGCGTCTTTGAGGTTTGCTACTGAAGAAACACTGCTACTTCTCACCTCCAGATACATTTCAATTCAAATGCGAGTATATTCCAAAAGGACTCTCAGAAAAATCAGTCGAAAAGCGGAAAAGTTCCAGTAATGTTCAGTCAGGTCAGCATTTGTTTATGGACTTTTAACCCTAAATATCATCAAAATGCTTTTAAAATATCAATACACTCGCAGCGATGCCATAGAAGAACCTTTTTTTTTCTCTTAATGTGAAGTACATTTTTAATAATCTGAAGATAATGTTTCCCTATAAAGAGTAAGTCTTACTCTTACTTTTTACCTTTTCTTACTCACTTTCAAGTCCTTATTTAATTTGTAATCCACCTTTGGCAAAAAACAATCAGCTAACAAGGCCCAGCTGCAAAATGGTCAACCAGAGATACCTTTCTTTCTCTTTACTGGTGCATAGCAACCACTGTGTAGAGCAAAAAAAAGCCATTTCCATTCTTTATTTCACTACGTGAGCCAGGAAACTGTATGAAGACACTTGTGCTTTGTCAAACCCCCATCAGAATGACACCATCATAACCCTCTAATGAACCACATGATGCCTGAGCATAATTATGTGCAAGCTGACTGTTGAGTACAGTAAGCACAGATATTAACACAGTAACCTGAGTGAGATCTGCTGACTGCTCATTATGCTTATTGGGTATCAATAGAAGCGGTGAATGAAGAAGAAAGGAAATCTGTCCAAATGGATTTCAAAGATTTGAAGGGATTTCTTGGTTAATTGTTAAATGGCTTGCTGTGCTGGATTATTGTGGATATTTTGTCACAGAATAGTAAGCATCAGTATTTGACTCTTTTTTTGGTATTATTTTTAGATTTTCCTAGAACCTTAAAGTCAGCATCAAACGGAAGTTGCATAGTCTTTTCTAATCTATTGTGTATGAAAAACAAGAAAACATGTAGGGCGTGACTTGATTTTGTCCAATGGGGAATCGATTAGATGGTTGTGATTTGCTATTGCTGTGATGTCATTTGAGTGACAGGTAGTCCCGCCCTCACGCCAGTAAACGCTCCATCAGAGAAGAGAACATTTTGAATAAAGACTTCCAGGGCACGGATTCATTAAATACTGCAATATTTCATAAAAAACAAGAGCTATCAGTTTCATGACGTAACAAAATGTAAACCTAAACCTATTTAGCAGAAAGTTCAAGCTGCTCGTTTCCATACAGTGGAAGTAAATGGTGAACTTGACTGTCAGGCAATATTTTCAGATTTTTTTAAAACTTAAATACAGTATATCATAACTTGTATATAAATGGCTTCTGAAGACTGCAGTACAACTTCTTGTCTGATACTTTTATGCTGTTTTTGGTCTTTTTTTGTCCCTTTTTTGGTCAAAAAGTATCCATTTGTCCATCATATGGGTTAGGAATAACACGAGGGTGAGTAAATGATGACATAATTTAGATACTCATTATTTGGTGATATTAATATACTGTATCTATTAATTAATATATATCAATATTCCTAATATAATTTGAAAGGATACGTTTGCTGATTTGTATTATTACAATGTCATATGTAAATCAACAGTGTGTGCTCAATCTCCATGTTAGCAAAAAGTCAACAATTGATCATGTAATGCTCCATTTATCATTCAGCAGCAAACTCAATATGAATCCCTGGTCAGTCTAAAACCCCTAAAACATTGATTTTCCTCAACATTTCCTATATTACAAGGATTCAAAGACGTGCTGATACTGAATATTAACCCATTCTTTCTTCACAGAGGCCACTGAACATCATCTTACGTTTTTCCTTTGTGGTTTTTAAAGATCCTTAAAGCCTTCATGCAGATACACCGTAGTGTGTATCGATTACTATTAACTGTAGTTGAAGCATTGGGATTTTTACCTTCCGCCCATACAGTAGCGCTGACTGAAAGTGTGACGGATAGCTTAAGCAAGCCATCTGCTGTAAAAGGAATGCCTTTGATACCATTAGCCCCTGTGGCGCGCTAACATGTTGTTTCTAGAAGCTTCAGCTGATCCTGTGAAGCCGGCTGTGGTGGGAGACAACTGTGGGCTTAGAGATTCCTGTGCTAACAGCAGGGAGATGTGCGCATGCAGGCGGAAAACCATACAGTGATCATAGCCTGTGTGTGTGTGTGTGTGTGTGTGTGTGTGTGTGCGTGTGTGTTCTTCTGCACAACCTTTGATCTTCTGATGAGCTGCTAATTTGGTCTCAAGGCCAGTCAGTTAGCAACACGGTGTGTGAACATGTTTCCATCATTTCCCTTGATTTGTTTATCCTGTTGGACCCCCTTGAGAGTCATGTTCTGAACACACATTACGCTCATGTGTCGCTAATGGCAACTAATTAATTAAACTCTTAAAGGGACATCATTTACTCACCCTCATGTCAGTCCAATCCTGCGTCCTGCATGCATTTCTTTATTCTGCTGAACACCAAAGAAGATATTTGGGAAAATAAGTTCTCCTTTTTTTTCTCAGTGAAAGTTAATGCATGACCCTTAAAGCCTGAAATATGAAATAATAGTCAGAAAAATCTAAAATGGAACCGTTTATTGAACATTTAGACAAAACATGTTTTAAATATCGAAGACATAAATAGTTTTCATATGTTTTTGTTGAGTATCAATTCTCTTCAGAGGCCCAAAGATCTTTTAGCAGTATAGTAGGCTATATAAAATGCATATAAATATCAGTTGCACTACCAATAGTATGACTTAGTACGGTAATATTTAAACGATTAGTTTTATGATTAAATTCTGTAGTTTGTATTGTGGGGGGCAAAACATAAAATGCAATGCAATACAGTGATGATTAAGAGATGTACAAATAATCCTCAAAATGTCATACTCACATTCATGATTTTAAAAAATGAAGTATGGATGATCAACTGAACCTTAGTTCTAAGCTTGTGCAACCTCCTGATCCTGATACCTGGCATTTAAAAACATTTATTTAAATGAAAACTGTCACCGTTGTGTTCTTGATACCCAAAACATCTCAGACCAGAGTTTTGTGATAAGGCCAGGCCTTTTTTCTATTCTTTCCTACACCTTCCCCTTCTTTTACTTGTATAATTGAAAGCATTCCAGCCTAGAGGAGCATCTGACAGCATGTAAAAGTGCAAAACTCGTCTGTCAAGACATTGATTCGGAGCATCCGAGTTTATGCACTATTGCTGAAAACATGTAATTAGCCCTTATTAGGTGACTTTGTTAAAGAATTTGATAAATATGGTCTAACCCCTTCTATTTGACATTTTTTGAGAGATACAAGAGACTAATATACAACTCCCATATGCTTTATAATGGACTCCAGTAGCTTTGTACTAGGATAGAACCCCATGCATTTAGGAGATCCTGTATAATATAGAGATTTATATTGAGAAATTGTGTAAAATGGATGTTGCACACTTTGTATGATTGTTGATTCGACGAGGGTCATAGGTGTGCTTCTCCTGAGCACAACCCTATCATCCCCCCATGCCTTTATAGTCCTCTCAGAGTGTCAGTGTCAACGTGTAAATCATACGGAAATAAGTCTGGAAATTGAAAATGAAGCTGAAAATATGTGTGTGGAGACAGCCCCTTCTCCCCCCACGCATGCAGCCCTTGCTCGAGTTTCCCCTCCCTTCCTGTCCAATTATGTTTAAAACGCGGTGGAGAGCGAGAACAGGCGCACCTGACAGATGTTGACCATTTTTAAACCCTGCTCGCTCTCACAAGTTCAAGAGACTCTCTAATTCACTTTGCAGTCGGGACATAACGGAGCGACGCCACTTACTGAGCTTTTGGAACACAGACCAACACACAAGGATTTTAGTGCTAAAGCTCAGATCAGGGTAGAGGCACTTGCAGTTCACCAAGCTTATAGTGTGATTTCCATTATATTCTTTATTGGGTTTCTGTTTCCTTGCACTTTATTGTGTTCTTCCTATATCCGTGGTTCTCATTCAGGACCTCTGATGTGCATTATCTTTAAATCAAAGTAAAATATTGTAAAATAAATAATAATATCCTATTGTTACATTTTTCTTTTTCAAATGGTCACATTAGAACATTTGATCTTTTTTATTACAAATATATGTAAGCCTACATTTAATAATTTAGCTGACACTCAAATGCATGTATGCCTATTTATTTTTGGAACATAAAATAGCACACACTTCAATAATGTTTTTTTTCTAAATGGGGGGGGGGGGTCTTTTCTAAAGCTCAGTGTATTCATTTTTTGTCATTTTATCTGGACTGGAGATTGATTCGATGGACACTTACAATTTTTTCTTTCATTTATTAATTTAAATATCTGTATCTTGACACCATTGTTAAACCAGTTTGTGTAATTCAACAAATAAGGCATAATTGACTGATGGCAACACCTTTTCCACTTCCACTGATGGGTGTGATGATTAACACATTAACCGATGCGATATTTACTTTTCGCATCGGTTCACAATTAATGGAGATATTCTGAGCAAGTCTTGTGTGAAATCTGAGCGACTCCCTCAACGCCTCCCAGTCCCTTCAATATCATGCACCTCACATTGTCACGTTTAAAAAAAGGTATTTGGAGAAACTCAAAATATTTCTAAGGTTTTCTTCTATTTTTCCATAACTATTTAAAAGATTGAAAGTCGCACGTACAAATTTGTGATTAAACAGTGAAAGTATATGTGGGGGAAAAGAACTTGTTGCTGTGATTCGAGTAATACATGTCGCCTATATAGCTTATAAAGCAGAGTGTCTTCAGTTGGACAGTGCGCTGCTGGTCCTCGTATGTGCACGTCCAGTAGACGGCGATCACACTCTAAATTAATGTAGAGCACGAGGTGACACATTTTGCTTTTCATTTGCACATTTTGTGGATCAAAATCATTAGAATTCCGATTAAAAAAAAGCCAATGGGCTTCGTAAATGTGTTTGATCTTGTTTTACACTGATAACGTCAAGTCGAACCGGGGATTTTTTTAGCTTACGTGTTTTTGAACTGGAATTGGGGAGTTATTTTTTATTTATTCATTGGGAAGAGTTTATAGCTACTTGTCATATTGTAGCCTATTCGTTTAAGTCAACATTTCCGATACCAATACAAAAAGGTGCTAGGCAATTCAGGTATGGCTACTGCAGCGTTGGGTGAAAAGAATAACATGGCAGGTTACTACACCAATTATTACTTCTTTCTTTCTTTTTTTGCACACTAACCATTTTTGAGCTGTTCCCCACTCTGCACTTGATGACAAAAGGCCTCACATGGCACATGCACTGGGCGTGAGTCACCTGTTTCTTAGCAACCGTCACAACATGAAAACACCTGTGGCATCAATTTATTAAAATACGGGACTTTTAAGGATTGTGATAAAAACTGTTACAAATAATGGAAAAGATACTGGAAACGTGTGTGAGGGCAAATCCATATATAAAAATATTTTTACACAACAGTCTGTTTGCGGAGAAGTTTATTTAATTCTTATTTGGGACATTTGTATTGTTATGTGGTTAAATAGCCTAGTTAAAATAGTGTTTCAAAATAATTATTGCGGTTCACATAACAGGAATTGTTCTGATAGAAAACCATATCAGCTACATTAAAATAAAAACCATTGCTCACATGTTTGAAGTTCAGTCTCCGGCGTTTCAAAAAAGGTGATGTGTTCAGTAAACATTAGAGCCACAAAAAAAAAAAAAAAAAAAAAGATTTATTCCAGTGCAAAAATTTACCTCAAATAACGTGTCAACAGAGGTTTGTAGCCAACTGTTTACCTTCCGCGTGCCGCAGAAAAACCCTTCAGCTGCGCCTGTGGCGCGCGCGATCTCTCCCTTGCTCGTCACCTGACCGCGAGCCATATGCAAATCAGCCCCGTCCTCAAACGCCATTGGCTCTCTCTCACTCATTTATTCCCTGTCAAAGCGCATCATATGGCCGCTCTTCCACTAACTTTTCTAGCCCGCCGCTGAAAGTAGCTCAAAGACAATTCTGCAGGGCACTGGATGTGAAAATCACCCCGAGAGGAAGTTAGAATAAAACAAAAGGGAGACGAGCTGCCGCAAAGTTCCTATCCATCATCCTCTGTTTGGATTGTACCCATCTCCTGTTCGAGTGGCCTCTTTTGTTATTAGGAGGTTCTACGCGTGTGCGCCTGCCAGCGAACGGGGACGTGTGAATGTTTCTGTGTGTGAGCAGAGTAAGTTAAAGCCGGGTGAATGTATAGCATGATGATGGAGACGGACTTGCATTCTCCAGGAGCCCAGACTAACACAAACACGGGCCACACGGGACCCAACAGCAAAGTTAACCAAGACCGCGTCAAGAGACCTATGAACGCGTTCATGGTGTGGTCTCGGGGTCAGCGCAGAAAAATGGCTCAGGAGAATCCAAAGATGCACAACTCGGAGATCAGCAAGCGCCTCGGAGCGGAGTGGAAAGTCATGACTGAGGCGGAAAAGCGACCCTTCATTGACGAGGCGAAAAGACTGCGCGCCATGCACATGAAGGAGCATCCGGATTACAAGTACCGACCCCGGAGGAAGACCAAGACGCTGCTCAAGAAGGACAAGTACTCTTTGGCGGGTGGCCTGCTCGCTGGATCAGGGGGCGGAGGCGGCATGGGGCTGGGGATGGGGATGGGTGCAGCGGGGGTCGGGCAGAGGTTAGACAGTCCGGTGGGTCACGGTGGCAGCACCGCGGCGAGCTACGCGCACATGAACGGCTGGACCAACGGCGCGTACTCGGGCCAGGTGGCGGCTGCCGCGGCTGCTGCCGCAATGATGCAGGAGGCTCAGCTCGCCTACAGTCAGCACCCAGGCAGCGGAGCGCATCACCACCACGGGCACCACCACCATCCACACAACCCCCAGCCTATGCACCGCTACGAAATGACGGCTCTCCAGTACAGCCCCATCTCAAACTCTCAGAGCTACATGAGCGCCTCGCCGTCAGGCTATGGGGGAATATCCTACGCGCAACATCAAAACTCCAGCGTGGCTTCATCTGGGGCCATCGGCGCGCTGGGCTCGCTGGTCAAATCGGAGCCGAGCGTAAGCCCTCCCGTTACAGCTCACGCTCGAGCCCCTTGTCCCGGAGACTTGCGCGAGATGATAAGCATGTATTTACCGACGCCGGAGGGAGGGGACCCGTCCGTTCAGAGCAGACTTCACGCTGTACCGCAGCACTATCAAAGCTCCACGACGAGCGTAAACGGAACCGTTCCACTGACACACATATGAACCGATTCGCAACTACGCATTCAGACTCAAATAACCAAATATGTACCTCTTTTAGAGCATAACTACCTTTTTTGTACAGAATGTCTGTTCTTGTAAATTTGAAGGTGATTTTATTTAACTATAGGCTAATACTTAAACTGAAGGGTGTCCTCGGGATGTTGTCTGAATAATTTGTCCGGAATGACACCATATGCGTGAGCTTTACACATTTGCGAGGGATTAATTATTCTTTTGTGTGTGTGTGTGTGTGTGTGTGTGTGTGTGTGTGTGTGTGTGTGTGTGTGTGTGTGTGTGTGTGAGAGAGAGAGAGAGAGAGAGATGGTAGGCTACTATGTTTTAAAAAAGAGTGGTGGCAACAGTGAATAGTCACAATACGATGTTTTTAAAGTTTTCTAAGATTTTTCTCTATCACACTTTGATTTGTCAACACGTGAGTTACTGTATTTGCTCTATTCCTTATTTGTTTGTTGTATTTTTTTCCCTTGTACATTGTGAATATATTACAGAGAAGATTGATACACATCTGTAAATATAATTCGGATTTGCCAGGAAAAAGAGGAAACGTTTTGCGTTGATGTGAGAAGAATAAATTTGCTTTTGCTCTGATTCTGGAAAGTTAGTTTGCTGTGTTGTTTTGCTTTTTATCCCACGAACCTCGCGATTAAGCAGCAGGAAATAGAATATTCTAAATGTGATAACGTTTGTATGTCTGTATAAACCACTAAATTTAGTCACTCTCTGCTTGATATATTCTGAACCTTTTTTTAAAAAAAATATTGGGACAAAACAATGTAAGAACGAATTATTCAATTGGAAATATTTTCAGCACAGTATTAGGCTATTTTAATTAGGTGTAGCATTAAGGCTATCAGATATAAAATGTAAAATTGAAACATATATTTGTATCTTTAACTGAGGTAAAAAAAAAAACAACGACTGAAAATTGTATGGGACACTACGCATATGTAAGACCACGTGCAATTGTGTTTATTATTATTATACGTTTTCATAATTTCTAAATAATTTTCCATTGATAGGCTATTACATTTTCTCGGGTAAGTTATTTTTAAAAAGCCATTGGGATATTTTAGTATGCGTGATGAATAGGCTATATTACTCAATGAATATCACTTTATTGAATGTAAACGTTTTAAACGAGTTTTATACACGTATCCTAAACACTGTCTGACTAATAAATGAAACCTCTTCAGATCGCTTGATAATTACTATTTATTTGATGCCACTATTTTTGTTGTGATCAGCTGCTTTAATTGAGATAAAGCTATTTTACAGTAGGCTAAGCAAACCTTCTGTATTTTGTTTCTTTCAATAAGCCTTCCGTGGCGTTGTTGCTGTGTCTTGATGCATATGATGGAGGTCAAAGTTCAAGACCTCTCAAAATAAAGAGTGTCCAATGAAAAACGAAGAACAGCAAATAGAGAGCGAACCACATTATTCATTGTTCAAAGGACCAGCCCCTGTTTCTTCCCTGTGAGCCCCGGATTGTGCAGACATATGCTTTAAATCCGCTCCACTTCAATTAAATCCGCCTGGGTTCCCGCGAGCCACTCATGACTATATTTACCGGATATGGAATAATTGCGTTCTAAATCTCCTAATGGAATTAAAAATGTTACTGTTTATTTCCACTTTTGATATGCATTTTAAGAAGAATTCTTTTTTTTTTTTTGTTCGCCTTGTGGCTTATTTTCTTTTACTAAAATTGACAACCTAATTTTCTTATAATTGAATCAGTGGTGGGCCGTCAAGCAAATGTTGCTCGTATCCTCCGTGGGGTGTCAGTGGGATTAAGATGAATGCAGAGTGCGTGGCAGAGAGTGTTTTGTGTCAGGGAAAGAGGAGGATTAGACAGCCCTAAAAGCTGAACCCCCGGGTCAGCGACAAGTCACATTCTTATTACAATGACACCCACCGGAAGAGTGACGTGACGCGGGAGCTTTCCCGCAACAAGTAGCAGGATTCACGGAGCTCTTTCAACTTCAGTTCTTTTCTTTATTTGAACTCTACAGACGACCGTAAAAATGTCGACGAAGACGTTTCAGTTTAATCTTTGTTACAAAAATGGATAGAACTAAAGCAAATTAGTTTGAGGACAAATAACGTTAACTCTTTTTTTATTTTAAAGAACGACATGTAGGCTAAAACTTTTGCTTTTTTTTCTGTTTAAGTGGACAGGACACTAAAAATACTATATCATTTTATAGACATTTTCCTAATTTAAAGAACATATATTTTGAAATAAACTCTGTCGCCGCATGCACAAGGATAGGGCAATACTACACAACATTGTTGTTCTTGGCAACGCGGATTTGCATCCAGAAACAAAAAGAGTGAGCCCAGCTTGGGCACCAGTCCAGCAGACTGGCAAATCTCACCCTATTCACCTTCACCGTTTCCTGGCAGAAGTAAAGAATACAACCGCACATACCCCCAATACATCTATAATAACTAGACAGACCTGTATCACCTTTACACCGCCATGTTCTAAAATGAAATGGTCAAAAATGGGCTTGTATATTTTTTAATTTGTAAAACCGACGATCCTTTGCACTCGCTGTCATAAATGTTCATAATTAGCATCGGGTTTATCATACCCCTGCATATTTTCTTGCCTCTTCAGAAAAAAAAGCCGGTTGCCGTTCTGCTACGGAAGATTACGGAGACAGATTGCAGAGGACGAATGTGCGGCGCCAGATTAGCGGGGAATAGAAACAGCAACTGGGCCAATAAATTCCTTGCGCGGGCCTTATCGTGCTATTACACGTTGACATGTTTAACAATCTCGCAGTCTTTTTTTCCTAATCCACAAACCTCCAAGAGGCACGAGACGTTATGTGCTACAGTCGCTTTAGACTTGGTTAAATGTTTACCGAATAGACTAAAACCTAAATGTTCCACAAAATATTAGGGGCAACTTTTCTTTTTCTTTTGTTTAAATTGGCAGAAATAAAAAAATGTAGCCTATAGTTTTCCTCTCACATTTGTGTTTGTCTACTCTTTATTGAACGTCAATCACGATAACCTTGCAAATCTGGCTTTTTAAAATCATCTTTCCCTGCGCCATACTAAATGTGTCCAAATAATGTTGAAATCATCCGGCTTGAGATCTATAAGCACAGCACTTGTAACTATCCTCAGAAACATATGAGACTAACATGGAGCAGATCTAAACCTGCCATTGGGGAGAAAGATGTAGACATTTAACACACTCACTTGTTATTTAATATAAGCTTAATTTCATATAGACCTATTATATAATATAAAGTCGTTCTGCACAAAGTAATGCCTTCGTTTGTCATATAAAAACAGCATATGCAAATTTTTTTTTACCAACACTTTTAAAATAGCCTGTATTTAAAAAATATATAGCCTATTTTCGTGATTTGTTATCACAACTTTTTTTTCTTTTGTCAAATCAACTTATAATTAATGTGGTACTTCAGATAACATCATATTTTGAGTTTCTGTTAATTAAACCAGTCTCCTTCATTGTTTTAACAACGTTTAATTTCAATGAACTCAAAATTTGAAGGCAACCATAGCCTAACTTACTTTTTTATGTTAAACCAACAATACTTTTTTTACAGTACTCCTGCACACCAAAAATGCTGTTTTGTTTCAAACCATCCATTGGTTTAAATTAAACATTTTAATCCTATAGGTTAATTTAAACCAACGTTTGGGTTTGTCCATTATTGACCCAATAGCATTTTGGAGTGTAGTGTAAAATGGCTTTGTAGTTTGCAATGAGTTAAAATGTGCATAATTTATTAAGTGTCCCTTTGTTTATGACAAACTGAAGGTAAAGAGAAGGATCCCTTTTCATGTAATTGGTTTACGAGTGGTCAGAGACTCTTCTTAATTTACGAACGTTTTTACGTGCTACTTAGGCAAAGACGCGAAACGTGCCCATGCGACTAAAGTTCTGCTCAGCGCTTCGGGAAGCATTGGTAGTTAGCGAGTTATCTCTTTCTCTTAGTCTCTTTTTCCATACACACACACACAACTCTTACTCTCCCCTGTTACTGTCCGCCTGTGCGAGGGCCTGCGGCGAAGTGATTGTGAGAGACTCTGTTGGAATTTGGCAGCGCGCGGCTTTGGAACGGCGCCCCACGCTGACTGTCATTCAGCGGGCCTGCGCGACTCACTGTGCAGTTGGGAAGTGTCGCACATCCGTGCACTCATTGGCCTTACAAAGCTGATTACAAGCATCAGCGAATTCCTGAAGGCAATGAGAGGCGATGCAGGTGCACGAGAGGGTAAGTTCCCGGCAGGAACATGCGCGGATGTAGCTGAAAGTTGTGAACATCCAAAACAGCCTCACCCAATCAGACCGTGAGATACTGCCTATCTGAAGCGAAGAAGTGCACTAACTTAAAAAAGACTGGAAAATGGAAACTATCTTAGCAAAATATACACGATTTCTGAAAAATAAATAATATTTGTATGATTGAGAGACTTAAAATAGTACTGGTGAAAGATCATTTAACAGTCCTTCGATGAGCTTTATATTAATATTATGTGAATGTTTCATTCATTTAGGAATGTTTTGTTCAACCTTGATTTGGAAATCATTTGAATACACATGTGGATTAAAAATATTTAAGTTAGTTTTGATTTTCTAGATTTTAAAAAACCTCAGATATCCTTAGACTGAGTCCAAATACGACACCTTTTGTTTACACTGTAATCCAAGGTCTAAGCAGCCTCACGTCTGTAGTTTTTATAGGTTTATCATTTTAGCATCCAACCCACTTTTCGAAGGGCTGACAGCAGTCTTGTGCTGCTGTCCTTAAGAATGCTACTTATGTCCAGAATGATGTGCGTGTCGTGGTTTAAATAACAGATTGCTTTCGAAACGTTTTCAGAACAGAATTATATAGCCATTCAAATCAAGAGGAGCGCGAGATTGGAATCTTCCTCACGTTCCTCGAAGGGAGACCCGTCACCTGAGAGTTGTCACCCCGCTGTCACTTGCTGATTAACGGACAAAAGAGGTCTCCCGGACGGTCTGTGGCAGCCAGTCAACCAGAACGGACTATGCAAATAGCCCGGAGAAGGCGAGAAGATGGCGAACACTGCTCTCAATTGTTCGGTGGATTCCACAGCTTTCCGTGCGCAGCTGCAGTCACCCAGGACACTATTTTGCATTCGCGAGCAGAAACCTAAAATGTCTCATTTAAACAGACATCTGAAACAGTTAAACAAGTGGAAAGATTTAACATCACTGGTACGGCATACATAGGCTAAATATGAAAATGTGAAGAATGAAACGAAATAAAAAGGAACCTTAGAGTGTCACACCGACCAATCGTGAGTGCGCGCGGAGCTGTCCAGGTGCTGAAACCCAACATGCTGAAAGGTGTGGCTTACAAAGGTTTCAATCATCAAACGAGCAGTTCCTTACACCAGGTGTATGTTTTACTTTACAGGTGGTAGCCTATCTACAGAATTGGCCTGCTGTTAATGTGTTTTCAGTAGCAGAATTAAGGGTGATTTGGACAGTTTTTTAATTTCCGCCTTGTGTTGTCATAAATGAAAAACATTAGCCCAACACGATGCATTTCTGTGATTCTGAAAATGTTACCTATCCACTTGAACAGGAAACAAGGTCATATTATAATATAGGGATGCATGACATACACTTTTATGTAAACTGAGCCAAAACCTCAGTTGGGTGATTGACACGACCATTGGGCGATTAGGACAGCACATTGGTTTAGGTTAGTAGTGAAAGCATATTCATTAGCCTACACAAGTTAGTTCATACTTTGATATAAATCCATATGCAAGATTTTCCTTTTCTGTTTATCTTTATTAAGAGTCCATGTTTATTTCTCACTTTTTATTTTTCAACGTTTAGACTATTAATTCATCCAAAATTCACAGAAGGCTATAGTCTGTAAAGAAAAATGTTGGTTTAACTTAAAAAAGCAATTTACCTTGTTGCCTTAAAAATTTGAGTTCGTTGTAATTAAAAGTTTTAGTTAATACAATGAAGAAGAATGGTTTAATAAACAGAAACTCAAAATGTTATCTTCACACATTAGTTATCGAAGTTGATTTGACAAAAGATAAAAAGTTGTGATAACAAATCATGAAACGTTTTTTTACAGTGTACAACACATGGAATAGTGCTAAAAGAAGGCTTGAACTCCAAAAGTCATTGAAAAGTGTATTTCAGGGTCAACTTCCTGTTTGATGCCTGCCCCGCCCCTCTAGCCTACATGATGTCACACCAGTGAAGGCATCCAATTTTGATTATGTGGTCTCACAGCTAGGACTAAAAAAATTATCTCATTAGGTGATAAAATAAACACTGTAGTTATACTGTCCTATTTGACCTTATGTCCCAGTCACCCTTAAGTCACCCATATTTAAATGTCAGCTCAAGTAGTGATTCTGGATAAGTATCAACTAATTTCCACCTATCAGAACAGAGTGCTACAGGAATTACTTATTTTTATTGACCAAAACTTAGAAACGTTCTATCGTCCTGAAGTCATTGGGTGTTTTTGGTTAAATGCCTGGGAAAAAAAAGCGCAACATTTTCACATTTTATTCTACTACCTAAAATACATCAGTAATACCCCCTTGTGTTTTTTTGTTTGTTTGTTTGTACTTTTTGTTTGTAGGTTGTCAGGGACATTAAACATCATCAAGCCGAACAAATAAAATCATCTACTCACTAGTCCGCTTTTACAGCCTCATTGTGTTTATATAACCATGCTTTTGCAAACTATAGTAACTCAAACTGTCTGGAAAAGTCCTTTGAAATAATGACTGAAAAAATTTAATGGTGGTGACGTTGAATTCATGTAACCGTATGTAGTTTGTTTATAGTTTATCTTTTTATTTCTGGCAATTGTATTTAGGCTTCATCATGAACATGGTGAAAAAAACATGTAATAATTATAAACCTCTGTTGAGTCACAGAGGTTATTTTCAATCCAAAAGCAATTGCGGAAAAAATCACTTTTTGTCGAGTGGACCATGTGTGATGTGACCTTCCCGTTTGAATACAAAAATATGATATATAGCTGTGTTTAGCTGTGAGCATAGCATTTTTTATGGCTGCAGGAGAATAGTCTAAAAAGGCAACACACATTTAAATGTCTGAACTTATGGCACGAGAAAGTAATTATGTTCTACCTTACATTATATGCAGTTATATTTTTAATTGTATGCAGTTATATTTCTAGATTTTCCATTAACCGATGACGTTTTTTGTGAAGAGCTCTCCCTCTCCCTCTCCCTCTCCCTCTCCCTCTCCCTCTCCCTCTCTCTCTCTCTCTCTCTCTCTCTCACCCTTACACCGTTTGCAATTGACTGCAATTTGCAGCTGGCTGGTGGGCAAAACCTCACCTCTCCTCCGGCTTTTGGCTTTGGTTGGTCAGAGCTGCCAAAAAATAAAAGGCTGTAAATTAGCCCAATTTATGATGCCTACTGTGCAATTCACTGATGCTTCCCATGAAGTGCCAGTGGGTGAGGGTACAAAAAAACAGACGGAACATTTTGTTGCCCCGTGGGGCAGTTCATTAGCACATAATAACCACTTAATCATGAGATGAAGTCAAAGTCTTCCTCTCGTGTAGCGCCATTTGGTGCTTTCTTGGTTGGGATGGAGTTTAGGGTGGCACACACCCAACTGTGGCCAATGGGCATGATGCCCGTGAATATTTGTGTATGGGTAGTTGTGACGTGTGCATGTTTCTTGAATGTCTCATCTCATGGGGTTCTGCAGTATGTAAATCCTCAGCTTGGATTTACTTAACCACATGCATGTTATTGAGATTCTCCCTAACAAGATACACAACGTACATCATACTGAGCTAAGTGAAATTAATCTAAACTGGCATGATGTGGCCAAATGGTTAAAGTTCTGAAAGTTCTGAGAAATAACTTCCCCTCCCTCTCTGATGTGTTTACTGGCGCGAGGGCGGGGCAACCTGTCTGTCACTCACATGACATCACAGCAATAGCGTCCAACTCCTGATGGACAAAATCAAGTCCCGCCCCCTACTTTTTTCCTTAATCGAGAAGCCATTTCACTCAGATATAGGGAAAGATAAGTCACAATAGGGAAAAAAAATCTATCACAACTTTTCTTTCATGCTGACTGTAAGTGTTCTCTTAATTATTTTTATAGCTGTGTGTCAAATTAGCAATATTTAGTGAATTAGTTAACTGGTTCAATCTACAAATTCATGGTCTTTAAGGGGGAAACTTAAAATTGAACTTAAAATCAGGACATGTGTGCTACTTACAGTAGATATAGATGCTGCTATATTTCCTAGCAGTTTACTTTCTAAAATACTTTTAAACAAATGTAAAGAGTGGAAAAGCAGACAACAAAGGCAAAGAGTGTTAGAAGAGTGTGCATGACTATAGCAGTTATCCATGAGGTCCATCTTTGACATGTCCAACCTTTAAAGAGCCATCTACTCTTTTGTTTTCATGATGACAACAGTGTGAACGTGAAATATGTATACATAGTAGTACTGTATATCCTTTCATTTATGCTCTTTTTTTAATAAGTTTGATGAATTACAAACTGAAACAATAGATTGTCATAAAAAATGATGCCAATGTCAACAATCCTAATATATATCAAAATAAATAGTATATGCACAAAATACATTTACAATGTGAATTATGTTGACTGTCTGACCCTCATACTCAAACACGGGGATTTGAAATCATGACGCTTTAAAGTGATGTTCAGGTCACACAGACACACACAGTTTATCCCTGATCATGGGGTCAAGTCTCAATCTGGAAGCTCTTTGATTCTTTAAACCCCAAACCCAGGGTCTTGTTTCAGAGCAGTGGAACCATATCTGAGCTGCTTGACACAATGAACTTGACAGACAACCAGATTTTCCTGCCGAGAGTCTGGTTTGGGTTACTCTGCTCTTATTATGCTGTCTGAAAGAGAACAGGTAATGGAGTCTGAGGCGAGGTGGAGGAACGCAGACTGCGCCCTTTATTCAGCTCTACCTTGATTACCTGAAACTCAGGTAATTGCCGCGGCTCTATTTCAGACACTGTTTACCCCTTCAGAAATAATCATCTGATCAGTCTGCCCTCACCTGGGGCAAAACAAAGAGCACTGAGCTGGCACAACCTAACTCCCTTATCATTGTCACCACTCCACTGACTTACTGTTTTCTCAAAACAAAAGTTGCCACACCAAAAACTACTGCAACACTAACATACTTCAGTGTCAATAGTAGGCCTATAGTGTTAAAAGTGTCTGTCTTGTTGCTAGAACGATTGTTTTGTGCACTCTAATGGATTAGATTAGAAGATGATGAATGCGATTTTAAAATGGCTTCAATTGTTCATTGTTATCCTCTTCATTCGTTCATCAAGGCTCAAAGCTGCTTGCTTATCACTCTCAGAAAAAAAGGTACAAAAGCTGTCACTAGGGCAGTACCTTTTCAAAAGGTTCACTTGTACCTTATTTATCCCTAAAGGGTACATTAGTACCTAAAGTGTACATATTAGTGCCTAAATGGTGTATTACAGTGGTTCTTAACTGATTTGGCCGTGATGGGACCCACATTTTCCCATGGTCATTAAGCCCCGACCCATTTTTTTTAGGAATTATATAGGCCTATATAAACAACAGTGATGATCTCCTCACTTTTTCATGCATACTGGCACATCTTACCGGTGCTCTGACCTCCGATAAGCAGTAGGCTTTTATAGAAAGAACATTTTTAAATATAAAAAAAAGTAGAATCAATGATTTATGAATACATATCTGCCATTTTGAGAATAAAAAAAGGTACAAACGCTGTCACTGGGACGGTATCCTTTAAAAAAGGTACTAATGTGAACCACTTAGGTACTAATATGCACTTTGGTACCTTTGAGGTACTAATATGCACTCTTTTGGTACAAAGGTGTACCTTTTGAAAGAGGACCATCCCAGTGACAGCTTTTGTACCTTTTTTTTCCTCTGAGAGTGCGTCATGTAATCAATAGAAAAGTTATATAGTCTGATTACGAGTATTTTAAAATGAAATATAATCTAATTACGAGTACTTAATTTTTGGAATCTGATAACGTACGGTAATCCAGATTACATGTAATCAGTTACAACCCAGCCATCCCAGTGACCACTTTTGTACCTTTTTTTTTTTTTTCGTCAACGGAAGCTGTGTGTTTAATGAGCTAATAAAATATTTAAACTCAAATCAATATTTTGTCTATTTATGCGACAAGTAATGATAATCTGTTTTGCCATGGGGGGGGCAGAGAACAACCGGCTGGATGTACATTATCCCTTACACAGCCTCAATACGATGACTGACATCTCTTCAAATTTGTGACAATCGTCAATTTGCCAAACACTAAGTGCTGTTACAGTATGTTTTATCTGATCAGGGGGCCAGGAGCAAGAGGGAGGGGTGGGGAAAGCAAAAGAAAACCATCTTCTAGCCCATGTGGATAGCAGACCTCTTGTGTTCTTGATCAGTATATGCCTCTATTTGACTGTAACTATTTCCAGACCTCCTGCCTGCTTGGTTTGCCTATAGTTCAGGCCAAGGCACAATAGTGTCCCGCCGTGCTGCTCTGGCTGCCGAGCCTCGCTGCCGTGGTGATTCATTATTCCGTTGCCCCCGGTGACCGGGACCAGGCCAAGCCCCCTCCTGCCAAACAGACCACTAAGTGGTGAGAGACGAAATGAGTGACATTTCCTAAAAGTTCTGACCTTTGTTTTCCCATTGAGTCGGCTGCCATGATGGTGGAGAAGTAGTGCACACCGAAAGTGTACACGTTTGAAATGTATTTTGGTAGTATTTGTTTTTAGTTAAACAGTTTTTATAATGAAGGGGTGGATCTCACAAAACCTGTCTATATATAATCACAAAATAAAATAAAATAAAAAAGAAACACATTAAATGACTTTTTGAATGTTTTTTATTTTTATTTTTTTGCTGCAGCCTATAGTGTGAATGGGAAATACTGTCGTGAAAATAACATCACAATCTTAATAGCACAAATACTTTATTTGTTTTCAGTGTTTAATATTGAATATTTATTATACAATTAAAAATAAAGGTTATTTATTGGCATGTGTGGTTCCGTGAAGAATTAGAATCCAAGGAATTTCAATTCCATTACACAAAAGGTTCTTTACAGCTCAGATTATTAAAATGTTCTTCATACTTAAGTACACTTTTTGAGTATCTGTACTTTACTTGAGTATTATTTTTTCTGGAAACTTTTTACTTTAACTTCACAACTTAACTTTTAAAATCCAACAGACGTTGGATTTTGGTTGGAAATGAAAGTCGAGTTGACGTCAGATCCCGACAGATGTTGGTTTTTGACATCAACCTGATTTTCTTTTTCAACGTTGGTTTTGGTTTTCTAAATGAGAATTGTGTCATTGTTTTGGAGCATGCATAGATAACAGTAAGGCTAACATATTCACTAAAAGCCAAAACACTTTACATAGGTGACTATTTGAGGGAACAGACATTTGGGTGTCGGAAATCATTGTGGACGTTATTGAGTGCACTTATTCAATCTCACATTCAATCCCACTACTGGAACTGTGTTCTAGAAATAAATTTGATATTGATATGAGGGTATAGGTAGGCAGGCATAGATTCAGAGGCATAAGGTACTGTAAGTATTACATACAACACTGCAACAATAATAAAAACAATGCATTGACATTTACTTTTTACTTTTGATACTGAAGTACTCTTAAAAACGAGTACCTTTGTACTTTTACCTAAGTAAAAATAGGTCTTTACAACTTTCACTTGTAACTGAGTAATATTTGTCCAATAGTATCTGTCCTTTAGCTCAAGTAAGGAAGTTGTGTACTTTGTCCACCTCTGGTGAAATGTGACCTGTTTCTGTAATGTCCACCCTAGAGATTTTATTCGTTTACAGAAATAACATAACTCAATGTATTTATAAGAGATCACGTTTAATACTCCTTAATAGGGATTGGACGATGTGAATCAATTTTAAATGCACCCTTTGATGCTGTTTTGCTAAGCACATGCTGCAGTTTTGTCGTCTGCCGCTTTAAATGCTCGAGCCCATTAAAGCTGGGTGGATTCTGATTGGCTGTCATTGTTTTTGTCGTTTATCAGCTGGAAAAAAAATAGTTCTAAAAGTGATTCCAATTATATCGTTTCTCGGAGCCGTTATCGTTAAAGTTGTGGTGTGGACTCAATCTTTTGTATTTAGAAAGATTTCAAGAACTAGCCTATATCTTTACATTTATCTTTAGTTATCATTCTTGGTGTGAACAGGTCTTTATTAGAAGTGAACCCACACCCGCGTGCGCTCGAGTCCACATTTGTCGCCCATATCCACTGCATTTTAGATAATGGCTGGCACTTCCGGTTTGGGGAAGTTCCACTCAAATGGGCTCAAAATCATTAGGTTGCGCTACAAATAATCCTTACCTGTCCGTTTTAACTGAATGAGCTATATAAAATTTCCTGCATGCTGTCATATTCAGACAAGAATAACGTAACTCTTAGTATTTTAATGTAACATAGCCTATTATATTTAGGCTAGGCCTATATGGCAAAAGCTCTTTTCATTCGCCATAGGCTATTCTTTTCCTCCTGATTATTTTATTTTAGCTTTGTATTCCACTGTAACATGAAAAAGGACAACATATAGCCTACTGCACATTTGTAGTCTATTCTCCCAATCTAATTTAGGATATATCCCATTAACCCTTAAATGCATACCGCGGGTCTTTAGTGACCCGGGACTTCATTCACTACCCTCCTCCTCATTCATTTTTTAAAGTTAGACATCGACCCTCTTAGTAGGCCTATTCCTGTCAATTCATTATAAACAATATAACAGACAATTTTTTTTTTAAATAAGACAATGTTACAGCAGTGATATTTTAGCAGGTTAGGTCCGTGGTAGTGATTTATTAATGTTTATACTTTTAATTTTCTTTTAACGTCCTATGGTTGAAGGAGAGTAGAATAATGTAATCTCATTGTACCCAGTTTTTGAAAATGCTTTTTGCTAACTTCATTTCGTTGATTGTTTACGGTTTAACGTTAGTGACTCGCGCAAAGCGTCATGGGGTGTAGAAAAGAAGGCGATAAATGGCGTTGAACTCGCGCGCACCGCTGCACCGCGTGCGTCTCGAATCTAAACCATGGCCGCCACTTTAAGCCGCTGACTCCAGACCTCGATAATAACATCTGACTGCCCACCGAAGCCCCAGAAATCAAGCTGGCTAAGGACGCTATAGGGCTGTGACGGTGAGACCTGTCGGTCACACAGAGGCGCGCACCCGCCGCGCTCGGACCAGCGCTAATTGATTGACTAATTGAACTCTGCGTGCGGCTGCCCTCCGTTCTCTGTAATCAACATGTGTTTCAGCCGGTGGAAGATTTCTGAAACATTAGCCATTATTTTTATATGGCTGTTTCATATTCTACCCCTTCCTCTTCACGTTTAATGTTCAGACTCTAATAAACTGGCGCGCTATAAAAATGTCAATAAAATGGGAAGATTTTGACAGCTTGTTGTGTGTTCTTCCCTTGCTTAGTTATTTACTGGTCAGCTCTAATAGCAGCCTACATCAAAACAAACCGTATCAACTAGGCCTACTGCAAATCCAATGCATGTATGGCCCCTGCAGGACCCCCCAGTCTCTCAGCTAACCCAGGAATTAAAAAAGCTACTTTCATTATAAAGAAAGTTATAAATGAATAAGAGTTGATTGTTTTATGAAAATTCAGCATGTTTTATTGATTATCTCTCTTCACAGACCCCCTACTTAAGGGAGCATACAAAAACATTAAGCATATGATTTTATTTGAAAGCACTGATATGTCTGTTATATTATTCACACACACACACACACGCACACACACACGCACGCACGCACGCACGCACACACACACACACACACACACTCTCTCTCTTTCTGTGCTGATATACTGGCCATAGGACAGAAAAATCACAACTGAGATGAGTTTTAATATCTCCAATATTTCCCCTATACAGCAATTAGCTCTATGAATATGTATCATATTGATTTCTAAGGCTAGTCTAAATCATCAACATGATCTAAACGGTTAAAGTACACAAACTACTATACATGCTTTTTGATGCCTGATTCATACTAATCATACTACTAGACATTATAGGAAGATATAGAGTGATGATGACTCATATTTATATGAGTTTTATGCAAGTAGACTGTTATACCAAAGTCCCTTTAAGGCAAGTCATTGAACTCGGCGGCCATCTTTAAAACGTGCAGCTATTTCAGTCATGCAAACACAACTCCTATCTCTTTGAATGGGGAAACATCAAATTCTCCATAGCTGTTCACCAAACATATGATTACATTTCATCTTTGAATTCATCAATGAAATCTGACTGATAACTGATACATTTAGTTTCTAAACACTCAAATTATGACAAAAAAACCTGCATTTTTCAGGCTGGACCGGCCAATGCGTATGCGCAGTCATAAACGTGCTTCTCAGAACACTGACCGTTTCAATGGCTGCGTCCGAAAGAAAGCGTTTGCCTTTGAAAGTGTCTTACGAAACTGATTTCAGACAGACTTCTGGGGTAACGTAGCGGCTTAATGACTAAGCGAACATTTAATAACGAGAATTTCTCGCTAGAAATGGCATTGGTCAAAAATTTACATTTACACACACACTTGCCACAAAACGCAACTTTCAGATGCCAGATTTTTTTCTAGCTCAACTGTCACCCAATGGAGCACATAGGATTGTGGGATATCAATTAAGATTTTGGATGCAGTTTAGCAAACTATATAAGCCATAAAAGCCTGATTTGAACACATATGCAAACTTAAATATGAAAAAATATGTAAGCTTACGGGGTTAGATTATACAGAGCAAGTGGAGACTGGCACCATCTGTCTTTCAGCAATCCCACTGGTCTCATCTAAATTTTCAGAAGACTTTAACATTTTTAAAATCTAAAATTTAGACAAAAATTATAACTGAGAACTCATTAAGCTTCTTGAGCTTTGAAAGTGAATAATACAGTAATACAATTTAGAGACCACACACACACACACACACACACACACACACACACACACACACACACACACACACACACACACACACACACACACACACTCTCACACACTCTCTTCACTCCTCACCTGTCTCTATCTCTCTCTTTCAGCTCTCTCTGTCTGTCTCTCTCTCTCTCTCTCTTCTTCTTGGCTTCCCTTATTCTCTCTTCTGTGGTTTTGGCGTCTCTCCACAGGAGAGGATTCAGGGAGTTTGGCTGGCTGTGAAACCGTTTCACATCACATGGCTGTTTTACAGGGAAAGCAGTAGTTGTCTTCGTGTGAGATCCAGCACACACATTCCTCTATCTCCATCCGCCCCTGACCTCTCTATCACCCGTATGATTCACCGGGTGCTGTCCCGCATGAGCTGGAGGAATATGATGTTGTAGTAAGGCTATCATCAACACTTCTATTGCTCAGCTATGTTTAGAAATGTTAACAACTTCACCGTGTAACTCGTCCTATACCGTTTGTGGTGTGAAAATGAATGACGTCTCACATTGTGTGGCTTGCTGAGGAGATGCTATTACTGTTCTAAGTGACTGGGCAATTTTCACCTGGCAATGTCTGAAACAGAAAAACAGTCTGTAGGTTTGCTATGAAGGAAGGATCCATGCCGACCAGAGTATCAAAGATGACTCCAATCCCAAACAACTATATAGAAACACACAAAAACACTCCAGATACCATAGCAACTCCATAGAAACAGGACTACTTTCTTCACAGTTCATGTAGCAATGCATGCACCAACTGATTAAATGTATACGCAATGCTACGATCTTCTCCAATAAAGATGGAAACAAAAAATAAGGCTCTAATCTGTGTTTCAGTGATGTTTCCATTATAACCGAATGTTCACAAACTTTAGTTCAATTTTACTTTTAAAAGTCAAGCTTGACATACCAATTTGAAAATTTCATAGAAAATTCCAGAAAAATAGTTTCTAATATTGATAATAAATGTTTCTTGAGCATCAAATCATCATATTATACTGATTTTTGAAGGATCACTGAAGACTGGAGTAATGATGCTGAAAATTCAGATTTAATCACAGGAATAAATTACATAAATGGGGGTACGTTTACAACAAGGTTGTCAAAGCGATCCTCATTCACATTGATTCATGGAAACTTAGTAGTAAAATAAAACGAAATTTTATCGTTTTAAAAAACGTGCATTTTCAGGACCCCAAAAATGTTATATGGCACAAACCGTATATTATATCCCCTAACCATCACAGAAAACTTTCTGCATTTTTACATTTAAAAAAAACCCCATCTATTTATAACATTACTTTTCCTCATGGGGACCAAAAAATGTCCCGACAAGGATTTCGGATATTGCCATCTTAGCGGGGACATTTTGTCCCCATAACGTAAGGTATATCTGAACCACACACACAAACCCAGGTTTTAGACATTGATGGGCATCTTTTTTTCCCTTCACTTGTAAGCAGTCAGGTACTGTAGGACGTAATTACCTCCATAACAATAGGAAACATCTAAATGGACTCATAATGACTTACATTCAAAGTAAAGACAATGACCTGAACCTCATCATCTAGTCCAACCATATACTGTACAGTGAGATAAGAGACACCTCAATTCAACCACCCGGCCAATCAGATCAGAGCAATCAGCTTCCTAAATCACCTGCTCTTTTCGTACCTTTTAACCTCTTCTTGCTCCCCAGGCTTGGCTTTTAGTATGACAGACAAAGTGTGTAGGGAGTATCTAATGGAGTGAACCCAGCAGGGTGCAGGCAGCTTTTGGGACTGAGCCGGGGCCTAATGTCAGGCGAACAGGAATATGCAGCGACCCAGGACACACTGCAAGAAACATCAGGAGGAGACAAACAATTGTGCTATATAAAGCTGGTTTCTTGGCAGCTTTTTTTCTCTTTTTACCCCTTTCTTTCCTGTTTTTATACATCTTCGTTCATTTCTTCTTTCTGCTCTCTCTCTCATTTATATATTTGGGGTCTGTAAGATTCATGTTTTTGAAAGAAATCTCTAAAGCTCACAGAGGCTGCATTTACTTGATTAAACATACTGTAAAAACAGTAATATTGTGAAATACACAACTTACAATCACGGTTTCCTATTGTAATATATTTTATATGATCCAAATCTGAATTTTCAACATCATTACTCCTGTCTTCAGTGTCACATGATCCTTCATAAATCATTCTAATATGATGACTTGCAGGTCAAGAAACATTTCAATGTTAAAAACAGTTGTGCTGCTTAATATTTTTGTTTTGACTGTGTAATGGAAAGTTACCAAAACAGAATTACTATCAGAATGACAGATTTACTGTCATGTTTAATCACTTAAAAGTGTCCTTGGAATCAATTATTTCCAAATAATGCCTATTATACCACAGGAATTAAAAATAGTTTAATAAATCAAATCTATCTGGTCCAACTCACCAATTAAAAGAAAAAGAAAATATCAGTTCTGCTAAGGAAAACATGTGATTTTAAACATTTTCAATATATAAGCAGCACTATATATTTTAAAGCCAGCTTTCATTATGTACTTTTCATATGTTTTCAGGACTACCTGAAAATGGGGCGATTATTTAACTACAGTATTCACTTTTGTTTTGTACACTAGCATAGTGCGCAGCCTTTACCTGAGAAGTAAATGAAATATTACTCTCTTCACTTTGTACTTTTCAGCTTGGCTAAAATAATAACAGTGTAAAACCTTTGGAGGATGGGACAAGCAGTCCTAATGGCTACCGTGGAATCATATTTCAATGGCTGGAGTGATTGGCCTGGTATTAAAAAAACATTTGTATTACATGAAAGTGTATAGTAGTGCTGTTAATGTGTGATCTGTAATGCAGTAACAGTGCCCCCTTTTGAGTGGAGAGGCCCTTGATCTGGAACCTAAAAATACACCATGAGTCTGTGTGTGCTCCTAGATTTTCCAGAAGGCTTTTTATGAATATCAACCAGCTCAGAAATACTTATTTTTCCTGTTTATTTCTAGTACCATAATTCGTTTTTTTATACACGACCAGTCAAAAGTTTTGGACCGGCAAGATTTTTTATGTCTCTTCTGCTCATCAAGGCTTCATTTATTTGATTAAAAACTCAGTAATATTCTGAAATATTATTACAATTTAAAACCACTGTTTTCTTTGTGAATATATAGTCAAGTGTAATTTATTCCTGTGAACAAAGCTGAATTTTCAGCATCATTACTCTTCAGTGTCACATGATCAGAAATCAGTCTAATATGATGATTTGACGCTCAAGAAACATCATTATTATCAATGTTGAAAACAGTTGTTTACATTTTTATTTCAGGATTCTTTGATGAATAGAAAGTTCAAAAGAACAGCAGTTATTTCCAAGAAAGCTTTTGTAACATTAAACACTGTTTAGTAAGGGGTCAGTAATAAAACATTTTTTTTAGGGGGGAATGAATAGAATAAACAATAAACTTTTATTCATCAAGGATTAATTAAATTGATCAAAAGTTACAGTAAATACATTAATGTTACAAAAGATTCTATTTCAAATAAATGCTGTTCTTTTGAACTTTCTATTCATCAAAGAATCCTGAAAAAAAAATGTACACAACCGTTTTCAACATTGATAATGATGATGAATGTTTTTTGAGCATCAAATCCGCATATTATAATAATTTCTGAAGGATCATGTGACACTGAGGCCTGGAGTAATGATGCTGAAAATTCAGCTTTGATCATAGGAATAAACTACAGTTTACAATATATTCATATAAAGAACCATTTTAAATTGTCATACTATTTAACAATATTACTGTTTCTTATATATAAATACTGTATATAATCAAGTTAATTGCAATAAAAGTCTTGATCTATTCAAATATACAATGCATCTGAACTGTAGTATAAGCGCACATTAAAAGCTATATGTTGCAAAACCTGTCAGTCAACTTCCTCGTAATCTATTGTGTTCAGCGGAGCGGACAGCAGCTCCACGGTGACGGGTGAGATTAACTGTTGGTACAAACAAATACAAACATCACATAGACCTGGGATGTGCGACAAGTCACTAGCCAACGCATCCCAGAATCCCCAAGATCTTGGGAGCCTGCCAAAAGATGTCAATCATCTGTAAACCAATCCAACATGAGAACAGGAGGGTTCCAGGGATCATGTTCTGGTTGCTTTGGGATCTATGGATCTGCACGGCACCAAGCGTCCTTCAGCATTTACTGAAGTCAAACATCAACCGTCTCACGTTAACCTTCTGATGAAACCGATAAAATCTTTACGGGAGGCAATAATGACAAAATGCAACCAAGAGAGCCACTGTTTTACAATTCTACTGTTGATGGCTTGACACATTTAAAATGCTGGATGATTTTGGGATTCTCTACATGTGTATTTCCTTTAATAAATCCTCAAAATCAATTTATGATTTCAAACATGTCTTACGATGTCACCCACCAAATACTCCATAAATCACAATCGCCAGTTTCAATTACGACAGCAATGGGAATGTTCTGTCTGCAGGTCTCTCGAGTCGATGTGTATCTGATGCGATACGATGTACCTCAGGGAGGGTACTTGACGAGAGAGAGTGTCTCACAGATCAGAGATATCACTGATCCCATAATAATCCCATGATAATCCTACTGTGAGACAGCACTTAATCATCCTGTTTGTAATGTGATATGGATTAGGCCATTAGCAATCAGCATGAGCCCTAGACCGACACGCCATCGGCACTAACACAACCCAAACAGCCGTTCAGACTCAAGACTGGGCTCAGTCAAACCATCTTAGGCCACTGCTAACATGTCTCTCGCAAAAACTATTCTCCAAATGTAGAAAACAAAACTTCTTCAGTCAATGATCACCATCAGAGGCTGATGGCCAATATACTGCTGATCACGGTACCGTACACTGTTCAAACATGTGGACGTCTGTTATTGACACCAGTTGCATTTATTTGATCACAAATACAGTAAAATAGTAATATTGTCTAATATTTGTACTACTGTAACTGTTTTCTATTTTAATATATTTTTTTAAAGTATTCCTGTGATGGCAAAGATGACTTTTCAGCATCATTACTCCAGTCTTCAGTGTCACATGGTCCTTCAGAAATCATTCTAATATGATGATTTGACGCTTAAGACACATTTCTGTAATGCTTTAGTTTGGGGAACAATTCTCACTATTACCTAGTTGCTTATTAGCTTCCATATTACTAGCATATTGGCTGTTTATTAGTACTTATAAAGCACATATTAATGCCTTATTCTGTATGATATGACCATATTCTACATACCTAAATCTTTACCAATACCTAAACTTAACAACTACCTTACTAACTATTAATAGTTAGTAAATTATGAGTTAGTTGAGGCAAAAGTCAGTTAATAGTGAATATGTGTTCCCCAAACTAAAGTGTGAGCAATATTTCTTATTATCAATGTTGAAAACGGTTGTGCTGCTTAATATTATATGCAAAAACTGATTTCTGCTAAAGTATTAAGATTTCTGTCATATTTCAAGGATTTTTGTGATGAATAGAATGCTCAAACACACAGTTTTTATTTTAAATAGAAACCTTTTGTAACATCATAAATGTCTTTAAAGTAATTTCGGATCTATTTAATGCATCCTTGCTGAATAAAAGTATTATTTTCTTTAAAAGAAACTTAATGAAGATTTTTTAAAAAATTACTTAAAAAAATAAAACTTTTATATGGTAGTGTACATGATACAATTTAATCCCAGGCAAATGGGTCTCAAAAAATCTTTTTCAATTTAAATCACTCCTTATTTTAAACAATATGAACTCAAAATTCACTGCAATGCATTCACAAGACTGTCAATAAATTACAATAACTGAAATCTAATTGAATGATTTCTACCAAATCTGTTAATCAAGTGGGTGATAATCTCAAAAAAGAATGTCTTATTAATCGGTCTTTCCAATATATCAGTCCATCATTAGTACTGTATATGATGTAGAAGTAATGCATGCATGCTTTCCCTGTATGTGAACTGATGCAGGTTTGTGTTTGTGTGTACTTTGTCAGTGACTCCATGCAGTAAAAGCCTTTAATTTGACCTGTATTGTTCAGTTAATTCACTATACCATTAGACTAGCGTGAGTGTCCCTTTCTTCTTGTCTGTCACACAGCCAAAGGGCAACTTTCATCCCGGATCAGGTGACCGAGTAAAGCTTCATCACGTATGATCGCTGCAGCCGAGGGACTCACAAGATGATCCTGCACACACAAACACACAGTTATACTCAATAATACATGAGCTATATAATAATACATGAGCTATATAATGAGCACAATAATACATGAGCACCTATAGAGAAAAATACTATTTAAGAAAAATCACAATATAATGCAAGGACACTGGTTTCCAGGAAAATCCTCAAATATTCCTCTTACATTCTTCTCTTCATTTTTAAACACCTGTATTCACTGGACTGCTATACAAAAGACTCTCTCGGGTCCTTGAGAACAGTTATTATGTCAGAGAGACCTCGGTGAGAAAAGGAGAGGCTTTGACCAATGTGTGATCTCTGGCAGCAGAGCTCAAATACATGAATTCTGCATATTCTGTTGATAAATTGAGTTTGTCTTTGATGAGCAAACCCGGTCGATACCTAGACAGCAACATAGTGTCAGCCCAGATCCGGGACACATCTGGTACATGCTGTCTGGGTAGTGTACCGTACCTTGGTCTGAATGGCGCTCAAGGCTATGCTCCCGCTCTAAATGAGAACAAGTTGTTGATTGGGTCAATACACACACACACACTCACATTTCTTTATGCATGTCGTATTAGATATGCGAACGGCGGCGTGAGACGGTACTTCTTTTCACTTAAAGAGTCACCTCAGCCTTGTGCAATCTTCGCTCTTTTGATTCAAAAGAAAGATATTCCTTAACAAAGAACTGTCACCCATTTTCTCTATTAGAAACTTGCTATGAAAACAAGTCTTTTACAGAGAAGACATCCTTGTGTCGTTCAAACAAAACAAAAAAACGGTAGAATTTGCAAGGTTTACAGACCTGAAAAGGAATAGAGCCGCTTTAAAGCGAAATCACAATTTCCTTGGATTGTGCTCATGGCTGCCTTTTTTTTCTGAAAAGTTTGCAAGCACCAGTTTGCTTTCAGTGCAATGACACTAACAATACACTCTGGGACACTAAACAAAAATGAAATGAACCAAAAGGGTCACAGCCTGAAATGTAACTTTACACACACACACACACACACACACACACACGCACGGTCATGTGGGATGTTCAAGGAGCTGTGAGTGCTATCCTGTTTACACTCTCTCAGACGGGACCCCGAGCACCTGGTAATTAAAATTGCTAATCGTGCACAATTACCCATCCAAGCTCCCCACTCTGAAAGTGGCCTCTCACACTCTCTGGAAGTGTGGGGTAAAGGGGGAAGAATGTTAGTCATCTTTTGATTAGCGTTCTGTGGCAGGAGCACCTCTCACCGCAGTTTTGTCTTGTGGAGCAGCCACCACGAAGTCAGCGACAAAAGAGAGACGAACATCTGCTAGAGGCTGACCGATGTTGCCAAGACCACCAGGCCAGGTGCGGATTTTACCGAGAGGGCCGGTTCCAGGGGAAAGCAGCACGCGGCGGCACCCTCGCAGGGCAAACATCTCTACCCCGTCACCTGTTTCTTTGTGCAGCACCAGCTGAGCGTGCAGGATCCACAGCTGCCTCCAACACGAATCCCCCTCTCGTGTTTGTTTTCCTCGCAAAAACGAGTCACCTGTTTTAAGTTGGTCACCTCAGGGCCTGTTTGTAATGGAAACCTTTATTTGATCAGATAACATAAGCAAACATCGCTTCTGCTCATTATATTTTAGTTGATAAAATCAGTCAATACATTTTAATTGAGGAAAAACAGCTAATAAAATGAACTAATCATTTAATAAGAGACATTTTAATAATTACATTTAATAATGACAGTGCTTGCGTTTTATCATTGTAGCCTACATCCCAGCATCTATTTTGCAGATATAAAATTAATGCTTATGTTTTTTTGCGAATTTACAGATGTGAAATAAAGACAGATTGAAAAATACACACACACACACACACACTATACTTTATTTTTTACACATCCCCAAAAAGAAGGATTTGAGAGATTCTGTCAGGTTTAGCTCACTTCTGGGAACAAATTTGTCCACAAAATATGGTTGTATGCACACGCACACACACACACACACACACACACACACACTCACACACTCACACGGGTTTCCATGTTTTATGGGAACTTTCCATAGACATAATGATTTTTATACTGTACAAACTGTATACAAACTATATCCTAACTCCCAAACCTACACATCACACAAAACTTTCTGGATTTTCAATAAAAAACATGATTCTATTTGATTTATAAGCTGTTTCTCTCATATACCCAAAAACACCCACAAAGTAAAAAATGATTGGTATTAATATTTGTGAGGACATTTGGTCCCCATAATGTAGGGTTTACTTAGGACCACACACACACACACACACACACACACACACACACAAGATAGCTTATAGGCCTAACTGTAATTTTAAGTTTTAAGACCCCACCAACCTTTCGTTTGAACTCCTTTTAGAGAGGTTGAGGTTATAATTAGGTGGTCAGACCCCTCCTGTGTCCTGGTTAGGTGCAGTCCAGGAGTAATTAGCCAGGCTAGCTGGGGAGGGCTGCGGAAAACAATCGCCCCTGCTGTTTGCTCAAGTTCGAGCCCGTTGAACTGGCTTAATTGGCCGTGTAATAATGTCGACCTGAGGAGGGCTTGCGTGAAAGGGCTGTCCCGGTTCCCACAAACCCCGGGGCCAGCGCCAATCTAGCCCCTCGCTGAAAGACTGACGGGAAGAAAAGCGACACCGTACAATGCCTCGCTCGGGCGGGTGAAGGATTTCTCCGTGTAATTAGGCTCGCAGTGTTTCCACAGACACACACGGCCCAGCAGGCCTGCTGCGCGCGGACCATGCGGAGCACCGTGGGTAGTCACATTCAGACCGGTCGCTGATTAGGGTATTGTTCCCGTGTTTATCATCGGGGATGTTAATTACTTCAACGAATGATCGTTATTAATGAATTTCAATTGCACGTCGTTTCACTCATATTAGGCGTAAATGTTAAAATCGAAGGTGCAACGTTTCGGAAGCCCTTCTATCAGTAGGCCTAATTAGAGGACTGGTTTATGCTCACAACAAACACAACTGTTAAATTTGATGGACCAAACTGACTTTTTTGCATTAAATTATTGGTAACACTTTACAATAGGTTAATTAACATTACCGTAGTTAATGTATTTACTAACATGAACTAACAATGAGCAATATTTGTTATAGTAGCTAGGCCTAGGCCTAATCTTTGTTATGTTAGTTTATAAAAATGCAGCTGTTCATTGTTTGTTCATGTTAGTTCACAGTGAATTAACTAATGTTAACATAAAGCCTTTGATTTTAATAACGTATTAGGAAATGTTGAAATTAATATTAACTAAGATGAATAATTGCTGAAGAAGTATAGGCTACTGTTCATTCTCAGTTAACTAATGTAGTTAACTAATGTTAACTAACAAACCTTATTGTAAATTGTTACCAAATTATTTTATTACAAGGAATAGGTATATCCTCTTATGCAAGAGAAATGTGTCCATCATCTTCTATCATGGATAGGTCATCAATTCAAAAACACACTATATTCAGACGTGATGACAGTTAGATAAAAGATTAAAGAGAAAAAAACTATAGGCCTAATATTAGTTTCAACAACAGCCTGTCCCTGTGTGCTTGCATTATAAAAGGGGCAAGCAATACTATGAACAATCAGCATTTGTCTTCATTGCAAAATAATCATTTTAGAATCACAACAAAGGTCTCTCATTTTTTGGTTCATATCTAACACATTACATGTCGTACGCTGGTTGTCAGTAGCAGAGCGTCCTCCACTGGCAATGCTTGAAAGGAAATGTTTCGACTGAAAGAGAAACCGCCTGTTAGTTCAATCATTTGTAAGATCAATAATAGGTAATTATGTGTTATAATGCACACTGTAGCTCATATGTCTTTCACAGGAGCATATTTAGAGACTGTCAACACAGATTGTTATTGATCAAACCCACTGCTTTAAATAATGCATCTGTCAAAAATAAATCTATTTTATTAGGGCTAAAGAATAAAAATTCAATCATATAGTTTGAAAATGTCATACAGTGTCTGTGCCAATTAAAAGAGCCGGAACTTCCTGTTTTAGCACAGAGACCGGACGGAGACTTTGTAATATCCTCCGCTGGATGGATTTCATTTTCTATATTGGTCTTTAAAAACACTTACATGTTTTGGCCCTTTAATACTATCAATATAATAAAGCATATTCTTCTTTTGATATTCAATCTTCTAAAGTCTGCTTAGGCAAATAGTGGCTTTCAAATCAAGATGGCTTTCAACTTGATCCATCCTTGCTTTTGAAAGTGATGTCTGTAATCCTCTGATATAATTTAGTGCAAAACCTGCATGTCTCTCTTCATCAGAGGAGAACCTCTCGGACACTCTTTAGTCCAGGGCTTTATAGGCACCAAATGATGCTGTATTTAACATAAATAAATATTGCATGTGATTTTTTTTCCATGTCTTTAGATGACCGAGGTGCAGTTCTAACTGCTGTATTTGATTGTCTTTAGAATGACATAGGCTGGATTTAATCATGTATAATCAACATTAAAGATATACTGGAAAAATATATATTTTTTTTTTATTACATTTACAAATCACCATGTTTGCACACTCTCTAAACAAAATGTAGGGTATAAACAATGGTAATTTTATTGAGCATTAATCCATCACCTCATACATTTATTTAAAACTCATGAGCGTAAATATTAACATGTATATGAAATTTAGATGTTTGCTGAATTGTTTTTCATAACAAAAAAGTTATATTTTAAGCAAATGTGAAGGCCTTTTCACACCAAAAGTGAAAAGGATAGGCCTCGTGCTGATGGAAGTGTGAATTCATGCCTGTACAGTAGAGGGTGCAGCTCAAACAAACCTTCAGCTGTGCTGCATTTCTGGATTGCAGAAGAATAGGAAAAACTAAAAAATGAAACACAAACGTTTATCTAGTCATTAAAGCCATACATATTTGAGTGGTTGTATTGGATAATTGAAAGTCAGCAGCCAACAGTGCGATTAAATACATAAAGTATATTTGTGTTATTTAAAGGGGTGGTATAATGCCCTTTTCACAAAATGTAAAAATAAGTCTTTGATGTCCCCAGACTGTGTATGTAAAGTTTTAGCTCAAAATACCCCACATATATTTTAATATAGCATGTTAATAGTGTCACTTTTTGAGTGTGAGCAAAAACGCACTGTTTTTGTGTCTGTTCCTTTAAATGCAAATGAGCTGCTGCTCGTGGCAAAGAGGGCGGAGCTTCAAGAGCTTGTGTCATTTTACCTCACACAGACATGCACTGTAAATGTAAAAAACTTTTAGCCTTTTATGTTCAAACCGGAGTCAGACAAAGAGACTCAAGTGTAGACAACATTTCTGACTGGTTAGTTGATGAATTTATTTAGCTTGTGTGTAGTTATCTTCTAGTTATTGATTAGCATATTAGGTCTTGCATTCTATAAATGCGTTCACGGGGGCGGGGTTTATGTAATGTTAGGGTTAGTGATGTCACTAACCTGGGAGGAAGCTTGGCTTGTGTAGTCCCAACCAGTCGTTAGTTGTAGTCCTTAAAAAGCTATTTCTTCAAAAGAAAATATCTCCCTTTGCTTTGAATTTTGAGCATTGTAACTTTGCAGATGTTTTTTTTTATGCTTAAACAGGAACATTACACAACTAAAGTTAGAAAAGTGAAATCATAATCAACCTACCCTTTAACATATTTAATTATAATGTTAGACTATATGTAATACTCTTTATGTAACACTTTTTGCATTTCACTGTTTAATTAGTAAATGCCTGCTAGCATTTAGTCTAGAACTACAATAAGCTTCATGTAACTTTTCTAAGCGCTCACAACGCTTCATGCACTTACTCACGATTTCTCTCAACATGGGGATAGGAGAGGTTTCAGTCCATAAATGGGAAAACAAAGCAACTTGCGTTAAGTATTTGAAAAACAAACTCAGATATTTTATTGTTAATGTAAAAGTAAAGCATCACATTATTAGTTACTTGAAAAAAGTAATCCGTTTACGTAACACGTTACTTGTCGTTATTCGTTACTTGTCTCGCAGTGGATAAAAAAAAAAGTTTTCTCGGTGGGATTTATGTTTTAAACAAAAATATGTCAACCAACATCAAATAACCCCAAGCATGCAAAATGAGAGAAATGCAAGTAATATTTCTGATTGGCTAGATTTTGTTTTTGGCAAAAAAAAAGTTACTTACTGCACCTTTAACGTCATCAGCCGTTTCTGTAGATTGCAGAGTTGTGGTTCACGCCATGATTTGTCTTGTCTGCTTTAAGAGTATACCTCAGTGAGCTTGTTCATCGGCGCACCTCGGAGAGAAGTCTAGGTACACTATCAAATGAAATTCCAGTGCAATTTGTTCTTTTATAATAAGAGGTTAAGAGGGGACAGTTTGACGGCTCACTCGCCCTTTCTCTTATTTTTTCTCTCTTTCGTTTTGCTCTCTGCTGCATTCATTGCTCAAGGTCAGTGCTGGAGGCAGTCGTGAGGTTACGGCGGTGACGGCAGGGTCAGAATCCTCACTGTCGTTTGACATGCGTTCTGCCATGCAGATGAAGAGGTGAAGATGGGGTGAGAGGAGTGGGCCTGTTGCATGTAACCTGACATTTTTAATGGCTATGAAGAATTCACAGTTCTTGGCTTCCATCACATTTAAAGCATTCTTAGTGTGTAAATTATAATGGGCTTATTCCGTTCCACATATTCTGCATATGAGGGTGGTTTTGTTTACAGAGTGGGGACTGTAAATCAGCCGAGAAAGAGCTTTGTTTAAAATCTATTCATAGATAAAATGGATAAAAAAAAGTTTGTAAACATATAGCCTACAGTAATTCCCTTCCAGGAGCCACTGTGTTCCCCACACAAAGCAAACAGAAGTGTCTGTCGTCACATCTTAGACGTCCAACCCAAATCAAGAGGTCTTCAGCAGCACCTCAGTGTGTTCTGGACCATTGAAAGACATTTTAAATCAATAATGAACCAAACCACTGCCAGAGAGAGCGCAAAAAGTTAAATGACTCATAAATAATATTAGCAAATAACAGCAATTTCACATCTAATAGAGCGATTTCACAAGCCAGTGAGCATAGCCACACACACACATTTACACACACCTAAGAACACAAACGTACACCCCATTAAACATTTTAAATGAAGACTTAGAGGATTACAACTTTAAAGACACCTCCAGCAGTGCTTGTGGACCACAGTCCTTATTTATCCTGATTCATTTTAATTTAATGACTTGGTCAATTATAATATTTTAAAACTGACCTGTTGAGTGTTGACTGGTAACATCTGCTTAATATACAACTGTTAAAGGGTTAATTCACCCAAAAATTATTAATTCATTACTGACCCTCATCATGTCTTTCCAACCCCAGAAATCTGTTGTTCATCTTCGGAACACAAATGAAGAGATTTTAATGAAATCTGAGAGATTTCTGTCCCTCCATTGACAGTCTAAGCAACTACCACTTTGACACTTCAAACTATTCATAAAGAGCTTCCATTTACCACAACTGATGTTTATATGTGGAAAAAAGCCTAAATTCAATCTGTTCATCATATAATAAAGCAATCAAGTCTCTTAAACGATTTTTGGACTAAACCGCTCGATTCATATGGATTAGTTTTACAATCTCTTTATGAACTTTTTGAAGCGTCAAAGTGGTAGTTGCGTAGCTGTCAATGGAGGGACAGAAATCTCTCAGATTTCATCAAAAAGATCTTAATTTGTGTTCTGAAGATGAACAAAAGTCTTATGGGTTTGGAAAGACATGAGTGAGTAAATAATGATAGAATTTTCATTTTTCGTTTATGACAAACACTGGCGAGTTCCAAATTCAACATCATTATAAATTCAAGGAGGTATACAGTCTGTAAGGACTATACGTTTAATATCACCATATATATACATTAACACATTATCGTTATGGCCTCAGTTAGACTTTACGTGTCAATATCATTATGGATTATGACACGACAGATTTATATCCCAAAGTCAATATGATCTTACAAAGCTCAAAGTAAAATGGGCTTAATGCAAATTGTCTATAGCTAATGTCTAGTTATCTTCACATGATGTGTTAAGAGTATTACTGTTGGCAAGGTAACATTCTAACAAATCCTCTGAAGAAAGACATAAAAGTGTGTCGCGATTCTGCACACAATGTGAGGTCATAATTTTGGAATATAGGCTCATGTCAAAGTTATGTCAAATTATGAATGAAGGGTTTCTCTATAATATTATAGACCTTATAGATTTTTGTATGAATTTTCTTGGATTTAATAATTTAATTATACATTTTTAATGTAAATGATTAAATGTTTGGAGGTGAACGCATTAATCACCAAAATAAATATGCCTCGTAAAATTGGATTCTTATAGTTTTCTGTTATTTTTAGGTATTATATTTACTAGTAATGATCAGTAATGTCCTGTTGGATTTCGAGTAGCAGAGGCGAGTTGAAGCATCCTCAATATGTTACAATATGCTGCCACCTTGAGGTCGTGATATAGAACTACAGCGGTTGTGCCATTTTCACCAGAAGAAACATCCTATTAATGTGAAGTACACAACTAGTCGCGGTTATATTTTATTAGCCAACAATCTCTTCTGTCTCGAGGAAAGATACAAGTCACAAGGCTTTCAAACATTACAATCTCTTTCTTTATTACAAGCAAATGTACATGTTCTTGCTGTTAATAGCTACAGAAAAAACTGGCAAAAATCCACATATCTACAGATATCAATCTTTTAAAAACTTTATACAAAATGAGCCCAAACTGTACATGAATATTACTACATACTGTATATGCTGCAAAGTGTACAGTAGTATACATATATATATAATAAATGTATGAGCAACATCACGCTTTGTGCAGATAAAACAAAAAGCAATAGATATTTCGTTAATCTGAATAGGCTGGCACAGATGAAGCCCCACTAGAGCCTTCAGTTATAGCAGTAGACATCTAATCATCAAATATTTGGTCACACCTGCTTTAAAAACAGTGTGTATTTCATCTTCCTATAGTCAGTGTGAGCAATGACCATGCACATGATCTTAAAAACTACCTCAAACATATTTAAAATCATCTATAAAAAACAAAACAAAAAAACAACAACGACAAACTGTTAAAGCTATTTATTTTTTTCAAACTTTCATGAAGTTGATTTCTCCCATGACCTTAAATTTGGTTGTTGTTTTTTAAAACAGAACAGTAACATTCTAACTCTCAGAACATTCCAAGAAGTTCTCTTCATCCTCTAGATACAAAAGTAGCAAAAGACTCTTTTTTTTCTTCACGATATACAAAATACCTATTTCATATAGCCTTTTTTTAGACAGACAGAATACAGTGTTCGCCAGTGCCTGAACGCACCCCTGAGGCAGACAGCGTTCAGTGATCAAATTATTCTTATATTACAGGAAATCGTTCTGATTCAAAACAACAGTATGCCAGAAACGAGAAGAAAACACATTTGTGAAGGGACATTTGTTCTGGAACCAGCTGTGGTAGTTTGTAGTCGGCATTTGCGGCTATCCAATTTTTGTTTAGTGCACAATAGTGGCTTTTTTTTCTTTTTTGTTACATTCAGGAAGCCAGAGATAGTGTAATAGTGAACACAACAGGAAATACAGTGAAATGCAAAATAAAAATACAGTTAAAAAACACATAATGCATTAATGTACCCCTATATTAGTCTTGGCTACTTCAAATCATAGCACATTCTTGTTTAGTTTCAGATTCGCCAGCATTGATTCGCACTTAGATGTGCATCACTTGGACTGGACTGGAAGTTTGAACAGAAGTTATAAAGAGTGGTTTATATAAATAAGAATATGACTCATAAATGCTTGATAAAGCTCAGTGGTTGGTCCATCACTTCGGCATGCAAAGTTCAGACTTCGATGATCAATAAAATAGACAGTGTTTGACTTTTTTAGACAGACTTTACATTCATACAAATGAAATACACTTTTGGACCACAAACAAAGTTATTCAGTTGACGTATTAGATCATTTTTTTATGCACTCATCCATCCACTCAGCCTTTGTAAACCTCGACATCAATATACTGTATATAGTCTATATTTAGATATAATGTGTGCATGAAAAAGGACATTCGGTTACTATTCTGTGACTTTTCATCAACTTTGTTCAAAAATAATCCTTACACCCTTTAACAAACTAGCTATACCCATAATGCAATTCTTTAATCTGACATTCTCTGTTGCAGGCCAACTGACGGGCAGTTAAAACACACGTGTGTGCAACGCATGACTGTACATTGAGGTTAAGAAGCACCAGAAGGCACCTATACTCACAAGGAACTTGGGAGTAACCATCAAAACAGTGACCTTGATGGTCTTTGACATCACGTTCTTTTCCTCTCTTTAATGGATGATGGTTAAAATGGTGAAATGGGCGACCGGCCTCATCATGAGAACAGAATGACAGGGTGAGAGAAGGAAACTCGTCCCAGGAAAGAAGTCGAGACGGAGAAGAGATGATGCTCCAGGAAAGCAAAACTACATTCAAGAATCGACGCAAGCAAAAACAAAACAAGAAAAACAAGCATGGAATGTGAAGGACAGCAGGGAAAGAGGCTCGTGGTTTTGATGACCAAACACGTTGATTTTTTGCTTCAGTTCCATATCCGTCTCATTCGTGTTACAACGCAACTGGAATTTAATCCGAATTGCATTCAAACTGAATTCAAATTCAACTCAAATCAACGCGAATCTGAATTCCCCGACTCGACGGAGATGGACCTGAACGCACTTCACAAGATTGTTATGATAATGAAAGCACATTTCCTGGGATTCGTTTTAAACGGCTCGTCCTGCACACTAGAGAGGAGCCGTTTCTCTGAATGTAGTGCCCCAGATAGGCCATCTGTTACCCTGACCTTGATCGGACTGTTAGTTTAATGAGCTGTTTGTGAACAGTCGCACGTGCTAATTACATCTGACTTATTTATATCAGAGAATCATAAATGAGTAATGTGCAACAAAGAAAGTGATGGCAACCCAGCACAGGGCTCCAGCAGTTCCATTAATACAGACAAGAGGCTTTAGGGAACAGTCGAAATGGATGTTACAATCATAAAAATACAGACAAAAAAAGGTCTTTTGTACTTTGTGAACGCACAAAGACGTCCACGCCAACAGAAATGTTACATTTCATTGTTTTGTTTCCCCCCTCAGGAGCCCTGGGCTGTGTGTTGGCGGCACTGGAAGATGTCGAACACTACATTTATCGCTCTCCATCCTCAGCTGGTGCAATGTCAACTTAAGGCAGTGTGGTGGGATTCTTGGGAATGCCATCAAACACCTTCCCTCCTTTTCTCTTTAAGCATAAGGCAACTAACACACATTTATATACTCCGTATTCGACTTGGTTAACAACCTTTGGTTCCAAACTGTGGTGTGAAAGATGGGAAACATTAACATTAAGGCAGAGCAGTTGAGCTAAGATGGCTAGCGTAGCCTTTAGAGTTGTATATCTGGTTCTACTCTAAAAAACAACAACAACAACAACAACTAAAGGACTGGTTAACAGGGAACTAGAGAATTGTAAAGCAAATCGTCAAGCAGCTGGACAGAGTAACTGGTTGTCATGATGACACAGCGTCAATGGTTTTAAAAACTTTGGAAGAGTAGAATGCGAGTGGATGTCCACCTTTTTGAAAGGTAAAGGGTGAAACATAATGACAGTCCAGTTACAATTTGTCTTTTCATAGTTGTTCTAACAAAGGCCTACACACACACACACACACACACACACACACACACACACACCTAGTTCACTCTAGTACAGTGCAGCAGCAGAAATGGCCAAATTCAGCCACTTACAATGCAATCGGACAAAGACAATCGCAGCCTATGGAGTGTTCCTCCATAACAGGTTTGCACAAAAGCAACACCAGTTTGTTCTATAAAAAAGTAGGACGAGAAAAGAGAAGGAGCACGGGATAAAAAAAGGGAAGGGGAGACGACAGAGAACAAAGAAAAGAAGAAGAAAAAAAACAGGACAGTCAGTTTTAAGAGCATCCGAGGCCATTTTAACTGTCATCCACAATCATATTCAGTGGTTGCGTTTGAGATGGAAAGATTTGTGCTACTACTGCCCAGTGTTGTTTTCAAGTAATTTTTCACATGAAGGATTACAAGGGTAGGTGAGCGAACACGTAAACCCACAGTGTAAAGGAAACACGCTCTCACGTACACACACACACAAAAATCAAGGTAAATAGGTCCCAAGGCCACTTAGCGCAGTACGCAACACTTGCAGATGGTGCGGCCAATCATGTTTGGCCTTCCTCCAGCTCCAAAAACTAACGCAGCACCACTACCGCCCATTAGCGTTCACCACAAGAGACAATTTCAGTGCTTTTGCTTCAGATAAAGGGTGACAAGTCAAGATTGGTCTCCCAATAGTGTCCCAATCTTGACCCTGGGATAAGCGAGGCCGAATTGGATTAGATAACCAGACCGTTTCTTTTAGAGAGACTATCATACGGACGTCTCTGGACCCGGTGTGCTGTAGGCGTAAGCTGCCCCAGAGAATCTTGGGTTCTCTCCTATGCGGAGAAAGGAGCTGAAGGTGCAGTAGTCAGGCCTGCCGCCCCAGTAGGTACACATGAGTTTTTTGGGAGGGGAGGAGTCAGACCTGCGGTGCGTGTGGTTCTGGCTTTCGTTGGCCCGTCTGTCATGTTTCCGCGCAGGTGGAGCATGGAGGGAGGACAGGGGGGTGAACTCGGACAGGTGGCCCTTATACAACTTATCAGCATCCTGGAGAAAAGAACGAGGGAACAGAGAGAGAAAGAGAGTGAATTAGCAGATTGCATCATATACAAGCATGTAAATGCAGGCATTGGTCACACCACAAGCTGAAACAACACAAATCCAAAGCCCCAGCAAGAAGCAGTGCAAAAAAATACAAAAGATTATACTTCACAAGATCACGTATCGGATGTTTACCACATGCACAAGCCCAGTCCTAGAAGATGCAAAACTGATCGATTGAGGTGTTGTAAGATAAAAACTGCTGGGGAAAAAAAGCTAAGGCCAGTGAAAAAGTTGTTTTAACATGAAATATATTTACAGTAACGTTCAAAGTTTGGGGTCGGTATATTTTTTTTGAAAGAAGTCTCTTTTGCTCACCAAGGCAGTTATTTGATCAAAAATACTGAAAAAACAGTAATACTATTACGTATTACTACAATTTAAAATAATTGTTTCCATTTTAATATATTTTAAACGTGCAACTAATTCCTGTGCTGGTAAAACTGAATTTAATTTTCTTTTTCATAATTACATGTTTTTTGAAGAACAAATCCACCCCAAAAAACATGTAGTGTTGAAAATTATTAATTATCATAATGCATCATTACTGTAATTATTAATTATCATAATGCATCATTACTGTAATTATTAATTATCATAATGCATCATTACTGTAATTATTAATTACATTAATGCATCATAACAGTTCACTTTTGATCCAAGGTCATTACAATTCTCATTACTGTAATACTGTGAAAAAATGTGCAGAAAAAATTACAGTAATAGTTTTGATTTATGTATTTTTGATCATTACAGATGTTTTTTTTTTTTTGCAACTTCACAGAATGCAAAAAAAACTGAATGGTGCCAAAACAGGCTTTATATTATTTAAGCAAAATATAATTTCTTGTTTCTTTGTTTTGAGAAAAAAGTGAGATTCGCTCAGTAACAGAAATGATCATAAGCATGTTCTAGGAATGGACATTTAGAAATATGTGCAAATAATATTTTTTCAATAGACAAGTAAAAATACACATGCAAGCCAGAGTGTTAGATGTTAAACTGTATGTCAAGTCTGCTGTGTGTATTTGTGTGCGTGTCAGAGCCCGTAGTCCCCATGTCCTGTTAGCGGCATATACAGTACCGCACACCTTCAATCTGAAGCTTTAAAACCAAACCAAACCAGTCAGTAGGTTTCACACCAAACAACAGACCCACACAGGTGCAGCAAGGCTTTTTAATCCCGAGTGCTTTCACTGGAGGATTCTACAATTCTCAGATTGATTCTAGAACCGCACACTTCATCTGAGAACTCTAGAGCTCCACTCGGGTCGAGTGCGGATTAGTTCTCTCTGGCTTTAGTCTTCAACTTCACGTTCTCTTTACCATAGAGTCGCTAGGCCTCAGTGGTGTTCTGAACCCCATCTAGCAGTGAATCATGAATGTTTGTCTCAACCCTTTCAAAGATCCTGTCAGCCCTCATTCTCTGTGAAACATCACACACACACACAAACAGACTCAAATGTGGCATAACAGACCCATGTGCAGAATATTTGTTTTGACACTGAAGTACAGCAGCAGAAAACGCATTTCAGATCTGCAACGTAAAATACACATACGCAAACATAAACGTGCACGTTTCATGCATGCAAACACGTAGAGTGACGGAACATAAAGCTTGGAACGTAAGGGTTCTGTGACGGATGCTATTGGCATGTCGGGTGGCTCGTGATCCTCACTGATACACACACGCACATGCAGAGACGGTGTGTAGGTTCACCTCCGCCTCAGAAACTGACACTGCTGGAGGTCTGGGAGAGCATAAAGATGGTGGACTGCTCGGCAGTGAGACACTGACGCTTTGTCTGCCGTTACCACAGGTCACAGGCCAAGGGTTAAACACACAGGGAAGGGGGGAGGTCAAGCATCAGAGAGAAAAAGAGAGATGGAAGAGGAATAAAAACAGAAAGGGTTTAGAGAGGTTAACAACCGGACCGATCCGCAGAGATTAATAAAGGAACTTCAGCGTGCATATTTCACTTTTTTTCCCCTTGCAGAATTATTAGTAAAACTTTAAAATAAGGTTCAACTTATTAACCAGTTTTGATATTGTTAGTTAAAACTATTAAAAATATATATTTTTTAAATTTAAATTGAAAAACTTAAAGTACTGAAATTACTGTTAAATATAATATAATTAAGTTAAATATAAAGACTAATAAAAAAAAATGGCAAACTTAAACTACTAAACAAACTAAAATATAAAAATAAAAATGTATTTAAATTATGAATAAATATTATAATATCTAAATAATACTAAAACAACAGTCGATTACAGTACATCCATTCATTAAGCATCATGAAATAACAATCTTTACAGCTTTTATTCAAGCATTTATCTATCTAAAATGTATTTATTCATGTTCCTTCATAATACATTGATTTTCATTTAATCATGTATAAAATTTGAAAGAATATAATTAAAACAATAGAAAAATGGATTTACATTAAGCAAGATTGATAAATGTGTTTATTTGTTAGTCCATGAAGGCATTAAACGAGATCATTTACTCACGCTCTAGTTGTTCCAAACCTTCATGAGTTTCTGAAGATATTTTGAAGAATGTCTATAACCAAAAAGTTGACTTCCATAGTATTTTTTTTTTCATATTATGGAAGTCATCAACTGTTTGATTATCGACATTTTTCAAAATATCTTCTTTTGTGTTCAACAGCAGAAAGAAACTCGTACAGGTTTAGAACAATTTGAGGATGAGTACATTTTTGGCTTTAACTAATGTAAACAATTTGAACCTTACGTAAAGTGTTCCTGAAGTATCATATTCTACAGTTAGATCCTAAAGTCATTTCCCGAAGGATAAAATCTTGTTTATAAATTATATTACATTTGATTTTTTTGCTGTTTATCCTGTCAAACTTAGAAATGTGTCACATTATGGACGGCTCATGTTGGCGTTAATGTGGCAGTAACATTAGCGCACTGGAAAATTCTAGAGATTAATAGGGAAGGTGAGTGAGAGGAAAAACATGGGTTAAACCAGTGGTAAGGCAGTTTATCACACACACACACACACGTTAAATTTCCTTCTGAAATTTCTCAACATAGTATGCTGACATACTATGTGTGCCAACACAGTAAAATACACAGATAGACCCAATAACAGACCCAATGACACCATTGAATGGCTTAAAGAGTCATCCAACGTAAAGAAGAGAATCGTGAACTGCATCCAGAATTCACTTACATCAAGCACACTGGGAAGCAGTCCGATGCAAGTGTAAATCTGAAGACCAGTTAGTAGCCATTATCACAAACTATTGAGCTGGTTCAGATCAACAATCATTTGGTTGAAAATAACTCATATGTTTCTTAAATGGCTGTATTGATGCAGAAGAAATGGCTCTTAGTTGGGGTAGACACTGTTTTAGGTAGATTTTGAAGTTGATGTGAATGAAAACAAAGCTGTTATGGATAGTGGAATCAGTTCAATACACTTCATCTTAACTCTTTCCCCGCCAGCTTTAAAAAGAAAAAGTTGCCAGCCACTGCCAGCGTTTTTGATCATTTTGCAAAAATTTCATTGACCCCGGAATATTTTGTTTATAATATAAACTGACGCATATGGATATTTGCTTCAAGTGATAGGCTTGGTGAGTGAAATTATATTTGTATTATCTTTCTGTATATGTCTAATTTTCTTTCGATTTTCTGTCTAAAAGTGACCAAAAAGACATTTAACTCCAGCTCACCATCGGTGTCGCCAAACTGCTCCATCTCCAAAACGTTCGTACGCATGGGTCAGAGTGCAGGTGCGCATTTTTCCCCGTCAAGTTTGTTTTTATAAATCACAACTTATGCGTCGTACGCTCTTTTTCATGGCCTGTTTTGTGCGTACGCAACGGTTATAAATGAGGCCCCGGATCCGGAGATTCAGTGCTGTTTCAGAACATGCCTAATAGCGCCCCCTACCGTATAACAGTAAAAACACGGAAAGCCCGAAAATTTCCATCAATGGCGGGGAAAGAGTTAAACAAATTAATTCAGCTACAAACTACAAAATTGATTAACTGATGATATCTTTACAGTGGAACTGAATCAACACTGAACTGACTTCACTATTTTCTTTAAGAGCTGCTGTGAACTCTGTCTGCATAATTTCCCTGTTATCACTGTAAAGCTGCTTTGAAACAATCTGTATTGTATAAAGCGCTATATAAATAAAGATGACTTGACAAACCATCCCGAAAACATAGGTTGTGGAAATTACAGGACGTGGGGCTTTAAACAATAATAAAAAAATATATATATGTCCATCCCTCACAACTTTGTTTTCATTTGCAGTCAATTAAACATGGCATCTACCCAAACTAATAATCATGGTATATAATATATATATATATATATTTTTTTTAAACAGCTGTCTATTACTGCAATGAAACATAGACTTAAACTAGCAGTATCCTTGCATCTCGACGCACATGTAGATGCTGGTGTCGTACCTGTATTCTCTCTGTGGTGGTGGGCCATAGAGCTCTACACAGCACTTTCTTCACCACATCAGGCAGCAAACTGACTATAATCAGCAGAATTATACTGAGCCATGCAGGACCGCTGGACAACATCTGCATGAACACATAGTACATCCTCTGATAGTTCAGAAAAGGCCTATAAAGAACAGAAAGACAGCAGATAAATCACGTTCGATTCAAATAGATTTGATTTTGTAGTAAGTGTACAGTATATTTAGGCAGGCCGTACCAAATGATGCCTCCCCACAGGAGGGAGAAGATGACGTAGAAAAGCAGTGACCCCCATATGACAAAGTGGTTGATCCACGTCCAGTAATGTGTGTCCAGGGCAAGCTGAAGCATGAAGACACAGTGAGAAATAGGAAGATAAAGACGGTTAAGTTGACGCCAACTGGCAACAGCTAAGATCATAACACGTGCGTCCGATGTATTACCTTTAGCGTGACCGTGAACACGAGGATAGTGAATACAAGTGTCCCAAAGGTCCAGTTTCCAAACATCTGGAACAGAAATATTGAAAAAAGGCAAAAAGAGATTGACACTGATGTATAAACAGCCATGTGATGTTAAAACAGCTCACCCTCTTGTCGGCATACAAACAAACACGCCATACACTGCAGTTACGCATGTTAAAAGCTTATGTGCCTTCATTTGAACAATTTAGCACTTGGTAGAAAACGACTTGTTTGAATTATCCAGTATAAATGTATTAATAATAAAAACGTTTCTTCAGTTTCTTCATAAAGGAATTTTGGGCCAATACTGAGTTTACCAAAAGAGTATGCAAGAAATATTATATATAGGAATAGCTGAATAAGGAATATTAGATTTTAACGAGGTTTTAAAATGGCACAAGATACTTTTAAAAAAAGAAAGAAAGATGCAACATAACAGGAAGAGGTGTTTACCTGAATCATGTATACAAACATGTACAATGTACAAAAATAAATAAAGGTAATTACCCGATTTAATTCTTTTATGTAGGAATTTATATAATTATTATTATATATACAATATATTAGAAGTAGAACATCTGTAAACCCTATAGAAAGTAATAAATGTACCTAATAATTATATTTATCTATATCTCTAGTCCATCTCTCAACTAAACTTCTGCATTAATACAGCATTCTCAGAAGCATAACATATATACACAGGACACTCATCAAATGTTCCTTTTAAAAAATCTGTCGTGAATAATTTGCAAGAAATAGTAGCATTATATCGTTATATTTTAATGGTGCTGTAAATTGAAAGCATTTCGGTGTCATCCTATATTGTTTTACAGAGATTATTAATGATGTCTGGAACTCGCTGAACTCAAATGAATTTTATATCTGATCTATAAAAGCTTCATAAATAAATAGTGAGCTTAGATAGTCCCTTAAAATGTTATAATGGAACCAGCATTGGCACTTAGGCTCAATAAACATCAGCTCGGGTGCGGTAAGCCTTTCCATGTGATAGTTTTTTTCTCTTTTTTTGGGAGGATTTGTTCCCTCATTGTTTACAGTCTTGGCAAATGGTTGAATTTAGACACAATGGATATCTCTTCTAGAACCTTCCTCTGTCTGCGGACCGGCCACGCTGTTGATGACACTATGCAAAACAACATCGACACTATAATGAAAGCTCTTTATAAAATTACTCGCTGTTAACCTTTAAAAATAATAATAATAATCACAATCAAAATCAACAAGCCATAGCAAAACACGAGCAGGTCAAAGACTGTACAGCACCAAATGGTTTTAGTGAACAATACAATGTTGATGAGTAACCAGTTAAAACAAAAAAACACACAATAGAAAAATGTATTAACTTACCTTGATGAGCAATCAAAATTAAATGTAGTTAAAAAAACACTTGTCAAGGGCAAATGATATTTAAGGATGTTGCGAGGTTTGTTTTCTTTTTTAATCTGTTAATAATGAAATCTGATCATGTTAGAGTATCTGCCACTCTCCACGAATAGGGTCAATAAGGTCTTTTATTTCGTTCATCTTATTCAACAAATGGTCAGTGAAACGAGGTTGAACATGAACATCAGGAGGTTGAACTAAGTTGTGTCTGAGATATTTTATTTTCTGTTCATTTTATACAAGGTTTGCGATTTTTACAACCCTGTCATTGTAATTAAGTGACGTTTAAAACCATTATTGGTGCAATTTTGCACATTTTCTATGAGCTATACACATCACAATTATTAATTTCTGTTAACTTCACTGTAAAGTTAAGTTAGCTCAGGTCAATTAAATAATATTAACAGATACAACTTTTAATTTAAAAAACGTATTAGTACATTTTAAAATGAACAGACTAAGATAAACCAATTTTTTATCATTAGTTTGTTCATTAATATAGTTATCTAATGTTAACAATTGGAACCTTGTAAAGTATTACCATTATTTTTTACAATAAAGACATTATGAAATGTCAAATGCTTTAAATCTAATAAAAAAATATCCTAAAAATAATATTTGAACCTCCGATTGATTTATAAAAGCGAACGCGACACCGAAGCGTACCCTATTTGTGGAACAACCTTCTAATTAAAAGTTTCTGAATATATTCCCTTCCACTCCACATGTGCCGAATGAAGCGAAATGCTTAATCCACGTTTCCTCTTGTTCATTCATTTGCCCTTGCAGTGAGGCATGAGAGGATGGACATGTATCCTACGGGCCGATGAGGATGAGTGTGACAACACCCCTCCAACCCGGGTGTTTGCCAAAAAAACAAACAGTCGCAACGTGACACACGGGGCGAACACAAACTCCTACTCCATCACAAGATGATAGACAGAGGAAGATGGACGGGGGGAGGGGGAGGTGGGGGGCTCGCTACTCTATACCTACGGTGCCTGGTCCTCGGTTCAGGGGACACTGGGATGTCGTACGGTACTGTTTGAAAGCTACGATGGCAGTGAACGGTTGGTGTTAGTAGACACTATGTGAGTGGGGGTGGCTTTAGGATGAGGGGAGGGGCTGAGGAGGGAAACAGTAAAACTAAAACTAAAAATAGGATGAGAAACAGATAGGGACAGGCTTACCATCTGTGTGTTGGTGGCCATTAGCTGAGGAAAGGAAGAGAAGCAGAAAAGAAAAGAAAGGCAAAAGGGGGGGGGGGGGGGTAGGTAAAAGGAGGAAAGAGAGAGGGGAGAGATATAGAAAGAGAGAGAAAGAAGAAAAACGAAAGAAAAGAAGGAGAGGGAGGGGACAGGGAGCAAGAAAGTAAAGAAACAAATTAGGATGTTATAACTTAAAGTAAATCAAACAGGTAAAAAAAAGCAATCCAAAAAGGTTACTATGATTTAACTTAATGGCACAGAGAAAGATGTCTGATCTGACTGATTAACCAGCATGCTTTGTGTCGCATCAATGAATGGAGAAGCACCTGTAATGACTTCAAACATACGCAGAGGAGGACAGACAAAAGTCTGCAAGCTGGATCAAGACATCAGTTAAACCACAAATATCCACTTTAACTCACTCGACAAGCATCGGCCACCCATTCAATCTGTATGCGACTTTTAATTGACTGAGAACAAAACGAACTAAAGGAAAAAAAACAGCTGGTTAAGTCCATTAAACAAAACACACACAGGAAAAAAACGTAGGAAGAAAAGCATGGTTTAGACGGTGACTGCGTTACCTGTCCGTTGCTGGTGAAGGTTGTGTTGTCGAAAAGGAAGAAAGCACCAAAGAAGAAGACCATGGCATCAAACACCCCCAGAAATGTCCAGTAGATGAAGGTGGACCACCTCAGGAGGGAGTTCTTGGCAATATCTCTGTAGACATACAAATATATATATTCAAAGACTGTATAAAGTATACATTAATCGTTAAAAGATCGGTGAATCATTAAAACATCTCGATTCCTGAATGACACCAATTCTCCAGTGTCTATTAAACCTATTGTTATTTCTGTTACGAACATTCATATTATCACAGACAAACTGGGATAAAAGTTTAATGATGTCGATGGAAGCGTAAATCACCTTTTGAAAGTAACTTGCGCTTTTTTTTATGTGTATCTTTGCATTTCCATCCAGTTTTTTTATGTCCTTGATGGCTACGAGTGCTGCACTGTGTGTCAGTAGCAAACACTGTGTATAATGTATATACTGAATAAGCAATGCAGAGGAATAAGAGGGAACATTTTTTGCAGTGTCAGGACATTTGTTGATAAAACGTAGAGTGGTTCTTACAGTATTTCTGCCCAGTGCTGTGTGTAAATTGAGTTTAGTGCAAATATGTTTTCCAAAAGCTGATTGAACGGTCCAATTATTGCAGACTTGTATTTGGTGGCAGTGTGTTCGTGTGATTAAGTGAGAATACCTGGAGGCTTACAATCAGGAAAAACATTTATTAAAGAGGAAAATATAGAGAGCGAGATTGAGCGAGATTGGGCTACATCAGGCGGTTCATTAGATCCAAAAATGACGCAAGGAAAATAAAAGTTGTAAAAAACATATTTAATAGTTAAACCATCCAAATGTACCAGTGCTGTGCCGTCACTATGACGTGCATTAGTTTATGATGTACATGTGTTTTTATGCCTTGCAAACAAAGTTTGCTGATTAAATATCTTACCACAGCAACATAACAAAACTACTACAAAACTTTTTGATAATGTAGTAGTTTTGTTATGTTGCTGTGGTTTTGTTATGTTACACACACACACACACACACACACACACACACACACACACACACACACACACACACACACACACACACACACACACACACACACACACACACACACACACACACACACACACACACACACACACACACACACACACACACACACACACACACACACACACACAAAATGTATAATTTTGAACTACTGGTCCAACTGGGTCAGCCAGAAAAGCATAATAATACATATAAATAATAATAAAAGTCCCATGCCTTCATCATTTACTTTTTGCAATTTCAAATGCATTTACTATGTATACATTTTATTTTATGATTTTATTATTTTCTTGTCCTAGACCCAGAGTTTCAAATAACTGAAAAGCATATAACAATAATATTAATCATATAATTAATAATATAACAATAAAAATAAAATACTGTAATAAAAATAGTGCCAGTTTGTCTCTGGGAAAAAGGTGACAACAAATGTCAGGCTATGAAACAATGTGTGTTATGAGCCAACAGTCATGCAAAAAGGAGGCCAAGGTTGATATAAATAGCCAGCATGTAGACAGGGATTTATCAGTAGGTCTCAAAGAGGGAACCAGAAATAGAAGATCGTGAACGCGCTGCTCCCAAAAACCTCCCCGCACACGTGATGAGATGCATCACGTTACGCATCATATCAGACAAAAAAACCCTCTAAATTAACCACATACTTCTTGTTTTTGGGTGAACTATCATTTTATGATTCTTATTGTTAGTTAAATGATAATTATTGCCTGACACAGGAGTGTTTTGTCAGAATATTCCTCACCTGTATAGAGAGGGGTCCCGTTTGAGGATGTCCATGTTGATGTGCTGCTCCATCAGACTGTAGAGGAGGATGGGTAACGAGGTGAAGCTGATATTGTACAGGGTCAGATATGCCGTGTCGTACAGTGGCTGCAGAGGGAACAATAATTGTTACTGTAAATGTACAGTGGAAGTGCAAAAGAGAAATGTGTTTTTTTTTAAACTATATTTGCACTTTCATGTTGCAGGTGTTGATTTACAAACAGATTAATACTTTTCTATTTTTGTTATATCAAGGTCATTAAGTTTTTTCCCATGCTTCCATCATTTAGCTTTTTACTATGAATATATTATTTTATTTTGATTATATTTTTACTCTTTTTCCCAGACCCAGGATTTTAATTTTAAAATCTTAAAAGCATCGTAATATTTTTAAAGTTAAACTTCTGTTCAAAAGTTTGGGGTCAGTAAGATTTTGTAATGTTTTTAAAAGTCTCTTATGTTTATGTTTACCAAGGCAAAAACAAACAAACAAACAAAAAAAAGTTATATTTAAATATATCGTAAAATGTCATTTATTCCTGTGATGCAAAGCTGAATTTTCAGCATCATTACTCCAGTCTTCAGTGTCACACGATCCTTTAGAAATCATTCTAATATTCTGATTTGCTGCTCGAGAAACATATCTGATTATTATCAATGTTAAAAATGATTGTGCTGCTTATTATTTTGTGGAAAAATTTACATTTTAGAAAGTTATTTGAAATCGATATCTTTTTATAACGACATAGAAGTCTTTATTGTAACTTTTGATCAAATTATTGTATCCTTGCTGAATAAAAGTACTAATTAATCAAATTAATAATAAAAAATAGCAGTAAATATAAGTTGCAATCTTCAAATTATTTCATTTTAAGAAATGCTACCTATGAAATAACTCTAAGCAAAAGAAAAGATTCTGAAATTTGATGTCCATAAATGTTTAAACTATCATTCCCACCACCAAAATGTCCACCGCAGAGCGAGAAGTTTATTTTCTAAAGGCGCATAATTGAAGAAAATACAAAGACAGAATGTTCTTTTTCAAAAGTAGTCTAACAGTATAAAAGTGACCTTTGAGATATGCGTTTACCTGCTGAGAGAAGCCACAGAAGAACTGATAGAGAAACTGAGGGAAGATGAAGCACACGTTCTGTGGAGAGAAAACAGACCCTCAGTGCCTGATGAACTAAACTGGTTTGTGTGTGTGTGTGTGTGTGAAATCAGTTATATGCTATAAATAGTGCTGCATTGAGTTGCATTTTCAACAAGATTGTTTAGTGGGTTATTCAGAACTCCTGGGGAAAAAGTAGCAACCTTTTTTTCCATGTTTACAACTGCAGGCGATGTGGTTTGTGTTCGTGTTGTGTCAGCTGGTGATCATCAGCTATTTTGCTTGTGATTATCTTACTGTGTCTACACATTTTGTTAGTTTGGGTTCACCTTGTAGAAGAAGTACTGGACCAGCTCAGCGATTCTGATGTAATAGTAGTGCCCGTGAACCAGGAGCATCTTCTTCAGGTGTTTGAACTTGGTAATTGCATAGTCGCTGTTACGGGCCGCCTGCCGCCCCTCTTTACCCATGATCCCTAGAGGCAGAATAACCAGTCAGTGGGCATGTAACATACTGTTGAACACAAGTCTATCAGAGAGGACTGGAGAAGAGTTAATATCTAAAACGACTCAATTTTGCATGCAAGCATGAAATCACCTATGCCCACGTGAGCTTCCAGAATCATGCTGACGTCATTGGCTCCGTCCCCGATGGCCAGCGTGATGGGGTGCTCTTTTGATGCTTTAATCATTTTAACAATCTGAAAGAACAGATTTATTTCCACAGGTTAAATCAGAACAACTGAGAGATTAGATTATTAATCAGGGTTTTTTGGCTGAGGAGACGGGATAATATTATACTCATCATCAGCTATCTACGCTTTCTCATTCGAAACGACTAAAATATCAGTTCGGCTTTTAGTACACATTGATTACACTGGATTTTATTGTGTGCTTGAGGTCAGTAATGGTCTTGTAATACTGTGAGTTCTCTCACTTCTTGGCTTTACGGTCTCTGGTTTTCCCAGCAGAGTGACTGACAGGTTTAGCGTGCAGTAAATTAGAAAGAGAAATAGACCAGAGTCTCTTTTGATTGCGTCGTCTAACTCACAGACTGAGAGATTACAATAAGGGAACAAGGGCAACCGTTCTCTGGCAGGTGGCTGTGTATGTGTGTGTGTGTGTGTGGGGGTCAGGTTTTGTCCTCATTGTGGGGACCAAATGTTCCCAAATTGATACCAAGGCCTAAAATCATCCATAGTCACTGAAAATGGCTTCATAAACAAACTAAATAACGTTTGAATGAAACTGTCTTTATGAGGGAGTCATTGAGTTATTCACTGAATCGATTTGTTCAAAACACTGATTCATTCAGGATTTAATGAGGGAGTCATTGAATTATTCACTGAATCGATTTGTTCAAAACACCGATTCATTCAGGATTTAATGAGGGAGTCATTGAATTATTCACTGAATCGATTTGTTCAAAACACCGATTCATTCAGGATTTAATGAGGGAGTCATTGAGTTATTCACTGAATCGATTTGTTCAAAACACTGATTCATTCAGGATTTAATAAGTCAGGGGTTCTCTCTCTCTCAACTTTCCAGCAGAGCTCAACCACACCTGAACAAGCTAATAAAGGTCTTCAGGACTACTAGAAAGTTTAATCAGGGTTGGAGATAAACTCAGCAAGAAAGTAGATCTCAAGAGTTGAGAACCCCCTGAAATAGTCACTAGCTATGTTTCCATTACCTTGTTTTTATGCGCATTTTGAAGTATCGCATCAGAAACGAGTGATGGAAACGGCAAATTTATGAAAAAAAATCCCTTAATTTGCAAAATACGTTTTTATGCTGGCTTGAGGTGGTTTTTAACTTGTGCGAAAAATAGTTAATGCGAATAATGGGAGATGGAAACGTATTTGCCGAATAAATTCTGATGTGGCGAACGTTAAACCCAAGTGACTAATCGGCTGTTTCTGCAGATGGTGTTTTATTTACCGTTGGTTACCAGGTTACCAATACCACCGTCATCTGCTCGAACAACTTGATGGAAACGCACCTAATTTGCATTTGTTTTTTTGTTAGTTTTGTTTTTGCGAACTTTCAAAGATTTGCTTTACGTTTGGATGGAAACCCAGCTACTTAATAATCATTTGCTAAACCGATTTATTCAAAAACTCAGATTTGTTAAGGAACGGCACTACTGTTTGTTGCTTGGAAACGTTAATTCTTTGCATGGATGAGTTTTCATCATAAAGTAACTGCCAATATGTATTGTGTCTAAAATGTAAGTTACTTAGTATTAACTTTTATTGAACTGTTGTTCATGAATATATTCTTACAATAGAAAGACACATAAAAACATTTATTACAACGATTCCAGTAATATTAGTAATTTTTGAAACTGGAGACATACAGTATATGACAAAGAGTTTCCTGTGATCCTTTACAAGTGATGTTATAAAATGATCTGATGCACTACCATTTAAACATGTAGGGTCAGCAAGATTTTGTTTTCTTTCAAATAAATTAATACTTTTTTTCAGCAAGCACGCATTAAATTGATCAAAAGTGACCGTAAAGACATTTATAATTTTACTAAAGTTTTCCATTTCAAATACATGCTGAACTTCTTTAGAAACTTTCTATTCATCAAAGAATCCTGTATCCCAGTTTCCACAAAAATATCAAACAGCACAACTGTTTCCAACATTGATGATAATAATAAGAAATGTTTCCTGAGCAGCAAATCATCATATTAGAATGATTTCTGAAGGATCATGTGACACTGAAGACTGGAGTAATGATGCTGAAAATTCAGCTTTGCTTTACACAAATAAATGACATTACGTTATTTTAAATTGTAATAATATTTTATAATATTAGTGCTTTTACTCTATGTTTGATCAAATAAATGCAGCCTTGGTGAGACTTGCCGAACCTTTGAACAGTAGTGTACACTCTTAGTGTCTGAAGTGCTGCATTACCTGTGCTTTCTGTAAGGGTGCCATGCGGCAGCAGAGAACAGCACTGCAGTTCCTGCAGATTTCCAGGAAAATTTCCTTGTAGTTCCCTCCGCTGCTGTTTCCTTCCTGTGTTGGCTTCAGTACAGCTGACAGTGTTGCCCCATCGATTATCAGACCATAGTCTTGGCAATCACCTGAGAGCCTGTGTGGACGAAACATGTGTGTGAAGGTGTCTGTGTGTAAACATGAGGGCATGTACACATTTCCACTGAACCCACCCTGAGAAAGTGTCCCTGGTCATGCTGCCATGGTGTCTCAGGACAGTCCTGCTCAGATCGAACAGGACGTCATGGAGACTCTGCTCTTCTGTCCGCTTGGTTGTCAGTTCCAGGATCTGTGTATTGCGATGGAACAACTTGCTAGCATAGCATGTGGCTGCTGCCGTCTCCATTTTGTCCCCTGTGAGAACCCAAACCTTCATACCAGCCTTGTGCAAGGACTCGATGGTGTCGGCCGCTTTATCCTGCAGCCTGAAACATAAAATAAGAACTTTTTTTAAGCATTTCATGTACATGATTAGCATGATTAGCACAATGCTGGTATAATGAGCAAGTTGAGGTGCTGATATAAACAAACCTTCGCTAGCTCTGCCTTAAACATGCTAATGAACCTCGCAACTGTTGACATCCACTAATGTTTCCTTTCTAATGTACGTCTATCTAAGTCCTGAATTCTACATACAGAATTCGACAGTTTTTAATCAGGTTCCTGTGTAATTTGATGATTTACACTACCAATCAATTGTTTGGGGGCAGTAAGATTTTTTAAGAAATTAATACTTTTATTAATGTATTAAATTGATTAAAACAAAACGGTACAGACTTTTAAACGGTTACAAAAGTATTTCAAATGAATGCTGTTCATTTGTTCTGTTCTTTCTATTCTTCAAAGAATCCTAGAAAGAATGCATCATTGTTTCCGCAGAAACATTAACCATCACAACCATTTTCAGCATTGATAATAATAATAAATGTTTCCTGAGCAGCAAATCAGCATATTAGAAGGATTTCTGAAGGATCACAGGATTTTTTTTGCATTTTTAAAATACAAAACTGTTATTTTAACAATGTTACTTCACAATATTTACAGTTTTTACTGTATTTTAGGTCAAGTAAATGCAGCCTTGGTGAGCATAAGAGACTTCTTTCAAAAACATTACAAAAATCGTATTGATCCTAAACGTTTGAACTGCATTGTAAAAACAACCAGCAGATACAATTATTTCCATTATATGTCACTATTACGTCAAGCTCACAGAAGAATAATATTCATAAAAAGAATCTCCAATTTAGTTAAATCAGACAAATTCTGTAAAGCTTGAAATTCACTTTTTAAAAACAAATCTAGTGAACCTGTCAAACATTGACATAAATAGTATCCAAAGTACTGCATAAAATATCCAAAGTGACAATTATGCAATTGTTGCTTTGACAGCCCAATTGTTTTAACTGTAAGGCAGCAGCAGCACAATTTTGGCACAGTATGTACTGTAGCAATCCTGTGTGCTTTATTCTTTGCGCAGTGCTGGAGTGAAAGTTAATGGACAGTGCTCTGCATGGCTCGGAGGTCTCATACGGCAGTGTGATGTCTCAGCCCACTTCACTCAGTAATTAAGCAGCCCAGCAGTCCGGATTCACAGTGCCACACCGCTGCCAGATCATTAAGACTGCACCTCACTCACAGCCCAGCCATGCAGGGACCAGTGACATTCTCACAGAGACTCCCGGGAAGACATTCTATTACACTCCTTATTAAACATTCACATTTCACTCAGCGGCATTCTATTGAAGTCAAACAAATTCCAACATTCTAAATAATTCATAACATTCCTTCTTACTTCCCCAACATTATATTTGGCTCCATAAGAATCTAAAACGTTGGCTTAAAGTCTACATGAAATTTGTTTTATGAAAGAAGTCTTTTATGCTTACCTAGACTGCATTAATTGCAAACTAACCGTGCTGCTTATTATTTTTGTGGAAACCATGATACATTTTTCAGGATTCTTTGATGAACAGAACGTTCAAACTAACAACATTTATTTGAAATAGAATTCTTTTGTAACACGCAGCGACATGATTCCATTCATTTCAACGGAGAGCTGGCGATTCCCGGCGACGCAAGCGATAGTGACCATTGGCGACATTGGCGTGTCCAGTGACGTGACAAAGTTGAGATATGTTTAACTTTATGCAAATGAAGAGAAACTTTTAGGGGCGACAACCAATAGGAGTAATGGAGGTAAAGTTATTTTAGAGGTCAGCAACTTTCCAATAATTTATGAATCTGATATGTCTCTGTGTATATATTTTGGTACTCGCTGTTTCTCGTTCATCTTTAATATTAAGCATTTTGTGTACCAGTTGCATTTATTTTTATTATTTCCCCTCCCAAATCGTTGTTTTTAGCGGCAAGAACACTGATTCGGTGGAATAACATCCGCGAATGTCACAGTAGTGGAAACGCCCACTAGCGACCTCACCACCAGCCACAGCACCAAAGTCACTGACTGTGTGCAAGCAGAATTATTGAGCATGATTCCTGCACTTTATTGTGAAACACAAACAAACATTTGTCTTCATAATAATATGCTCCACCTCTGAAATGACTTTCCTTTTCAAATGATGTCACCTAGGCCAAGTGGGCGGGTAAAATGGACAAATAGCCATTAAAGGCATCGGTTATCTAATGCAGCCTTTCTAAAATCTTAGCAATAGTTAACAGTAATTTAATGTCGGTTAACATTTATGTAACATTAATTATATCCCCTCTACACTCCACTGCAGTCTTACATTCAAGTCAGGCTCTATTCTCGTACTGAACACCCACTTTTCTCTATGAAATCCAATTCCGGTCCTTTTTTTCTTCTTGTTGAATATTCTGTTTCAATCATAAACACATTTCATAAGGTGAGGCCACATTTACATATGTTCTGCGAAATTAACCAATCATTTCAACAGAAATCTATGCAAATGCGAATTTCGCATGTGGGCGAAAGATTTCCTTGCGCAGACTTTGCAACGGGTTCAAGTTGATCACATGAACTTTCAGTTTGAAAGTGACTTTTGTATCAGTTGTGCTTCATATATCGCTACACAATGGAAATTTGGGAAAGGAAAAGGCGTGGTCACTAATGTTTGCATTTGCCGTTTCAGTTGAGCAAGAATGTTTCTTGCATATTGTTTTTTTCAATCCTGTTACAAACAGCCAGTGATGACTTATCAAATTAGCTTTGTGAATTTTTGACTATAACACATCATCTTGAGTGACCTCTTGAAGACACAAACAGGCTGGTGCCTACGGGGCAGTGATTGCATCTAATTAACACCGCCTGACAAAATAAGTTCCCGTCCAGTAATCACTATTTGTTTGCTCTGTCATATTCATTAAGGCGGTCGACATGGATTGATGTGTTTATTTATAACGTTGGGTTGGACGGCCTCCATAAGTGCATAAGCCAAAACAGTGGTTCATCAGATCCGCGTCTGCCGGCCCCCGATTGATTCAAGAGGGGGTCTAATTACGTTAGCTGCTCATTATCAGGACACTGGAGCCTAATGGATGGACTCTATTGATTGCCTGTGCAATTAACGTTAACTCACACTGGACCGCGGGTGGTCACGTGCGCTTCAACTGGACGCCGGACCTGTAACTCTCCCACCCAGATATTGGGCCAATTGGAACCTTGGCATTCAGCCAGTTAAAAATCTAATACTGCTAATGCACATCTATGATCAATTTTAGTTTGGGAAAATGTACAACGATTCTTGTTTACTTAGGGAAATGCATGACTCACTTTATTGAAAACGCAAGGTTATTATTAACATGCTGATGTTTTTACTTGGCAACATAAACACTGGAAAGCAATATCGGACTTGCTCAGAAATGCATCAGACGTCATGGTTCCATATATCCCGACACTATGGATTTTTTGATGGTGCAGTGGGTTGGAGCAAGAGGGAATGGGAGCGTAATCTGCATATTTAGATCATATAGATGAACGACTTAAAGCCTGATTCTCTATAGCGACTCCGGTGTAGTTACAAAGTGTTGTCAGTTTCTGGGAATGTACACTGGGGTTTAAAACTCTTAGACCACAGTGAAAATCTGGGATTCAAAAACTAATTTAAACCTTAAAGTAAACAGAAAATATTTGATTCTGGGCTATTTTTAGGCTACTAACTAATGTTATTGCTTCCACTGAAACACAAGATTCTCTTTGGATCATTCTCAAATCATGCTGGAGAACAATACTGAGAATTTTTCTTCCCAATTTTCCCTCAAATTATAATGCGCACTTGATAATTTGTTGATAAAAGCACATTTTCAAATGATGCTGGATAACAATACAAAGAATTGTTTCAAGTAAACATTTCACTCAATTTGTTATGCAAATACGATCAACAAACAATCTATTTAACTACAAAATGCTAAATAAAACCAGTTCCACTGGTGGGTTGACATTTGTATCTTAGTGGCAGAGTTATTTGTATTTGCATTCTGGATTTGATAAGGGAATACTGAACATGAAATGAATTGGGTTCCTGTCAGCTTCTGTTAATTTGTAAACTTTAAAATCGAAACTTTGATTCACAATTTTTAAACAAGTCAATCAAACTTAGGAGCCGGTGATTCACCTATCTTCCACAGCAGTGGCTCCCAGCAGGATGAAATCCTTTTCGATGACATCATAAGCTTCAGCCAGTTTCTTGTCACGCTCCTGCAGAGCTAGTTTAGCGCTGTTGAGGAGACGGCACGTTTTCTCATACTCCTCATGAGTCAGCTTCTTATAAGCCACACAGAGAGTCCGTAAACCCTCCTACAAGGGGAAGATTTGAAACAAGTTGTCAGCTTAGCCTCCCAGGATTTGAAACAAGTTGTCAGCTTAGCCTACCAGGTCCATTCATTTGCAAAAAGAGCCAAAATTCAACACCAGAATTCATTCTTTGTCCCAAAAACAGCATTAATCTTAGATATAACTAAATATAGGTTTACATAACATAAATGGAAAGAACAATATCAATGCAAAGAGAAATTAAATGTTGACATTATTTATTCACACTTGTATTGTTCCAAATTTGTGACTTTCTTTCTTCTGTGGAAAAACAATGATATTTTGCAGAGTGCTCACGCTGCTCTTTTCCATAGAATCAATTACCGGTATGTGTTGACCACAAGCTGTCAAGCTCCAAAAAGGCCAATATTCAAAATAAAATTGTACTTTTTATGTTTTTTTGTTGTTGTCTTTTTTGAAACTTGACTGGCTTTAGGTGTATGCAAAAGAGCAGCATTAACATTCAGAATTTTCCATGTAAGAAAGAAAGTCATAAGGGCTTTTAACACTGGACTTTACCCCGGCTTACCGTCCTTCTAAACTCTAGGTTTTCACGTTCCACGCTTGTAATTTAGAAAGCGTGGAACGGTTAGCACCGATTTTTACCCGTGGTTATCAAACCCTGCTCTGGAGTGTTTGTGGTGCAAAACGTACAGTGTGAAACAATGCAGTGCTGGAGTGTTAGAATGTGCGTGTTGTATTTACAGTTTTTTCAGCATTTGATGAGGAAAAACGCATAAGACCGTTTCATTCTTACCTTTATAGTCCAAAAAGTCCATTCATGACAAACTTGATAGTACAGCCGGCAATGTATAATATGAGTATGTGCAATGCTAAAGCTTTTATATAAACAGGTTGCACGCTGCGTTCTTCCAATAAATGGCAATGACAATGCAAATAGGACGGGTTTAGAAATGTGAGAGTGTGAGTTTTAGAGTGTGAAACAGCATCTTATGAATACCCAGGATTAATTGTTAACACCTGGTAAAGTATGAGCAGTGTGAAACATGAAGATAATTCAGGATAACCCAGGATTCTGTTTACCTACAGTTTAGAATAACCCAGGGTTGACTATTTCAAGTGTGAAAAGCCCTATACAGGTTTAAAACTACACAATGGTGAGCAAATGACACAATTTTCAGTTGTTGAACAAATCCTTTGAAACGTAGATTATTGAAAGAAAAAAATGCTCTAGTTGAAAAGTTCCCACTATGACTGTTCATAAAACACTACTGATAGAACTGTCATTTTAAGCTCCTACACTTTAAAACAAAGATTCTGTTTCGTCTGCCTCTACAGAAACATTTTCACTACTGCTACCAAAGTCACGAATCAGCACGGATGCCAGTACAACCAAACCCTTTCTAAAGTGATGTAATTCCTGACACAGGTCTGTGAGTAACATAATGAAGTAACAGAGCTGTGTCAATCTATGACAGTAGCATTCCTTATGCCTGGGACCATAATTATATCAATTTTCTTTAAACAGTTTCATATATTTGACATGTTTAAGATAATTATATTCATTAGAATATCAGCAAAACGTACAAATGACTTCTGGTGCTATAGGTACATAAAGATATTAAACTAATAACAGTTGTAATAGGAAAGCTAATGAGAACAGAGTTGGGCTGCAGTTTGCAAATACATAAATAGAAAGGCAATAAAGACTTTCTGGTTTCCTTCTCATTTTCTGTGATGCTTATACTTGTGGGTACTTTTCTCTCTCAGCCTTTCTTTTGAGGAGGATGCTCATGCTAAACAAGTTGCACAAGCAAACACATCTGAGAGGAGCGTTTTTACATCAAGATCTAAAAAGGTGCTTTTGTGGCCTATTAATAGCTCTGCTAAAATAAGAAAGACGATGAAGATATTTCCGATTTCTGCTCACCACAGCGTTGTGCTCTACTCGCGCTCTGACCTGCTCCACCTTCCCAGAAACCACCCGTGGGAAAATAGAGGAGTCTGCACCTTTACAGAACAAGTAGTACTCTCCTAGAACAAACAAACAAACAAACAGTTATGAACACATTCAACTGGAACAACTTTAAAGAAGAAACGGTATAAGCACAGGTATTGCATGCTTTCAATAAATTCATAATAGGTATTAAATGGATAGTTCTGAAAACTCTCTCATCATTTACTCACCCTCATGCAATCCCTTACGTATATGACTTTCCTTCAGATACACACAAAGAAAGATTTTTAAGAAAATAATCCATCTCTGTGAGTTCATACAATGCCATTGAATAGGTGCCTCTCGATTGACACCTCAAAACCCACACAAAACGCTTGTGATGGTAATCCATGCGACCCCAGTGGATGGACCAATGTCTTCTGAAGCGAAACGATAGGTGTGTGAGAAAAAAAAACAACTAATATTTAACACTTTTTAATCAATTAATAATTGCTTCTGCTTTACTATTATATGAGCATTCATGAGAGGCCGTTGTGAAGTTAGCGCGAGAAGTGGCGGTCCTCTGTGCTTCCATGTTACTTCTCGCATTTACATTTATGTCAAGTTGAACTTGTGAACGCACCTAGGAAAGTTGGCTGGAAGCGATAGTTTATAGTTAAAAGAGTGTAATATATTAGCATTTTCCTTACACCTATCATTTTGCTTCAGAAGACATTAGCTACGGTACGTTTACATGGACACCTTTGGTTTCAATCTGAACTAATTCATTCCGATTGATTAAACCAAACAAAGTGTTTACATGAACGTTAAATACAGAGATCAGGATGGCGTGCGCGTGAATTGTGCACATGAATTAAGTGTTTACTGTACATGTCGTCTCGATCAGATTAGAAAAGGTGTAAACCACGTCTTACAATTTTAATAGGATTTGGCCAATTTAATTGACATGGTTACATGTGACTTTTTGATTCCGACTGTGCTAGTAGTCCGATTACAATCGTATTATTAGGGTCCATGTAAACGCAGCTATTGATTCATCCACTGGGGTTGTATGGATTACCATCATGAACGCATTCAATGGCATTGTATGGACTCACAGGGATGGATTATTTTCCGAAAAATCTTTGTTAGTGTTTATCTGAAGAAAGAAAGTCATTTACATTGGGGATGGCATGAAGGAAAGTAAATAAGATAATTTTTGGGTGAACTATCTCTTTAATTCATAATTGTAGCAAAAATAAAGTATGTAATTAATGCTTCAAGTCAACATGAAATAAAATGTGACCCTATTTTATATCCTATTTGTCCCTGAAAAACTATCATACATCACAATATGGTAGTAAAATTGGTCGCGAGCATCATTTTTAAATTAGCATATTAGTTATGCTGTCAGGTTCTCAGTGTATTCAAGATTATCTGAATTTTTTTAATTAAAAGAGTAGTTATCAGGTCAATTGTATGTGACTGAATGTATTCAGGAATCATACAGATGTTAAATCTAGCTGTCATTTGTATGCTAGTAGCACACTGACCCACTTGCATTAACTGGCTCCTCAATTTGGGCACACATGGTGACTCAGACACTTTCACTGGAATGTGCAACAGTCACTTGCTGTTCCAGAATGTGTGTGTGTGTGTGTGTGTGTGTGTGTGTGTGTGTGTGTGTGTGGTGTTTACTCAGCAATGATTTGAGTACAAAATTATCCCCAGACGTTAGCTAAATCCCTTTGGGTATGTTCTCATATGGGAAAATCATTCATAAATTAAGTGAATAATTAGGGCTGCCAATCTCAAAAAATGCTAATAAAATGAATTACATTATTTGCAGAAAACTTTATCAAATTAATCTAATGTAAACCAATACATCAATATTTGTAGAGATAATTCAAAGACATTACATTATTGTGGCAGAATAAAACATTGAATAGATATGACTAAGTGCCTTTATAAGTTAATATATTGTTTGTTTTATTTGTATTTCATTAAACATAACTGTATAAAAGTATGGGATTAGATTACTGGTCAGGAGGCATGATTAACTTTTCAATTTTGATCACTTTCTAAATAATAAATCACACTAACATTAACATGTTAAACTGGCATTATATATATTTTTTATATTAGAAAAAGGCATCAAGGTTTCCTATAGTTTATAGTAATATATAATAATTATATTTAGCTTTATATAAAACAACACAAGTGTACGGCACGTCCTCATTTAGATTAGTACATTTGTGTGTCTCTATGTGTACACCTACTTAATTTTAGGGACAAATTTGTACCCAGAAGTGAGCTAAATCTTCATGTGTAAAAAGTGGTATAAAAATAGTAATAGTAAATAAATAAAGTAAATTTATGTAATGTGATCGTGCATGTGTGTGTGTGTGTGTTTTCATCATACCTGAGCTTGATCTCACGATTACACTCATTCTCCTCCTCACTGAATCAAAGTTCAATACTTCCAACAGCTCAAATCTGTGAAAACATAAACACAACCAGATAACGTAGGAAGTATTTCGATTTAAAAGGATACCTATGTACAGATAAATCAGAGGCGCTGACTGGGTCCTTTGGGATGCATCTTCATCACAGACAGATAGAGTTTTTATGTGACTGTGCTGACCCTCATGTTCTCAGCAGTAGGGCAGTGTGTAGCTGCACTAATTATGGCTGATCCTTGTCCTTCAAGGACATACACACACACACACACACACACACACACACACACACACACACACACACACACACACAAACACACACACACACACACACACATACACACGCACACACACACACACACACGCACACGCACTGCTTCCCAAAACATACTGTATAACAGTGTTATTTTAATAAACACACAACTATATTAATATGACAACCTGCTGAGTAAATACACAGATGATTACAGATCAAACTGTTCCATTGCTGAGGTTTCTTTCTTTCTTTATCACACCACATGTGGGAAAATTACATAGCATGACAAGAAAATTAAAGCTAAAATCACCACAGGGGTGTTAGCAGCACCGCCCAATGGTAATGGTATGAAGCTAAATGTTTTTTATTTTATTATAATCAAATATAGTTTAAAATGCATAAGTGTAAGTGTGTATGTGTCTGCGCATACACACACACTTTTTTTTTTTTTTTTTTTACTATTATTTAAAAAAGCTATTATTTTCCTAACTATTAATTTTACTTTCATTAATTTTGTTTTTAAGTAAGAAGTATTAATTATCATATTAAAAGATATATAAAAAAATATATAGATTTGCATATGATAAATAAAGTATAGATTTGCAGTGTGTGAGGTTTAGAATATAGATTTGCTTAATATCTGCATACTTATTATTATATTTATGAGCAATTATATGTATACTTATTATTATATTTATGAGCAATTATATGTATTATTATATAATATAAGTATTAATATAACATGTTAATTATCATATGCAAATCTATATTTAAACATATTCTTCTATTCATATTTTACTTTTATAGTCTTGAGTTCATTTTACTATTATTTTTATAACACTATTACAAACTAGTTAAAAAACCCTTCCTCTGACCGAGCTAACTGTCCAAAAGACATCCAAATGCTGCTAGTTTCCTGTTGGTCATTGCACTCATGCTGTTGTCCAGATGGCTCACCTTTCCATTTCATCATCTCTGTTAAGGATCTCCATGTGACTGTCCTTCAGACGGAGATAGGTGAAGCCCAACCTGAGCAGGGGAGAGAAAGAGAAAGTAACCTCATGTCATAATGAATCCACTTTTCTTAGAAAATCTAATGAAGACATTTACAAATATAACAAACACACAACAACGTTTACAGCATTTATTAATCTTAGTTAATGTTACTCAACCTTAACTAACACATTTTTTAAGATCAAAAGTTATGTTAGGTACCTTTAGTTATACCATGGTCTGGGTGAATACTCGATTCTGATTGGCTGCAGGGTGTCCGTTAAAAAGTGATAGAGGACACCTAAATAAACTGTCAGGCGTAACCAAGGAAACCAAGTTATTGTTTGTAACTTGTAACTTTAGATTTCGATTGTAAAACTAATTAAAATATAAACTAATGTTTTAAAAATGTGTTATTTGGCAAGTGACCATGGTATAAGCGGGTTAATGCCCTTCGAGGTGTCCATTGTCAGGTTTTAATGGACTTCGGCGGAGGCAACCGTCCTCGGTTCACACCTCGCCGTCGTCCATTAAAACCTGACAATGGACACCTCGTCGGGCATTAACCCTTACTTAAAGCACTTTTGAACTAACCTACAATTTTTTATTAAAGGGCACCTATTATGGAATTTTGAAATGTACCTTTCATGTAGTGTGTAACATAGATCTAAGTGAACAAAAACATCCTGCAAAGTTTGAAATATGAAAGTGCACCGTATATAAAGTTATTGTCTTTCAAAAGTAAGAGTCGACTCTGAGTCATTTTTATGAATCGTTAGAAGACCGAAGCTTTTTCTCTGACTAGATGACGTCAACTTGTCAAGTTATTTGAATACGATACGCCCACTTATTGCGCTCCAAGGCCAGCAGGGAAACATCAGGGCGACGAGACGCTGTGTTCTGAAGTGCGACTCAAGTGAAGTCAGCATTTGAAGACTAAGTGGCGACAATTCATATATACAACTATACCACAGAAGTATAGTCCGAGCCTTGTGCTTTGTTCGCGCCATTTTGAAGACGATTGCTTTTTAAATGCAATCAAGCTTGGATTCGCGAGCCGGCTGATATTGAAGGAAGGTTCAGGTCCAAGTGTATTTGCATCAGCTTCCTCCTCCGTATCACAACCTGTAAGTGTTATTAATAATTGTTGCTTTTATGTAGCATGCTTAATAATTATTTTGTTTGTTGTGTAAGCACCGTTTAGCTTCTAGGTCTTCAATGACAATTGTATTGAGATATGTGAAGTGTTTGTCGTTGTTTTCGGAGTTGTCTTAAAGAATAGAGTAATACCTCGTAGTAATAACTGCATTTTATTTTTTTATTTTTTTTGTAAAAACGTTATGTTTATGCATCGGGCTAACGCAAACAAAGACTGATTGTGCTTTTATAATATGAACTCTGGGCTATGCTCGCTAACATAACATTAAATTCTTTATCTTATTTTTAGTTTTTTACTACAAACTACAAAGCAGTGGACTATAATCATAATTATAACACGATTTAATTGATAAAAGCATCATTGTACTCCGTGTTAAACAATAAGTATTATCTGTAAACACTGCTGGGTCATCTGACCAATCAACGCAGATTAGCGTCGCGCAGAGGAGGGGTTTGAAAAACGAGTCGTTGAACGAATCATTTGGGAGTCGGTGAGCAAATCAGGTAAAAATAAATGCATATTATACGACAACAAAAGTGTTTTTTATCATTGCATGCATGTAAAACTGTTGTTGGGGACTCCCTAAACAACATTAGGAACATTTTAAATGTCATAATAGGTGCCCTTTTATTAACATTAACAACAGTTAAAGGTAGAGTAGGCAATTTATTTAGAAACACTTTTTGTTATACTGGTTGAAACTCTCTTCACATCCTGATAGCAATCAATAATAGAAGTGGTCTAAATATTAAAACATGTACATATATCTTTGTGAATGTCTCAGGACCAAAAAATGTCGCTCATTATGGTCATATGTATTTCAATATCTCCGCGACACCCTGCCCACGCAGACATCACACATCATCAGCGCGTTCAGTAAGGATATGCAGAGTGGTAGACAGTCACCGAGCACCATGAACAAACAGCAGCCGCATTATACAGTTCCTCCTGAACCAAATCAATGAGCTTTTGCTGGGTTCACACCACGCCGTAACCGTAATTATGAGATGTCAACCCGTGACGTTCTAACCGGAGCGGTTCACGTCCTCAGACTCGGATTTATGCGTTTCTGTGTCAACACTATCAACGTCAAATATAATCTGCAGCAGTCAGTTGGTACAAGTAAGAGCTCTGTAATTATTGTAATATGGTATTCTCTTATTGTGATGCTTTGCAGACGCTCTAAAGAGGGGGAATGGGATCTCAAACTTTCAAAGCTAGCTTGCTATTGCTAGCCTCTCCGAAATTGCCTACCCTCCCTTTATTAAATGCTGTAAGAATATATTGCTCATTGTTAGTTCATGTTAACTAATGAGGCCTTATTGTAAAGTGTGTCCATGTAAGTGCAAGTTTATGAGTGTGAGTTTATGTATGCGTCTTGCCTTTTCATGCCCTCCACCAGCGCAACCTCGTCTGGAGAAGAGGAGATGTAGAAGGAGGTGGATTTGCCCTGATGGATTCCTCTCTTAATGCCGTCCACCGTCTCCTCTTCCTTCACCTGGACTGTGTGACACAGGCACAATGCACGGAAAAACAGCTCTTCTCGCTCCTGATGAGACACACACACACACCAAGAGTCAGAAATGACACCACGCTACGAGAGATTAAAAAGACACTTGGTTCTAAATCCCTGATAATTTCAAGAAGACATAAATATGTTTGCCCTGAAATATGGTGTATTTACGGTGTAAGTTTCCAATTCCTAAAGCAAAAAGTGTTTAAAACAGCAATATACTGTATTATCAAGGCTGTGGCAACTTCAATATATATTCAATATATTTTATTCAAAAATGTTCCAAACTTTTGACCAGTAGTGTACAGTACACACACACGTGTTATGTGACACTACCTTTACTTAAAAATCAGCTCAGAAGAACAGACTCATTCATCGGTTTTCTCACACACCAGAAGAAAGGATAAAAGAGAGACTAAAGAGAGATTAAGTGACAAAGACAGAGAGATAAAAAGAAAGAAAGAGAGAGAGAGAGAGAGGGGGAGAGAGAGAGAGAGAGAGAGAGGGGGAGAGAGAGGGAGAGAGAGAGAGAGAGAGAGAGAGAGAGAGAGAGAGAAGGAGAGAGAGAGAGAGAGAGAGAGAGAGAGAGAGAGAGAGAGAGAGAGAGAGAGAGAGAGAGAGAGAGAGAGAGAGAGAGAGAGAGAGAGAGAGAGAGAGAGAGAGAGAGAGAGAGAGAGCGATGAAACAACAAGCTCACCTTTCCGTCTACGCCTGGAGAGGAGTCGATCATGTCCATTCCTGCAGCTCCAGGTAAGATCTGCCCGTTACAGATGGCGTGCGGCACATACACATGCCCATCCACACAACATTCCCTCAACTCCATGTTATTTTCTGTCAAAGTGCCAGTCTTATCTGTGAAGACATATTCCACCTGTAATGGGGAAGGGGAAAAAAGAGAGAGAGAAAGTGAAGAAATATTGACCCGGACAGTTTTGAAATGCACTGAAATGGTTTCGCACCTGTCCAAGTTCCTCATTAAGATCTGAGGTATTGACGAGCGGTCGCTCTCCGAGCTCCTCATCAAACATGTCATCGTCCCACAGGATGAAGTACGAGCCCAAGAACTTCTGCATCTCCACGGTTACGTACATGGACACGGGAATGATGTAGTTGAACAGAACCATGTAGGCCAGGAAATCTGTGAATGCCCGGATTAACTGAGGAGACAGATGAAGGGAATTAAATAGTTTGAGTTTGAGCATTTTGAGCATTTGCTTTGCTTTGTGTTAATAATATGAAATATATATATATAGTGTGTGTGTGTATATATTATATATATATATATATATATATATATATATATATATATATATATATATATATATATATATATAGTGCGTGTGTGTGTGTGTGTATATATATATATATATATATATAGTGTCTATATATAAAAACATAGTAGTACAAAATATTTTATATTTAGACATTTCTATATTAATTTATTAAATATATAAATATCTCCATTTTTTATTTTTAAATAAAATAAAACCATAAACATATAATAAATAATAATAATAATATAATAAACTATAATAAAGTATAATTAAAAATAAAAATGATTCTTATGATAATAGCACATACTACATGCCGCTGCCTCTCGGTCTCAGTTTTCTGGTTGTACCAGGGCTCATCTCGGTTTGGGTCGGCCTGCCACACGTACTTGAGGAGTGTATTGATCAGAGCTTTACTGATCAGAATGCAGAGGTACACAATCAGGTAGGCATTCATTGACCTGCAGGACAAACAGCGATGAGATGATCTCAGACCCGTATAGTATATGCATAATCATGTATCATTGACAAGTATCAAACTACATCAGGGTGACAAAATCCATCCATTCCCTGAGAATCACGTATCCTGTCCGTATGACATCTATGATATTAAATTAAGGTCAAAAAAAAAAAAAAAATCAACATTGATTTGATTGAAGAAGTCAATGATTTCCAACCTTTTGAAAGCAGATCTCTGAAAGTACACCTGCTTATTCAATATAAACAGATTTGATGTATTTTCGTAATGGCTGCATCTATCTGTCTGACAGAACTGTCAGCGAGACACATGTGAGCGCAACTTGATACAATTTGTGACAACAAACACAGAGGTTTGCAATTTGCTTTACAAAACGGACACTAAATGCATTACGCCGTACATGCTGACAGCAAGATAAACCGATCGAAATCCTATCATCGTGTCTTACTTTTCAACAGCGGAGCGTTTCTGAGACTTGGACTGGTAGTTGAGGGCCATCTTGGTTTCCATGCCTGTGTAGATGGCCACAGCTAGAGAAACGAGAAGACGAAGAGCATTTTGAGAACACAATTCTCATATGAACATCTCTATACGGCCTCTTTGATGTTATGACGATGTGAAACCCGTTGTTACATAACTGAGCTCTTTTTGTCTTACCGTACGCTGTAACAAAGTTAAACATTAGACAATCCTCACGTGTAGAATGTGACATTCATCTCCCTCTCTCGCCCTTTCCCTCGCTCTCTCTCTCTAGCAATTAAGAACTTCTCTCTGATCTCACAAGCCTCAGTGACTCATTTAATTACAGTGGGAACAGAGTGACAAAATGACTCAACCAGCAACTCTTCTCTCATTCTCCTGCCTTCCCTTTGCCTAAAACACTGATCACATATGCATTGTACCGGGTTATAGTGATAACTCTTGGCATCATTGACATCAGTAGGTTTAGACTAAACAGCGCTCCTAAGGAACACAATATATACCTTGAATGCGCTGCATGATGTTCAGGATTAAGAGTCTGCCAAATGCATAAATATAAATGAGTATGCGCTTAAATGATATGTAAATATATAGTGTGGATTTTATTACCATGTATGTATTCAGTGTTTTTCAGTGTGGCTCCACGCAGCAGCAGGTTCTCAGAACCCAGGGGTCTAAAATAATCAAACAAGATCAAAGTGAGCAGTACAAAGATGAAAACATGATGCTCACATCTTTTGACAGTGAACACACTGCAGTGCAACATTATAAGTCACACTGCAGGGCCATTTGAAATAAACATTAAGGTTAAAAAAAAAAGTTTTACTTTAAAAAACTTTACTATATTCAGCGTTTGCACATATACATTTAACCTAAAACATTCATGTTATGCATCAACTAACCTAATATTCATGAACTAAATATGAATATAAATATTTGTGAAGCTGCAGTTTTATATAAAATACTATATTTATTAACATATTTGCATATTTGAAGTGCACCAAGATACCAATATTTTCATTATTTCTATTATATAACATGAAATATATAATATTACATTACATTTACTTACATATTTGTACCAAATTACAAAATTGTTTATTAACATTAGAGTGGACTGCAAGGAAATCTGAATGGGAGCATTTCTTAAGTAAGAATCAGAATTGGAAGAGGGAGCCGTTCTATGAAAATGATAAATTGTCCCTCCTGAATTCAATCTTTCACACACACTGGCCCTTTAATTAAGAGTCAATTTCCTGAGCATAGATTTACCTCGCGATAGGTTCGTCGCGATCCAAATAAATATTGATGCGTCCCACAAATCTACAGCGGGAGAGGAAGAAAAGACAGAAATTAATGACTAGTCTGGGCTTTGTGTGTGTGTGTGTGTGTGTGTGTGTGTGTGTGTGTGTGTGTGTGTGTGTGTGTGTGTGTGTGTGTGTGTGTGTGTGTGTGTGTGTGTGTGTGTGTGTGTGTGTGTGTGTGTGTGTGTGTGTGTGTGTGTGTGTGTGTAAGACACCATGTGAGAATATTTGTGTGGGGTATCTGGAGTGTGGGGTATCTGGAGTGTGTGGCATGCTTGTGTCAGTCCAACAGTAGTCCTATGCATAGTATGTGTTTGTAAGAGAAAGCAAGGGTTTGTTTTATGCGTCTACTGCTGATATAAGTGCGTATTACTCACTTGTAAAGGTCCGGCTGGGGTTGTTCGCATTCTATCGTGGCATGCAGTGTGTCCACCTCCTCTGCTGTGTTGAATGCCTTTGTGTCCTGAACTGCATAATAGGTCTTTGTGTAGAGGAGAGCACGAGAGAAACCAGTCGACATTCCAAGGTCAAAAACTCTCACACATATTTCTACAACCTCCTATCTAATGAGAGTAACTGGCAGTGTGCTGTATAGTGCGACCAACACATTTCAGTCACATAACATTTCAGTTGCAATGTATGAGAACAAAACTTGAACTAAGCTGGAAGATGACACTACTGTTTTCTGCAGAGCTGCTTTATAGCTGATGCGACTTTGTTTCATAATGAATGAATATTGCAACATCAACAATGAATCAATACTGAACTAACTTGTGCTGAATAATGACACAATCGTCTATTTCAGAGCTTCTTTACAGCAGAACTTGAATCCGTCTCATATTTGATGAATTTTGCATCACTGAGCTTCAAATTGAAACTATCTATATTGCTTAAAGCGCTATATGAATAAATGTGACAGTATGTAAATGCGACTTGTAAGTTTACAATAAACTCCTACGTTTTAGGAATAATAACAGTGATGTTTGCATTTCTATAAAATGACCAATCACCTTATGGCTGGACTCTCCATCTAAGCTGGCTGTTGTGACGAAACATGTCCCGTCTTCTCTACTGGTGGAGAGCACTATGAGGTCACACGGAAACGTCTCATCCTCCTTCACCTGGACAATATCACCCACCTGAAAGGTCAAAGAGCAGGAAAGGGTTCAATTCAACATTCATGTGGTACAGATCATGTATACATATCCTTACAGCAGAGATTTTGAATAAAGTCAGATATACTGTCACACCAATATCAACAAATCAACTAAAGACAATTAGTTGCCTATAGTACTAAAGTAATGAGTTGATAATTAGTTATAGATAATCGGTTGAAACACAGTGGAATATATACAGTCAAACCAAAAATTATTCAGACCCCAGATATAATTGTTGATGTTTTTTTACTAGTGGGTGCAGGGCACTATTGGTAATTTATGTAAGTGAGGATAGCAAAATAAAGTAAACTGTGACAAATTAAACCCAAAAATTCTTCATACAGTGGACTACCAGTAAAATATATAAAACATTTGGGACCAAAAGTTATTCAGACACTTTGACCTGACCATGTTTTGCTTAAGTGTTTTTTCTTTAATTGCTAATGCGACCTTTTTACAACACAGACTGAACAAAATTAAGCATTGCTTGGTAATTGGTTGACCTAAATTGGTATTATCTAATTGTGTACTTCAGTTTAACAGCTGACAGCTATTCAACCAAATTCACTTGTGAGACAGTCTAACAGAAGGATGGCCAAAACCAGTTGTCATATAAACTATAGCGAATAAACTGTGATAAATGTAAGAAATGTTGAAGGTGTCTGAATAAATTTAGGTTTGACTGTGTATTCCTGAATCTACATAAATGAAAATCCTGATCCTGGTAATTGTTCCCGCTGGCCTGGCTGTCTGCATGTGTTGCATAACGGATTACAGATGCTGGCCGGATTATCAGTAGGAAAAGCTGTAATGGTTTAGTATTCAAGCACATTCTTTCTTTATCGTCGCAGCTTTTTGTGTTTTTCAAGTATTATTTGAATAATTGCAGAATGAATTCTGGATCACAGGTTGTTTTAGTTTTAGTTTTTAGTTTTTTTTTGGGGGGGGGGGGGGCGGCTAAACTAATAAAAACATTTTAAGAGAAATAATGTTTATAACTTTAAAATACTGATTATTTCATTTTGAAAGAGAGTGGGAGAGCAATAGTTCCACCATTAAATAACAAAAGATTCCCAGGGCATTGTGGGTAACGTGGGCACACTGTCATTTTGCTTGTTGACATGCCAACATTCTGTTTCCAAACAGCAAGCTGGCTGTGTAAGCAGAATGCTGGTTAGCAGAGCGAAACTTTGTTGATTTATTTCTCTGAGAATAAAACGAAAACTAATTTTCACACTTGAGGTGTGTCATTTTTTTAATTAAAATATTTTCTCTTATGCCATCTTAATACTTTTTTAAGGAGAATACATATTTTATTCACATACACACTCATATGCACTTGAAATAAAACAAATAACACAGATCATGCATGTGAACTGGTCCCCAAAGAAGCTATCTAAAGCTTATACTCGCATAGATACAGTAAGCCATTTATAGGTTAATTTTCCTGAAAAATGGAAACATTGTGGAAATTTCACAACACTGCTGTTTATTTAAAGTCCCCCTGTAGTCAATATTGTATCCCTTAAAACTCCTCTTTGATCACCAAAATTACATATTTAAATGTTTTTTTTTTCCTTGAAAAAAATTCTTCATGCCTTAAATTAGCTTGAATGTAACTCTACACTCTTTCCTCATTTATTATACGTGGTTCAATGAATATGCAAATTAGCCCCATCTCAACTCACTCACACCAGCTCGTTTCTGTGACGTCAGAAACACCAGTGATTTTAAACCGCGTTTTTGAGTCTGTCTTTGGTTCACTGCAGTTTTAAGGAGAAAATACTCAGCAATGGTGTTGACTTATGAATTAGCACAATGGTTTGTCTTAAAGCATATTAAAAACACCACATAGACATATAAACAACATTAAAAACTTGATTTTCACCACAGGGGGACTTTAAGTGTCTCAACCAGCCCAACAATGGCTCAACAAATGGGATGAGTTTGGGGCATCTGTTTTCTTCACCAATGGAAAAACGAAGAGGACTGGTTGGGAAACCTGTTTGAAAACAGGCTTTTTTTTTTTAACGGACAGATTTTACATGTGCTTAGCTTACCCGTAGCTTTTGACTCTGTTTGCGTACGACTTTGCCATGCTGGATGACGTGGACTGGACATTGGTTTATAGCGTTGTCCGCTTTGTGCCTGATCCAGTCCTCATAGCCCTGCAGAGAAGAAGTGTGGCGAGAGAGATGAGTGAAGAAGTGACGTCACAGTTATAACACCAATTAGATAGGAAAGTCAGGGGTCTTTTCTCACCTGTTTAATGGCTGTAACAGTGATGACAAAGAAAAGAGGCAGACCGCTGGTCATAGGACTGGTGGGTGTGTCAATGATCAGCTAGAGGGGAAAAATCACACATCACGCTGTCACAGAAAGGTCAACTCATGCTAATAGGACCATTTCCATAAGCGACACCATCACACACCTGCACTAGAAAGATGATCAGAAAATAGAAATTGGCGATTCTTCTGAACTGCTCAAAGAGATTCTTCGGTATAAAATTCCAGAAAGTATACTGTGGAGAGAAAGAGAGATGTTTGAAAGCAAAACAGACAGAACTTTTAAAAAAAGCCAAGAATTCACCGCGCCTTGTCCAAATGAGGTGCGCAGACCGGAAACACTTAAATGAAAAAGTGTCAAACGTTTCAGTTACATGTGACCTTTATCAATGCCTACCCTAGTGAAAAATAAATATACCAAAATGTATCTGAAACACATTTATTTTATGCCAAGTATACTACAAATACATTTACATATTTGTGTACTTAATATACCGGTAAATAGCCTGCAATTGTACTTTTGGCATACTAAATTCATACACTTAAAAGGAACACGCCGACTTTTTGGGACTTTAGCTTATTCACCGTATCCCCCAGAGTTAGATAAGTCCATACATGCCCTTTTCATCTCCGTGCGTGTCGTAACTCTATCGTAGCCCACCGCTAGCCTAGCTTAGCACAAAGACTGGAGGTAAACGGCTCCAGCTAGCATACTGCTCCCAATAAGTGACAAAATAACGCCAACATTTTCCTATTTACATGTTGTGATATGTATAGTCACAGCGTGTACAAATAACAAGGTAGCAGTAGTAGCAAGTGCTCCGCCCAAGTAGCAGTGCTTCGCCTTTTGAGAATATAGTTCCCAGTATGTATACGGTTAGAAGATGGCTGTGTCTCATGTGACCTTGTTATTTGTACACGCTGTGACTATACAAATCACAACATGTAAATAGGAAAATATTGGCGTTATTTTGTGTATGTATGGACTTCTCTAACTCTGGGGGATACGGTGAATAAGCTAAAGTCCCAAAAAGTCACCGTGTTCCTTTAAAAGTCTGCTGTAAATGCATACACTTAAAAACAAATTTGGTACTCAATGCACTTTAGTTATCCAGAAATATTACTTCGGTGCAACTAAAGATATACTTAAGTATGGTTGATGATTGCAAGTATACTTTAGGTACACTTCAAATATCTTGCATTTAAAGACTAATATTATACAGTGCTATCCTTCCTAATGGTGATATGTGATTATTTTAGGCTTAATATTAAGAAATGTGCATTGTGCAAAAAAGAAGCACTCCAAATGAAGTTTAATTATATTTATATCAGTAAGTCTCAAGCGATATGTCAGTAAATATGCTAATAGATTTGTACTATACTTAGTATGAAACTAAACTAAACCAAAACAGAACAAAACCAGCGTTCCGAGTGAAAAGGTCCTAACCTATAATTCAGCACTCAAGAATTTTTATACAATGACAATATTTTTATGTAATTTTTTGTTGTTTATGCTTAAAACAAGCAAAAAACGAGCCAATGTAAGAAACTTAATTTAATCTATATATATATATATATATTTTTTTTTTTTTTTTTTCCTAATGAAATTATTATATTTTATATCATAGCAAATATTCAGATTTTATTTTATACTTTTTTATATATATATCTTGGAAGATAAAACGAAAATAATGATTAAGAAAATGTGTTTTTCTTCCGCCGCTTATGCTGATACAAGACCATGGTATGTCCTGACCATCCTTTCATTGTTTATTTTGCAATAATGACTGTCGGACTGTACAGTACATCCTCCCTAACGTATTGTTTTTGGTTCGGATAGCTGTTTGGCCGTGGAGCACATCTGACCTTTGAGGAGACGATTCTGTTGTCAGGAAATCTCTGCAGAATGTACGCTTCTGTTCCTGGCGGAGGCTCTTTTTGTCCAATATAAACCGTCCTGCTGTCCACCCAGTTCTCCTCTCCTGTACACTGAAACAAAGAGACGGAGAGAGTGGACGGTTCATTTAGTCATTCATAGATATTCATGCATCATCCATCCATGTGACTACTTCCTGTTGAAGAGCCCACTGTTTAATCAGTGTTGACACATTCGGCCGGCCTGACTCGAGTGCACAGGTCAGACCCAACCATTGGAGAAAACAAGGTGAACAAAATGAGGAACCAGCTTTCGGCTACAACTATAGAGTTTGCTCTGATGAGAAAGAGAACAGATACAGAACTTATGGTTCCCGTCATGCTTGATTTGACTCTCAAAGGCAGAGCGAACGTAGTTTCATAACAAAGAGCGAGAGAGAAAGAGAGAGAGGGGGGGCAGACAGACAGGAGAAAGAACATTATGATACTAGATTTTTACATTTCGCCCTGAAGATGAAGAAGACCACTTTACGGTGGTTGCCAGTCCATTGCTTTGTGGTTGCTAAGGTGTTCTGAGTGGTTTTAAGTGCAAAGTTGTGCATTTGCTAAGGTGTTCTGGTGGTATTCTGTATGATATTCTGGCTTGAGTCTCTACTTCAGTGTAACTCCGTGTGTTTTTTTCACCCGTTTTAAATCACCTATTAGGCAAAAAAAAAAGTATTTTTTTTTACATTTTATTAAAAATTTTGAAAATTGTATTTTATTTATTGATATGCACCAATAAAATAAACAAAAATGAGAAATGTACAGAAATAAGTTTAAGTTGAAGCACTAAAATTTTAATAACTGGAAATAAATTAACTAAAACAACAAACTGAAATAAAAATATCAAAAGCACATAACAAAATTACTAAAAAATAAACAAAAATTAATCATGAAAAGACCATTCCAATAATAATATTATCACTATAAATAAATAAATAAATAATACTAAACACTGTTATTTTATATATATATATATATATATATATATCAATCACAGAAGTGTTTCACAGAAGAAGGAAAGTGTCGATAATATAGGGGTGAATTTGACATATAGTAAGAAAAGATGCCCACTGCTATATCTTTAACATCGATTTCTTGTATAACTAAAAGCAAAAAGCAGAAAACTATGTGGTAATAAAACCAACAGCGTGAAATGTTCATCCTGGCAGGTTTGCACACATCATAATTTCTCTCTTTTCCTCTTTCATTACTCATACTTCACTCAACATGTGCAATTTTGAAGCATCTGCTCTTACTACTGCTGCTGACTTCTCATAGCTTTAATAGCAGGTCTGGATTATGCAGGGAAATCTGATCTTGGATCAGGGTGAAGAGAGGCACCTAACACCGAGTGTCTTTACATCCCAGCACCATACAACCTGTCTGCAACCGCAGCGAGTGTCAATGGCCGTGATGGGATTGGCTGGCGCGTGGCTCCGCCTTTCCCTGTCCGTCAGGGCGGGATTAAATCCACTGGAGCCTCTTAAGCTCTTACGTAAGATGAGAAATACGAGCCATTACCACTTCAAACACCGCCAGTATCCAGCACTGCATGCAACAGGACATGCATGCAGATATCTGTCATATTACCATTGAGAACATGTCAGATGTTCTTGCGTTTGGCTTTGAGTGTTTTAGGTTTCGGCAGGGATTTAAACGCATCAGAGGTCAACTGTTGACAACATCAATTATACAAATTAAATCCTAAACCACTCACATTGACGTCATGAACCCCAGCAATGTCAAATTCCTCACATCACCTTGATCATCATGGAAAATCCTAAGAGACCCACAGGAAGTCAGTCTGAAGTTTCTCTTTGTGACTCATGCATCTCTATGCCTCTGTGTATTTGTGTGTATTTGTGTGTGTCAGGGTGATTTTGACCTTGCAGAGTGAGCTCATACACCATCCACACTAACACAAATTACTCAAAATGTCTTTCAGCTCCCCTAAAATGACAACGCACATTCAAAGAAAACCAATTCAAGGATACATCTCATAAAACACTTTCACAATACAAAATCAGAAGAAAACAATATAGTATGCTTAAAGAAAATTAACCCAATTTAACCACAATCATTTTTTTAATTGAGACAATTTCATGATTAAAAGGATAGTTTTTCCAATTATTATCAGTAATGCAAAAAACTCATTCTTTCTCTTTGTGAAATTTTTATTGTTGTTAGAACACGAATCACTTATATAATTATAATTTGGATTTTTAAGCTTAATTGTTAATTCAAATATATTATATGTGCATATCCGTGTACTGTAAATCATGCCAACTCTTGAAATAGTTTTAGCATGTTGTTAAATATGGCAATGTTAATGTATTTGGTCTTGGCGGACTAGATTTGTTGCTGCTGCAGAGCAAGTATGTACTTGCTACTGCTAATAGATACACAGACATGCTGCAGTGAGCATGTAAGATATGCTGCTGCTGCACAAATAGACGTACATAAATCCCCACATCAGATCTAGGCAGGTGGAGCTGGGGGAGGTGGAGGGTTTTAGAGGAGTCCGGATTAGCCAACACAGCAAACACTGAACCAGTCTATTTAAATGTTGAGCAAGCAATCTCATTGGCTGCAGGATCAGCAGAAGCCAATCAGCTTGTGCCAAGCGGTAATGGTGTGATTGCATAAAGGACCAATCAACCTGCACCCTTCAGAGTTCCATGACTGAACTACATATATATATATATATATATATATATATATATATATATATATATATATAAAATTATTATTATTTTATAAAAAATAACATCTTTAATAGGAATCTAGTTCTAATTGTTTTTTTCTCTCTCTCACTGACACTGGGAAAAAAAGGACCAGATTAGTTACAGTAATGTGAAAACGTGCTGAAATTACATTCAAATAACGTCACTACAACAGCTATATATTTTTTTATCAAATAATGTATTAATTTATTTTTAATTGTGGGGTTAATTGTGGGGAGTTTTTTATGAGATTCACCCTAAAATATAAGGCTGCTTCACAGAATGTGCTAGAAAATGATTAAAATGAGTCATAATTCCATTAATGTGACTCATTTAATGCGGCAAGAGATACAATTCAAATACAGTATAAACAGACTGAAATCACACGAAGAAGTCTTCTGATTTCCTCTTACTCTCTCCGTCTCAGTGATGGAGAGGTGGCTTTCAGCAGACGACACTGAGCAGCTGGTCAAAGGCTCAGTGAACCCTGAGCCCCCATAATCACACCTAATCCATTGCCCTAAAACACACTCACAACAACAAACCAGTCTGCTCTGTGTTCTTCAAGACAACTGATGGATCTGGGATGACCCATATAAACCCGACATCCTCAGCAGTTTATATATATTATCTGTTACTCTTTATTTAGTCTTTATTTACACGCCCTCGTTTTGTTCTAAGTGTGAGTAAATCATGACAGTTTTTATTTTGGGGTGAACTAAGACTGATTGTTCCGAATAATAAAAGAAATCAGAACAAAATCATTGCATTATCTCCCATGAAAACTAAGTACACAACCTCCTGAAAAGCAAACAATCACACAGGAATGAGAGGTGGCAGTAGTCTGGTCACTAGTCGAAGGGATTATCTCACGGCCGACTCGTGCCTGAGCTCCCGAGGAATAGCTCAAGTAACCCAACCACACACACACACACACACACACACACACACACACACACACACACACACACACACACACACACACACAGTCGCCAACTCTCTGAATAAACAACGGGTGAAAATTCCTCCAGCCGATCATTATATGTGATGTTATGGTACATTGGGAGTCTAACATTGTAGATAACTTAATACAAAAACACCAGTTAATAAGTGCAAAAACTAAACAATAATTATTATTTATTATATAATTATTAAATGAGAAAATACATGATATATTAATTTAAAAAAACATATATTTTTAAATCATATCTCCTGTCATTTATGTTGATTTAAAAAACTCGAAACTATATTATTTTATTATTGTTATACTATTTATATCACTAGGCATATATTAACAAAGGAATGTCAGAGTGAGTTAATTAGTACAAACAAATTCAGGTTAAAAAAAAATCTCATTACTATAATGCATAATAAATAAAGATTATTTTATCAATAAAGATACATCATGTTATACTGGCTTTCATTTATAAAAAAAACAAAAACATTTTATTATAAATATTATTTTGCATAATATAAACAAAAATATGCCAGAGGGAGTTACAACCCATTACAAGCTGATCCAGGTAGGAGTGTTTCTGTGAGTATAAATGTGTGAGGAAAAGGGCAGAAGAATAGAGTTTTCCGGAAAACGTGAACTATGATTACAACTGCTACACACACTCTTAAAGCGCTTCAAGGCATCGTTGAAGTTGCATGGGGTAAAAACTAGCTCTGCTGCATGATTCCTGTCGCATGTGAAACATCATGCAAATAATTAAATACACGACAGGAACTCTTAAAACACTGATGGTTCTCACAAACTGACTTAGGAAATTATTATATTGGCAAAATGCACCAGTAAACAACTTGAGTGGTCATAATTGAATAGAGTCATATTCAGTAATAACTCAGGCTGTCGTCAGCTTACATGAACTGTAAGCCAGCATCTAATGACTCTCGTTTAAGCGTGGGACAGTAGTGTCCTGAGAGGAGACTGATGTGGAGATAAGATGGAAATGCAGAAAAACAGAAGGAGGAGTGTAACAAGAGCATGTGTGTACTTGTTTGCTAAACGTACAAGGGAAAACTTAAAATTTGTAATCACATATAAGTCAATGTCAAACTGTACACTGTAAGAGTGTCCATGATAAAGAAAGGGAAAAAGGTTTTAAAAATTCAGTTTGAAACTTATGTGTCAAGTTCTTATTAATGTAATATTTGTATCCATGTTGGTTTTATATGATTTTCGAAAAACTTTTATACCTTTAAGAACAAATTAAATATGACTTAAACATGTCACATGGTGTGAAACGTTTTTTCTCTCTCTTTTTTAATTTTTTTTTATTATTATTTCCAAATAAGTTTTTTAATTTATATTCTCCAAGGTAAAAAAATATTTGATAAATATCATGCATTATTAATTTGTTAAAAAAAGGAGTTCAAATTCAATGAAATTTTGAAGAGTCTCAACATTTTACACTCAACCTGAACTAAATGTCATATAAAGGTCAAATTATATTTAACATTGCAAGTGATTTATTGACCTTTACATAGTAACAAATGTCAGTGGGCTCTATGATATATTTCCTGTTTTCTGGGTTTTTTTTCTGCATGACATTTCTTAATTTAATTAATTTCAATATTAATGTAATTAATTTAATACATTATTTGATTAGGACAAAAAAGTAATGTCATTGACCCCTTATTTTAAGAACAACATTTGAATGCAAAATTAGTCTAACAAGTTTCTACCCGTCTAACTGTGGCTGAAAAGTGAAGTGGAGCTGAATCTGGATCAGTCAGCTGTCTGTTCACACCTCTCTGAACTCAATCTAGATTGTGTGCTAGAGTGTGAACTGGAACTGGAACTATAGATTGTACTTCTCTCGACCTCTCTCTGACCCCTGCTCAACCTGTCCTCCTGTCCAAGTATCTCTGTCTGTGCTATTGTTTGGTCACATGTGTGTCAGTTATCCAAATGTCCTGTCGCTTCAGTACATCTCACGAAGAAAACAAAGGGAAAACAGAGAAGGGGAACTTCCTCCCCTGAGCCAAAATAAACTTGAAAATAAACAATTGCTGTTTACAAGAAGGAGATGTACGGAGAAACAGAGAAAAATATGTTTTTAATGACTTTTCCTCTTTTTTTTCCAGAGATAATTGGAGCTTCGAGGGTTTTAAAAGGACAAACATCTGCTGACTTTCTCCTCTAAACAAAGTGGGAGAACATTTGTTTGCATTTCAAATATTCCGTGGGAGGACTCTAATTTCGTATCCTTCTCTCTCCCGCTTCCTTTCTTACTCATTCTACACGGAGGCAACCTGTTGTCTTAAGCGAATGCCAGAAATAAACCCCCCCCCACACACACACACACATTGTGCCTGGTAGGCTGTTCCCTCTACACTACACACACACACTCAGCAACTTTTATCACACAAACAATCTCACACATCCGCTCCACGGGGAAAAACATGCCCTTTCAAGAAAATAACAGCATAAAGACCTTTTCATGGAAGTAACTGGCCATTGAGAAGGAGGGAATCGGGTTTAACTTTGAGTGGTAAATTACTACATTTATGCATTTTGCATTTGGCGACTATAATTGCATGTTTAATGCTGCGCTGACTCTGAACTCAAAAACCTTTTTAATATCAACCTGGCAAGAACAGAACACCAAGAACAACTCATCTCAAATATTATGCAAAATACTACTGTTAGACTTGACATTCGGGTTCATTTTGCGCTGTTTAAGATCACAAACCGACAGGAAGGTGACGCTTAAATGGCCAATAAAGCGACTAACCACAGTTTGTTTAGCGTAGGTGACGTCTAAGGGTGTGTAAATCTGAAATCAATGCCTAATATAAGAGACTTGTGCACCATAAAGTGCTAGCTGGTCATCCTCAGACTGAAGGAAACACAATTTTTGTACAGTATACAATATGTATTGGTATGTGAATGAATGTTTTGTGGGTGGTCCATCTAGAGCCAAGAGCATTACTGAATCGATCAATAAAGAAAAGAAGAAGAAATGGGCCGCCCGCCACTGAGCCTGAAGTACCGGTATATGTCAAAAGTGTAAAGAACATACTGTGGTAGACATCTCTTAAAGTGAATGTATTAAATTAATATTCATATACAGGACGCTTGGAGGCCTTGAGAGAGGTGGTTCAGATGTTGCTCAGTCTTAAGAGTAGCAGACAGCTGGCGAATCATCTTATCTATAACGGATTAACTGTAAAGCTAAGACACATGGCGATGCTAAGGGGAGAGCCAATTATAGAAACTACTAGTACAACGACAACGCCAAGCAGGCAGGAAGGGTGAGACTGGGAAAAATGCTTTCTCTGTGGGAAAGTGAAAGAATGAAAGTACTGCAAAAACAACAAGGCTGAAATAGCAGCATGATTGAACGTCGCTGTTTTCCAGTGGAAATCGCTCTGAGAATCAGAAATAGCCAAAAATAAATCTGTGAAAGAGAAAGATCTGACCATTACCAGAAAACTCTGAACAGATAGGTTTGTAATCCAAAGTCCAAGTCATTCAAGTTATCCGTTGTGTTGTGTATTTTATTTATATGTTGTGATGATGCAACCTGTCCTTAACATCAGCTATATTAAAACTAAATAGATGAGAAATAGAAGAACAAAATTTCTCCTGGTAAAATGATCTGGGTCAATAGGTCTGTGCAGACTCTCAAAAGCTGCATTTGTCATCAAACATCTCAAAAAGCTTTGCAAGGAATCTCTTTAGTTCACCAAGGCTGCATTTATTATTTGATTCAGCATCATTACTCCAGTCTTCAGTCACATGATCCTTCAGAACTTCGAATATGCTGATTTGCTGCTCAAGAAACATTTCTTATGATTATCAATGTTGCAATCAGTTGTGCTGCTTAATACTTTCATTGTATGGACATTAGCTAAACATATATTTTGTGCTCCAAACAAAAACTATTGGGTGAACTATAACTTTAAGTGGGAAAAGGATATATATATTATTTGTCTATTCAGGCTGAAAAAAAATAAGAAAGAAAAAGAAAATCATAAGACACAACTGCAATGTAAACGCAATCTCGCTGAGCTGTTGCAGTGCAGTAATGGTTAAAATGTAACTACTTAAAAGAGAGCAGTTACTGTCATTTTATTTTATGTGGTATGGCAACAATGTTTTATGACTGGAATAAAAGCAGACAGCAGGTATCCACAGCGCGGCATGAGCGTGTGGATTTTAATAACATGATTGAACATTTCATTATATATGCTACACTGACCAATGGAGCGCACGGCAAGTTATATAACCTAGAAAATCTGTTAGATTACATTTCTACAAACTTTTCAATTAATCTGAAAGCCCCTACTCTGATACAGTGCGTTTTATCAATGCTTAAAACACTAATAAAATACCAGGAAAAATATGATTGCCTTCTATGTCTGATGAATGTGCTTTCATGGATCTTTATTCTAGTAAATGCGTGTGTATTAAAGACATTCTGCTATACAGCGAGCCATACCATATACAATTAGCAAGGCAAGCCTTAAGCGAGACTAAAAGCTCAATATTCCTCATGCATTTAAGGACAATAAAAGCACAGTAGTTAATTTCATAGCTAAAGTGGACATCACTGAATGTGGTTCTGCTATTGATCTGGTTTTAGCTTTTAAATATGTCTGGATTAAAGAGTGCATTACAGAGATGTCTGTCACATTAAACCGGTTTTTAATTCTGATCCGTTTGATAAAATCTGCTATTGGATTACACAACAAGGATGTGTGGGTGAAGTGGTAAAAGCTCAGGGAGGGTTAGTATCCAGGGGGAGTTTGGATACGAATCCCGTAAGGATTGAACACTTAACCCCAGGTTGCAGTGGGACTGTCACTTAATACTGCTGTAAATTGCTTTGGATAATATTGTGTCTTCTATATTAATACTTACTGGAAAGTATTTCTAGATGAAAAGAAAAGCACAGAAAAGAAGAATCAATGGTGGGTGTGTTTTTTCCCCTGACCACTGGGATCATTATTAGTACGGTCTGATCAAATATAAGCATCATTTATGCATTTAATTGTGCTATTAATAAGACTTGTGTGACTACTGCCATGTGAGTGGGGGAACAAGTCAATATATCCTCTTTTCTATCTTGTACAATTATTGTCTTTGTCAACTGAGAGAACCAGGAATATAGTGTGTTTGTATCCATCTGTCTATTTGGGTATATTTCATGTAAGAGTGCACATGGGGACGATAGCTTTGGCAATTATATAATAAAGAGTAAGAAATGCTTTTAGCCTCTCTAAAGTAAAGTAAAGTAATACAAAGAGAGAAGGAGGATAGATGACATAATATATTATTTAATTATTGATATGAGACTCATTGGAAACATTGAATTGCATTATGGCAGACATTCTCCACCAGTCACCAAAGACAGAAGATTTCTATGAATTTTATCTATGGCATTTGTTTTAATTAGTGACACATTCTGGCTAATATTGATAATTATTTACATATTATGAGTGATAACCTATTAATGGCTGATATTTAAACTTTGTTCTATTTTGTCTTAATGAAACACTAAAAAATAAAATCCATAATTTTAAATGCTATCATCACAATATTATATGCATTATATGTTTGATAGAGATTACATTTAATTAACTTATTAATTATAAAATGTTTTAAACCATTAACTTCAAGTGAGCTAAAATGTAAAATAGGGTAAATATTTAATGAAACAAATAATAATAAAGTAAACAATGTCATAATAAAAATGTAAGAAAACAGCAAAATATGAAATAAATAAAAACAATAAACATTACAGCACAACATTATATGCATTATATGTTTGAAAAAGATTACATTTAATTAACTTAGGCTATTAATTATTAGTGGTTATTATTTATCATCATTTAAACCATTAACTTCAAGTGAGCTAAAATGTAAAAACATAAAAAAGGAGAAATATTTAATAAAAATGTGAATAAAATAAAAATAACAGCATACACAAATAAATATCCAATTTAATCTGATAATTATATTGCGCATCCCCAAACAGAAAAACTTACAAGAAATCAACAACATTCAAAAATGAAAGTCTTTCATTCGGAGATTCACAAAGTAAATTCACAAATAAGTGAATTTCAACATGAATGAATATAATATTTAGACATAAAATTGAAATGCTTTTGTTGTGGCTCTGTTGACGTCAAATGTAAAACTCAGTCTCAGGCTGTTCTTGAGTCAGCTCTTGTCCAAAAAAAAACAAACAAAAAACAGACCTTTATGTGTTTTATCTCACTATAAGCACAGCGTGGACGACAGAAATATAGCCGTTCTCACACAACCCACACACATCCTGGCCATTGATTCAGTCGTATCTCTGGTAACGTTTGCTAAACACTTGTGTATAATTCATGGTTTGTCCACAAAAGTAGCTAGCGATAAGAGCTATCATGCTTGTCCAGTCGGCTCATCTTTAAGGTTAACAACATTTTACATCACAAAAGGCGTTTTAAATATAGTTTGTTGGGGGGAGGCAGACAGGCCCGTACAGGACTGAGATTAATAGGGTTGTCAACAGGCCAAACTATCAGTCTTCAGCCAAAAACAGGCCAACAGAGAGCGAGAGAGAATGTGTGAGGTAAACAACTCCAGGACGCTAGTAAGATGCTAGCGAGAAATGCTAACCAAAGTGTTACACCGTCTCTGTTGCTGATGTATAAAGTACTATTCTGCTTTTCACTAATATGTTTTTCAATCATTTATTACATCAAGATCCACTGATTATGTTCAGTCACCTAAAACATTAATTTAGATTTATATGACCATTTTCTCTGACCCTTAAAATTAAACAGTTTAATACTGTAATATAATTTTGACTGATTCATTAAAAAAAAGCTGACAAAAAAAAAAAAGAATCCACTCACAAATCAAACATCACTAACACGTCTTCTATAACTAGAAAAAAAACTGCATAAAAAAGTACACATAAAAGAAAGTACACATTTTTTTAGGAAATATAAAAGACAGGCTGGCAAGCAAATGTATTAAACTCAGCAAAACCAACAATACTCTCCATCTGAGGAGAGATCATGCTATGTTCGCTGGCTGATCGCGGTTCATGCTGTTGCTGGTGGAGGTGTATCTATGGTAAACGCTACACTTGCTCTCAAATGCGCTCCATCTGTTACTGTACTTCCGCCCCCGGAAGAGAGCAGAGAGGTCTGGAAGCTTCTAGATCTGAATGTCATCATAATGTTCTTCTCTCACCAAGCTTAATCTCAACGGTCTCTACAGAACCCCATTGCCATTTACACGGTAAGACTCTCTCACTGGTATGTGCTTTCTCATGGGGAACGCCGAGCCAATGTGCTACATGTGCACATTAAATATTTAGGGGCCTGGAGTTAGTATCCATTAGCGTAAAGTGTACCTGTCCTTGTGTATCACCATATTAAGCAGTTAATGGAAAGGACAAAAAAGACATGAAAGGATAAATGAGGTTAGCAAGTTCAAGGTAGGCTATATTATTATTTAAGCTAGAACATAAAGACACATCATACACAGAATGTAATAATATACCATACGTAATATCGCACCATCATAATAATTTTAGGTGGAAACTTTTGGCAGTTTTAGTAATTCCTTATAACATGAACAGTATTTTCAGATACAAAAAGGAAGGTAGGTAAATTAATAAATAAATATTTTATTATAATGAAAAAATTATATATGTATATATTATTACACTCTAAAAAATGCTGGGTTGTTTCAACCCAATTTTGGATAAAATATGGACAAACCCAGCCTTTGGGTTAAATTTTTACATTACATTTTTAACCCAAAGTTTGGGTTTGTCCATATTTTACCCAAAATTGGGTTGAAACAACCCAGCATTTTTTAGAGTGTAATAACAATTTTAGCACATTATTTTGAGTGTGTGTATGGATCAAACAGACGCTTAGAGGCCCTCACAGCGACCGGCTGATCAGTCCAGATGTGCAACACTCACGGGGAGTCAGCGATATAAGAGTCTGTGAAAGAATAAATGGCTAGTGCCTTCCAGAATGATAGAAGAATAATCACTCTCCCCACACAATAATCAATCTGTGCCAGCATGTGACCAGCCTCAGAACTCGAGCCACGTGGACTCAAACTCACTCCAATCTGTCATGTTTGGACAATGTGACCACGAGAGGTGTGGCTAAAACACACACACAAACACACGCATATGCTCACATGATGTTGTTGCTACTCTATAGCAGGCCTGATGTAATAGTATAGTACCTTACAAAATAGCCCAAAATAAATCAATAAATTTCAACATATTGTCTGTCTGATCATTCCATACAAAATTCTATGAAGCAGCACAGAGCCATATCCTTGAAATCTCTCACTGAGAACAGACATGCATATTATAATATATATAATATATATATATATATTCCACTTCTCAACTTTTTGTGGAACCATTAAATAGATATCGTACAGTATATTCACTCATATACTGTATATATTTTACCGTTTTGATGACCAGAAATTATTTGTACCTGTCATATTCAGCGGTGTATGATTTTCCAGACAGAAGGGATCATTTCTTGATCTGACTTGACATTTAATGTAAAGGATCCAGTCTCTCAGTTCACCAGCTCTCAGTGGTCCTGACCTGCAGTAAGCACTTTTATCATTAACCTCACATTAAAACACATGTTTGCTCCTCTTTAGTGGGTCACTCTAATTAACCCACTTACCAAATGAGTCATATAGAAGCTCTGTTAGGCTTCACTTCTCTGTAGTGCAATGTCTTGACATGAACAAATTCACACTAGTGGTGTGTGATATTGACAAAAATATATATATATATATATATATCTTGATATTTTGGGGCATTTTTTCGATATTGATAATTAGACAATGCTGAGTTTGTTTTTGTGCTGGTAACTTGGCTGGTCTAGGCCTGTCATGGATAAATATATGAAACTAAGGGTTTATATACACGACACCATTTTCAACTATAAACTGAATTTGTTTTAATGCATTTTGGCCATTCATTTGTACGACAATAACATTTTGAGGGACTGAAAAAGCAAACTGGTGTCAAAGTGCATGTTTTTCACCTCACATTGCATTAAAAAGACAATTACGATATTATCGTAGACGATAAATGCCGCACTCCCCTAATTCATTCATATACATAAATGTGTGCAAGTTCTACAGACAAGAGCCTTAAGGAGTGCAATCACAGTATGTGTTTTATGTATACTGTATATCAGGACTCTAATGGACTAAGAGTCAAGACGGGAAATGAACAAAATATTACTATTTATTTATTATTTTATAAGTTAGCTTTATGAAGGACAGTCATTCACCTGTCATTTTTCTCAAGCATTTACAGTGTTTAAAAGCAACACATAACTATCCTTGTTCTAGCCTCTTCATATTATAAAATGAACCTAACACAGCTGTAGGAAGAACTTCTCGAACATTTCAAAATCAAGAAGGCTATTGGATGGATGGATGGATGGATGGATGGATGGATGGATGGATGGATGGATGGATGGATGGATGGATGGATGGATGGATGGATGGATGGATGGATGGATGGATGGATGGATGGATGGATGGATGGATGGATGGATGGATGGATGGATGGATGGGATTTAGACATGGATCAAATGTTCAGCTCATCTCTCAGCCAGAGATCCTGCTTTCCAGCTAATTGAAAAATGGAGTCATAGGTTAGTAATTGACAGCACACTGCAGTGGAATAATTCACTCTTGCCCCCGCTGTGAACCCAGAGGAAGAATAGATCAAACTAAACACGAGAGAGTAAACATGATTTGTCGATTTACTGGTGGAGAAATCTCTCAATATATACCGAAAACATTCCACACATTTAAATCTATCTATCCATCCATCCATCTATGATAGTTGAGACAATGTATTATTAAAATGACTTAAAGTTGTGTACCATATTTCTTTGGTTTTAAATAAATAAACAAATCAAAAAAATTCATAAAGACATCATCATTATTTTAGGAAGTTAAGTTTTAAGAGATAAAAAAAAAAAAAAAATGTATTCCGTTATCGTACGTGTTGTTGTTACAAATAATAATCGAAAGGTGCATAGTTGTATTATATATCCGCATTAAATCCTCATTCTAAGAAGCACATTTTCATGACCTTGAGGGCGATGCTTGTATTATAACAGTAAAATTGTCAAACCTGTCACTTCATTCAAGGCATATTCATATTCCATCCAACATGTACTAAAATGTATTAACTAAGATTGAAATCGAAAAAACAAAACAAATCAGTTTCTTAACACAACATAAACAATTAAAAAAAAAAACGTTTACTGTAAAAATCCCCTTATCAAACTGGATAAGGTACAATAATGACCCTTACATTATTCAGAACAGTATAAGATCTATCCATCAAGTTGGCTACAACCTCTGCACTTTAAGAGCGTTTCAAAAACGTGTGATAAAGATGCTCCCTGACGCCTCAGAAACTGTATAAATATGAAATTGAGCTGTGGCATGAAGTTTCATCTTCACATCACTGGCTGTAAATTCAAAAACTCAGGCAACATCAAAAAATGGTGATGAACCTTAGAAGCTTAACTGAATTGATTCGAGCTTGCTCAGCCCCCATCCCATTCAATTCCCATGCAATCAGTGATATAGCTTCAGCTTTTATCTTTCAGCAAAAAATGGGTGTTACATAATCTGTCTGCTTCTTCCACCTGCCAGTGACGGTCAGTAAGCCCAGGGTATGGCAGAAATCTACCATTAGCGATGTTTAACATAGACTGCCGCAGAACGTTCTCATGTGTCCATACACTGAAATAACAGACATCTGACTTACAGAATGTGAGAATGCATCCGCACCAGACTCTTAAATAAAACATAAGATGTCCGATTTAAGACTCTGGAAAAATAAAACATTTCCGAAAGTCATAGGCAAACATTACATAAGCAGAACATGCACCTTCAAGAGAATCTGAGAGGACTTTCAGTTATCGGTTATACAGCCTCAAGCCATCTGACTCCAAGTCAAAGCTCCATTAGAATCCCACTTTGAGTGCCAAATGTCTCCACAACATTTCAAAAAGAGAGTATTGCTGCTATGGTATGGCCAAAGTCTTATATTGATAATAGTCATTTTAAGTGAAAGATGAATGAATTAGTTAGGCTAAATATTGTTTGTTGAAATATGGTAAATTAAAAAACTTCATCTCAAGATTTGATAATTTCTCTAATTAAATTGGGACTTTACAAAGACTAAAAGGTATAATTACTTCAACTCAAATTAATATCACTGAATCATTCACTCAACCAAATCAATTCAATCAAAACACTGATTCATTCAGGAACTAAATGTCACTGCTTTGTCATTTCCGCTGACGGATGAAAAATGCACAAAGAAACTGTAAATGTACGTTTATTCAATATTTAGCCTACTTATAGTTTTTATATGACAGTTCTATAAACAAGATCACGCTAGCAATTGTGCTGATGATCAGCAGTCTTGCTCATGAGATATTGCTTAATTATATGGTTGTAATTGTGGATAAGTGTTCCAATGGTTATTAATGAATATAAATATGTTAATGTGGCAAGTTATAATGTTGGAACTGTAAACAACTAAACATCTTGATTTGTTCAGGAACACATCCTGCCCTGTTTTCTATTTTCTGATCTTTTTTCGCATCACTTAATGCTTCTTTGTCGCTCACATATGAATTATGTAAAGCAGTCCTTCTCAATGACAGCTGCACAAATACAGTAGGGGTATCGCAGAATCTTTAGCGTTATTATGTGGACTTTTCACTGTTATATCATCCTATTATTGTCATTATACTATTGAGTCCTCTACACCCTCTTACTGGGTAACACAAGGAAGGGCAATTTCTACTCCCAGACTAACATTACTAAAGTGGCTTAATCCTCCACTTCACAATGAAACCACTATGAACTGTCTCAACCTGTTCCTCGGTTCTTCATTCGCACTCTTTATCATCCAGAGACACAAAGGATTGTGGGGTCTTATGAGGTCCCTGGCTCTATGTTGTGCCCATTAACGGCTTTTCCCTGTGTGATTTTAATGTTACACAACGCTTGATCCGACTGTCGCTTCAACGAATCTCTTTGCTTGTCTTCAGCTCGCACTGTAATGTAAGTTCAGCTGAGATACAGAGTGAAAGTGGAGACATTCCTGTGCGAGACGTAAGAATGCTTGATTATCCACAAGAAGATACGCAAGCAAATATCCGAGAGTGTTAACCACTCTATCTATCTTTGGGCCCTCATATTCCCCTGGAGAAGATAAAATAGGTCAATAGAACAAGATTCTGCAGAGCTTTAAATGTACAGGATACCTGGTCAAACAAATATTTTCCAAATAAAGGTGCAAAAAAGGACTAATATGGATTTGTATCCAGAATCTTCATTCAAACAAGTTAAAAAATGAATAAAAAATTTGTGTCGACAATCAGAAAACTAGTTAATTAAAGTAACTACTGTAAAAAGCCTAAGATGTTGCTTTAAGCTGCGTTCACACTATAAGTGACAAAGCGACACGTTATTACCATTCATTTCAATGGGGAGCGGGCATTTTCCGGCGAAACGCGCGATCGATCGCGGCCGTTGGCGACCTGATGGGGCATGTCTGGCGATGCGACAAAGTTGAGATTTGTTTAACTTTATGCAAATGAAGAGCGACTTTCGGGAGCGACAACCAATAGGAGTGAAGTCAGTAGAGCGTGCGTGATCATCCGTCACTCTCTGACAGTGGCAAGTTGAACGAGAAGCTGATTTTAGCAGTCAGAAACGGTCCTATAAGTTGTGATATATCTCCGTGTACATACAGTGGTATTCACAGTACTGACTCAGAGCCTGATTGGTTTTGTGAACCCATATAGACCGGTATTTGCCCGTTTGTTGCAATTAAATAGCCGCGATGGCAAAAACCACTCACAGTTTCTCGTTCATCTTTAATATTATGCATGTTATGTACTGATTCCATTTATATTTAGAATTTTCCTTCCAAAATGTTTGTTTGTAGTGGCAAGAAAACAGATTTGTTGTCTACAACATGGACAAACATCCGTGAATGTCACTCACAAACATTACTAGGCAACCAGTAGCGGGGACGCCCACTAGCGACCCGACAAAGTCGCTTGTAGTGTGAACGTAGCTTTAGGCTTTTGGTGTCTTCCCAGTCTTAAAGTGGGTCAGATGGGTTCAGGATATTAAATGTGATGATCCTGAGTACAAATGTCCGCCTACCAACATTAGTAATCAGCAACAGAAGAAAGCAGCTTCCTATTTAAACTGACTACAGGCAATTTCTGGTAATAATATTCTCATCCATTACAACTTATCATTGTCAAAACAAGAAATGGCCACTCAAAAGAATGGATTGTGTTCTTAAGGAACTGCATCATGGGGAAAAAAGTTAATTTTCAAATATCCCACGAAGGAAGATGACAAATGCCATCATCGCACGCAATACCACTAGTTAATCATGAGTAATTCCAGAGTCTAAAAGAACACATTCTCTTGGGGACAAATAGAGTCACAGACGGCGGCGACTATTATCCCTCTATTCATTAATGTGCCATGCTGGCAAATGGAGCCGCCGAAAAAGCCAGGTGCTCTCGTGAGGTTTGGTTTAATTTGCCAACTCTTAATAAATCAATGCTTCTGCTTCCTGTGCTCCTGTGAGCTCCTGGGCAGAAATGGGCCATGGTCACAGCATGTACTCAAATGAGGAGAGTTCAAAGTAAATGTTTGAAAAAGATGTCAGCTTTTTCTTTCTTCACACCTTCTTATCCAGCCAGCTTTATAATTTCTATCCGAGTAGTGCTCCTACAAGTGTAATGACGGCCAATCGTATTGGCCATATGCCTATACAAGACATAAAATAAGGGAAGATCTGGCAACAGTGGATGCCTCCAATAGTAAATTATTATTCTCCCTCTGCTTGGGTAAAACTGACCAAAAAAGTCCGTTTCATTTTCTATTTTTATATTAACCAGGTCACCTTTCTTATTCTGTGCCCATTCTTCAAAAACAAACTTTATATATCCATAACCTGATGCACTATGCAAATTGCAACAAGTCAGGCTCTGCGATCACTAAATCAACTTTTCTTGGCTGTAGAGATCTCTAATAGGCAGTGTGGCGCCTGGCTAATTACCCTGTGCTCATTAAGTAGCCTCCTCACAGGGAGTACTAATCTTGTAATCATCACGAGTTCTGGGCATGTTAATAACATGACTTCATGCGTGACTTTGATCTCATACATAATTAAGCAAACCAGCAGGAAGGCAGACAAACATGTTAGTCTTCATAATGCACCCTGATGGGCACAGAAATTTGGAATCAGGCAGTAATTGCCATGTTTACATTTAACGGTGCTCTAAAACAACTAATTTAGTGGGATGTGCAAACCCATGACCTTGACATTGGATGGATGGATGGATGGATGGATGGATGGATGGATGGATGGATGGATGGATGGATGGATGGATGGATGGATGGATGGATGGATGGATGGATGGATGGATGGATGGATGGATGGATGGATGGATGGATGGATGGATGGATGGATGGATGGATGGATGGATGGATGGATGGATGGATGGATGGATGGATGGATGGATGGATGGATGGATGGATGGATGGATGGATGGATGGATGGATGGATGGATGGATGGATGGATGGATGGATGGATGGATGGATGGATGGATGGATGGATGGATGGATGGATGGATGGATGGATGGATGGATGGATGGATTTTAAATGTAACTGACCTGAAAACACAGCATTTTATAGCTTTATACAAATCAAGTGTGTGTGTGTGTGTGTGTGTGTGTGTGGTGTTGATTTGTGATAGTGCGGTGGCTATATCTGCATGAATAAGCACAGTCTAACGTTGGCAGTGGTGTTACTGTTATCTACAATACTTTCCTATTTTTCTTGCACCTGCACAAAGCCGTTTATCATCTGAACGTGTGGAGAGTCTCTTAGGAATATTGTGTTACAAAGTGTGATGTTTTGTTTCCTTTCTCTCATTATAAGAAGATATAGCACAGGTCTATGGGGAACTGGAAGTCACTGGGTCACACTGTTAATGGCCGTCCATTTTGTGCTGTCAGTTTCCATCCCTTGTTGTGTAAATCCCCAACACAGTACGTCACATGCTCCGTTTGTGAGTCGCTCAGACAAGGACTGCTTGTGTGGGACTGATGCACACACACACACACACACACCCACACACACACACACCACACACACAGCCTGAAGGCCAGTGAGATGATAGCAGCTTTCTTGATTGGCCGTCTTATAAATCTGTTGTCTACTGTATTCGACCCCTATTCTATTCAAATAGTTTCACTGTTGGACAGACAAACATATATTATAATATGATGATTTGCTGTTCAAATAACATTTCTTATTATTATCAATGTTGAAAACAGTTGCTGCTTAATATTGTTTTGTGAAAAACGGTGATAAAAAAATGTTTCAGGCTTCTTTGATGAATAGAAAGAATACAGCATTTATTTGAAATAAAAATCTTTTGTAACATTATAAAATTAATTTAATGCATCCTTGCTGAATAAAAGCATTAATAATTTTTTTTTTAATTCTTCTGACCCCAAACATTTGAATGGTAGAGTATATTTTTTGAGCATTGATCACAATATTAATTTAAACATTTGATCTAGAAAAAGTGTCTTATTGTTCCACTGCGACAGATACTAAAAATTGCGATAAACATAACATATTTTCCAATAAATCTCTTTTTCCCTTCCTGGCCGGGTTCTTACCACCCGGGGCCTTATGGGATCAGACAGGGGTGAGGTCACATGACCAGAACTTTTGGCAGCTTGATCTGCTGAACTCTCCTGTCAGGTTAATCTCCTTTAGAGCATTCAGTGTTTCTAGTGATGGTGGGATGGGATGCGAATGAGGACAAGTGAAGGTTAGATTATTGTGTTTGATAAATTAAGGGCTATATTAAAACACTCTTATGTTTCACATTTATGAAACTTCCATCTGGACACCTGCGAAAAGCCAAATGACAACATTACAGTATGCTAAAAATAGCTTTCAATCTAACTACTCATTTCAACAAAAGAAAATGTTTGAATTAATTCCAGGCTATTTATTTAAAAATGGGACTTTCAAGATTGCAAGAAATGCAAAGTCAGTTCTAAAAATTTATAATTACTTCCATGTCAAAAAAGTGCCCAAGAAATGCTGTAATCAGGTCTATATGTATGTACAATAACCGAAAACCTCACTAAATGCATATACTCAAGAGGATGTCCCTCAGTCTTTTAGCATGGACAAAAAAGGACAATACTTAATCTATCTCCTATAGAAGGCTTAGAACTTGTGAAAACATTCCCTTTCACAATGATCTGACTGGGACTAGCGTGTCCATTCTCTACCTAAGGCCCTGTTTACATCTGGTATTAAGATGCTTTTGGTCGATCGGATCACAAGTGGACGACGCTAAACACGGGTGTAAACGGTATCTAAAATGTTTTGAGCTTGTCCACTTTCAATCACTTCCGAGGTAGTTGAAAACGCATTCGACTGGATTTTCTTTCGTAGTGTAGACGCTCATTTTTGTCAAATGCATTTGAATGGCCACAAAAGGCCACCTACTCTCCACCTACTGACCTAGTAATGCGTAAACAATATAGGAAGTGCACTAGCCAGGCGGGATTTAAACTTTGTTGGTTGAAGACGAAACACACACACAGCGTTCGCTGAGCTTATAGACCTTTTCCTCGAAGGACAGAAGTGATTGTGCAGGTGTTGGATGTGAATTTCCCCATACTCACTAGCTGTTGATTATCTATCAGAAAACTGGTGATACACTGACAAATAGAGCTAGAAACAGAGAGCTGGGTTAACTTAGTCTGGAGGAGTAGGCCAAGCGGAAGTCCACAAAGAGGATCCTCGCATAAGTCCCTGGTTTGTTGCTGGATATAGTCCAATGTTGACTTCATCATCCACTGACCTGTTTGCTAAAACAGATCCCATCGACCAAAATGCATCTTAATACCAGGTGTAAACACTAAACGGGGCCTAAAATGTTCATCAGACAGAGTGTTAAACTGATCTCAGGTCAGCAAAGAAACAAATGCAGCGTGAAAGTCCATTCCCAGCAGGCAGGGACACCTGGATCTAAGCAGCTGAGCCCTTGTAAATGCTTCTATCGATCTGTGGGTACACTGCATAAACTCAACAACACTTTCATATAAAGACAGTCTGACTCAGCAAAGATTGTCTGTTGAATTACTCAAAACAAAAATCATTTTATTACTACACATCTTCTGCAGGGATCTCTTGAGAATGGCAGGCTGTTCTTTTATGTCATGATGACAGATTCCTTTTTCATTTACATTTATATACATAAATCACTGTGTATTCATCAGTCAAAAATTTAACTTTTAGTTCCACTGAAGGTCATGTTCCGTTTCGAATGAATCCTCCACATCTTAAAGCTAAAAGTAATGCCCAAAATCCTATTTCAAATAAATACCAGCCCATTCAATGGCATTCAGACTTCTCTATTGCTATCGAGTGGAGGGTCATGTGTTCTTTTAACAAGCACAATTCAATTTCACAGCCATCAATAGGCCATTATTCCAGTGGCTTTTTCCTCTGACTGTTGCATTAAGAGTGCAGTAAGCCCTCAAGAGCTACAGTACTTTATATGGGAGCAGAAGGTCTACAACAACTGAGTTATCATCAGGGCATTTGCAGAGGCTTTGAGCAGTCTGAAGTTTGATTTCTTATCCTTCCTTAACCTGATTAAGTGGTAGGCTAACACACATCGTTGATTTATGAATCTGAGTGAACATTAAGGCAAAGTTTTTACTAGTGCGTTTTCGTTTTAAAACGCATCTAACCTTAGCCCTAACCCCATAGTAACCATCTGTGGTGCCCTAGCAACCACCCAGAACACCCTAGCAAGCGCCTAGTAACCACCCAGAACACCCTAGCAACCGCATAGCAACCACCCATAACACCCTAGCAACCACCCAATACACCCTAGCAACCACTCAGAACACCCTAGCAACGACCCGAACAACATGAATAAGCCATATCTCAGCAGCAGAACATCGTACAGACATGGTTGTTGGCTCGTATGCAATCATGTACCACACTCTAGCAACCGAGTGTCGAGTTTTGCCACTGCAAGCACCATTCACATTTTCTTCTGGAAATGTACGTTTGCCACGGTTACGCCTGTTGTCCACACTACTTCTGAGTTTTCGTCGATCCTCGAAAACTGAGACTTTTGGAGACGCTTCAGACCCAGTTTTAGTTTGAATATCCGGGGTTGCGTTTCAGTGTAAATGGACCAAAACGGAGACTTTTGAAAACTAAGGCGTGGATTCCCACATTCACTCCCTGATTGGGTCTTCTGGATCATTGCGTATCCTTCTCTGTTTTGTCACTGCCCTATCATGTGACCATTACAGTACCGGAACACGACAATAACAGACCAGCCTTGTGGACCGTATAATCAATATCATCTCATAATCAAGATGGAACAGCAAGATTTGCTGACTTTGTTGTCCTTTTTAGCAGCCATTGTGCAGTTAAACTGCATTTTAGACTCTACCTACATGTGCAAGAGGCAAGCTATTAGCAATTGGCAACAGTTTACACTTGAATGCGCATGCCCACTGTGCATGAATGGTCATGTGATGACGTGCTTTCGGTCAGAGATCTTTTCTGAAGCGCAGTAGAAACGCTAGCATGGACGAGAAACGCTGTGTTAAAATGAAAACACACTAGTGGACATAGCCTAAAATAACTTCAATGTCTTTGAAAATTCTAAATCATAATTTTAACATAGATCTAATAACACTTAAGAAAATAATTTTAAACCCCCCTGGAAAAAAAGAAAAACCGTAATGAATGAACAACACTGCTTGTTGCAGCATGTTGGTTTTTTTCTTAGGACTTGAAGAGACTCAATACAGGGTTACACCCAAGAACTCCAAACTAAAGGTCTTTTGCTGGTTTCTATCTTGAGCTTCCCTTTCAAATGTAATTGTCTCTACTACACTCTTGTCTTCAGCTGTAAAGTTTAAGACTAAAGGGTTTGGTTTTTTTTATAGACCATTAACCTACAACTTAGTTCCAAGACTTCAGATTTACTTGTTTCTGAAAGTACAGAAAACCCAACACAAATACCACAGACTCTCAGAGTCACAGTCATATGATTGTCAAAAGACTATTTAATATTTGAGAGAGAGAGAGAGAGAGAGAGAGAGAGAGAGAGAGAGAGAGAGAGAGAGAAAGTGTTATGTTGTGCTAAATGCAAAGATTTTGTTGGATCACACTATTTTCTGCTTGAGAGAAGAGATGAGAGTCTGATACTTCTATATTTTTATGGAAGGTGACAATTCTGTCAAAACATAAGCATGTCTTTCTGACCTTTATTAAGTTTTCTTCCAGCATTTTTCTCTGTCGCTCTCACACACAGCCATGTTTCCACCCTAAAGCTACATCAAACGATTATTACTCATAACCCCCCCCCCCCCCCCCCCCCATCCAGTTTTTGAATGCGCTTTTCTTTACTGAACTCAAATCCAGCGACACATACACTGGGGAACAAACCTCAGCATTATTACATCATGTTTGACCACAGCAACAGTCATTAGATCATTCTACTAAGCAAACAATCACATGGCGCTGCTGTTTGACAGACCCCGAGGGACCAGGGTTCGGCTGACAGTTTGCTGTCACTTATCAGTCGCTCAGAATGCGATGCAGCCGTCCGCTCAAATGGGAAGAGTCTAAATAAGAGTTTGAGAGAACACATTTAGTCATTTTATTGCCAAAATCGTATAGTGGTTTTATCACAGAGCACCCATCTCTGTAAATAAGGGCGCAGACCGTGAACTTCAGTTGAACTATGATGGTGCCCATATTGACGTGCCGTCAAGCGTGAAGATAATGATTATCATTTCATCACCCATATTGATTACCAACAATTCATTTATCATTCGAGGATACGGTTCACGGGTCAGCATCCGTTGTCAGCGGGATGAATGACGAACAACCGCGTGCGCCTGCATGTGTACGTGTGCGCGTGCACATCTTCTTCAGCAGTCTAAACCAGCAGTGCCAAAAACGTCAATTCAGTATGATATGAGAGGGAAGTAAATGATGACAGAATTTCATTTGTGTTAACTTTGACAACAGCATCACTCTTAAACCACTTTATTAAACCAACCTGATTGAAACTCACATACAGCAAATACCCACATCTGGTTTGTTAAAATTTGTTGAAAAGTTTTTGCCAAAGACATCAGCCAAGTGACGGCTGCATATTTTAAATGTATTCCAAATAATAATGCTTCATGCAAGTTCTACTCTCGTACTAAATGGATTTTATGAAATGCAGAACAAGAGAAACATTGAAGTAGGGACTTGCTTGTGATGACTTTGCATGTTGTTTCACTGTCTGACCAGCAGAAACATATTCCTGCTCATGTAGGATGATTTCCAATAAGTCTTTCCTGACGCCGGCCCGCAGACGATGAGATTACCTCTGTACAAAGAGCTCAAATTACCTCGAAGCCTCCTGAGACAGGATATGGGCAGTCATGCTACTTCCTGTCTAAGGATGGAAATTATTCAGAAGCCGGTGATGGCTCGAACGAAGTTGCCTTTTTGTGCAGTAGTAACGGGCTGGAAACCAGTTCTGTCATGTAAATAATTGTGCGTATTGTTTAAGACAATTATTCTGTATTATTAAGTCAAAGTGATCAGCTAAGAAACAGTTAATTCGCTACTGTCCGGAAAAGGGAAAATTGCAGCTTTTTTTTTTTGTACTACATCTATGTAGAATACTACATTTGTCAAAAATACTGCTATTTTATACAAGAGAACCATGATTTTTAACATTTCTTTCTTAATAACAATCTAAAAGTTAAGGCATTTTTACACAAAATGCATTGGTTATGTAGCATACTAAGATTTGAAATGTCTATCGAGGAATAATGAGTACCATTTCACTTGCATACTGCATAATATTCAGCAAGTAGAAAGACATTACTCAATTCAATGATTGATTTTAAAACGGTCTCCAAAAAACTACCTCCATCTGCCATTGGTCGATCAAAAAGATTGCCCCCAAACGTCCACCATTGGTTGAAAATGTTGCCATGTTAGGATGTTTTGAAAGCACCAGAGTTTTACTTTGTCCTAGGGGAGAATCAATCTACAACTGACAACTTTTATTTGAATACTGAAGTATTAGAAATATTTTGGGGAAAAAACACTAGGCTACACATTCTAATCTAATCCGGACACATTCCACTGGACTTTAAAGAAGACAACAATTAGCCTACAATTTTTCTATTCTAGCGTAACGAAAAATTATGAGCTTTACATATTAAAACAGGTTTCACATTTCCATTTCATATCTTCCTACATTGAAAATGCCCGTTCAGCAGACAGACTCTGAAGTGAGCGCTACTACAGGTGAAAGCAAATCATTCCACTGTCACTTCCTTTGTTGTCTGAGCCAGTCAAATCCACACAGGGACTTATTTCTCATCTTCTCTGACCCATCTCATTCTCCATCATCCTTCTCTCGCTCCATCTCTCTTCTGCCCGGTACTCTCGTTTGCCTTTCTCCTCTCACACTGCCAACCTGCATTACCATGCATTACATCAAAGAGCTGTGCTTTTCACAGGACAACTCATGTGACTAACACACTCCGTCCGATCTCATGACACAACTCTATCTAAATGATTGGTTAGGCTGGGATAAATGAACTGCTTGTTTTCCAGCAAAATTGACTTGTATTTACCTTTCATAAATGTTTAAACTTTTCCTCAGGATAAGTTTAGAAAGAAAGACTTGCATTTTATTGCTTTGCATTTCAAACAAAGCAGTTTTCTCAAACCACACTGATGCAAATATAATTTTGTATGTTTGACATAACCTCGCCATACTGTGTGCAGAACTCAACAATAAAAAAAATTGAATAACCATGTATAAAAAAAAAATGAGCTGGTCAAATGATCTTTGCCAGGCATAAAAACCCAATATGATTAACAAATCTAATATTTACTGACACAAGCAGTGCGGGGCACTTATAGAAAAGTAAAACTGAAATAAAATAGACAAGAAATTAAACTTCTTTTAGTTTAGTTGGCAAGGCAACATTTCTAAATTTCATTTAGTTTGTCTGTCTAAACTGAAATAGAAATGAATAACAATCTATAATGATAAGAATATAGATATTTATGGGGTGAATTCAACTTGATTGGGACACTTTTTGCCATTGAGACGAGTGAGGACACAACAAAACTACTGAAACTTTAACTATTAAAATTAAAACAGAAAATATTCAAATAAAAAGTCATTCAAAATATAAAACCCATAATATCCCAATGATACTAAAATAACACTGAAGCGATCATTCCGTCCCGAAACTCTCTCACCCTGGCCTTATTGTTGAGACATGTGTGTTATATGGTTTACCGTAAAAGCCTGAGCAAACAAAACACAAACATAAACAGACAGGTGAGAGGTGTTTGTGACATGACCATTATTTCTCACGTCATGTTTATCGCACACACACTCTTCATCAGGTTTTTTTTACAGACTGTCTAGACAGCGCAAGAGATTTTGCTCAACATGTCAGCTTGATTACAGTGACAGAATAACATTCATATGGCCTTCAATGATGGGGGAACAAAATACTCATGCAATTTTTACAGGCTTTTTCACCATTTTAGCCCATTCACACACCAAGAACGATAACTATAAATAACGATAACTATATTAGCATCGACACCAGCATATTCAGTTTATAAGCTCATGCTTGTCTGTCACTTTAAATGCTTGAACTCGTTACAGGAGTATGGATTCTGATTGGCTGCCAATGTTTTCATCGTTCATCAGCTAGATAAAATCGTTCCGAAAGTGATTCCAACGATATCGTTTCTCTGTGCCGTTTTGGTTATAGCTGTGGTGTAAATTCTGCTATTCTTTAACATTGAGAACGATTTTTAGAACTATATATTCATCGTTATCTTTATAGTTATCGTCCTTGATATGAATGAGCCTTTTGTTAGAATATAAACGACTTAAGTGTTGTTCCATTGCATCTATAACATAATACAACATCAAAGATCAGAAACTGTCCTAACATTAAGCTCTAAGCACACATAGATTTTACATAATATCCTCAAGTTATTGTATTTACATATAGTACAATAGATTTTAAACCACAAAATCTGGTTTATACTAAATTAAAAATAGTATCTTGCATAAGGGTCTTTAAATTAGGAAACTAACAAGTTGCCACTCTGCTCAAAGTGAATGTTGTCTATAGTAAAATATCCTTAACCTTACATGCTGACACATATAACCTGCACATATTTGATTCAGTTACTGAGCAAATCTCTTTCTCTAACCCCCAACAGCTTTGGACAGTTGGTTTAGCGTGTGCTCTTGCCTATACTGAGTGCTAAGTGGCTTAAAAGCAGGTCTAATCTGTGTAGGAATGGCATGCAGTAAGCTATCGATTGAACCCGTGACCCGTCTATAAAAACGATTTGATTATATAATAAAACAATGTAGAGCAACAATTTTAGTTTTTTTCCTCATTTTTTACTGATGCACAAAATAACATGAAATTCAGCCTTTATAGCACTTTATTAACAGGGTACAAAATAAGGTTTTAAATATTTTAAATGATGTTCCCCTTTATAAACAAATAATAAAAAAGGTCCAACTAAATGCTATATTTATCACACAAAAAAAACTGAATTAAACAAAATGAGCAAATTCAGTCCAAATTAAGCGGTATCTAAATAGTTTGGAGCAAGAGTTGGTTTGTAGTTATTGATAAAGTTTTATTTCCATAAAATTAAAGAAAAATAGGAATTTGATTAGTGTTCTAAGCAAGCAAAACACTATAGTTTGGCCAACATTACCATTTTAATTGAGGAAATTTAGACACTTTATGTGTTAAAACTAGATTTGTTTTATTAATTTTTTTAGATTGTCAAGATTTTAGTTTAATCAAACATGTTCTTACAACCAAACCATAAGATTTGGGATTTCATGTGGTGCTTCCTACGTTATGTTACACTAACGTCTTATATTGACAAATACACTAAACGATTCTTTTTCAATGACCAACACCTGTCCGCCCGCGCCTGTTTTCATTCATTGAGGCCAATTTCCATTTTTGATATTTCATAACACAAGCTGTGTGATTTCTCAGTCATGAGCTCAGCGGCGAGGCATTAAAATATAACATTAGTGACTTCGCTTGGGAATTCAGGTCACAGTCAATCGGGGTCGGAATTGAACCGCAGTGAAAACTTCATTACAAACGCTTGAGATTAGTAACTGTAAATACCGGTTGCGTCCATTGCTAGCTTTATACATATTTATTCACAGACAGGCTCAAAAGTGATGCACACACGCCTTGTAAACGGACATATTAAGATACAACGTTTCATTTGCGGATTTAAAGTACAAAAAAAATGTGTATCACAAGCACTGCAGCAGCAACCCTTCGAAATGGAGCAAACCAAACCAACAAGTTGTCGCGTGTCTACTCACGTATCTGGTGATGAGGTTCCGGATGGTGCTGAAATCCATTCTGCTCGAGCCGCTCCAGGTGTGCTGCTGTCTTCGGTTTCTCCTCTAATCTTGTAGATTGGGTACATAAGACGCTAGCTGATCATTCTACCAAGTCTCTGTTCCATGTCTTCTGCGATCTTCTTCTCGGATTGACAACTGACAGTCCTTAACGACTCGTGCGATTATTATATATCTATTGAGCGCCTACTGAGATGATGAAGGCTACTATGTAAAGTCCGAACGTTGTCATAGTGACATGCTCCGGTGTCACCTATATATGTACTGACCTAGGGAAAAACAACAAGCTCTCGTTTTCCAAGGGTTTGTCTTGATATTTTAAGGGACTGGCCACTTCTTCCTTCTCGAGCGTCCCTTCGGGCTGTTCTGTACTGATGTACTGACGTACTCTCTCTCACTCACTCACTCTCCTTCTCGGTGTAGTAGAGCACTCCCGATCGACCAGTCTGGCGCGTCATGAGCGCATGCGCACTCCGCAGCTACACCCTCCCGCCCACAGCCTGCCCTCCGGCTACTCCCTGACAATCAGATTTAAAGGGACAGTTCACCCAAAAATGATTTTACTCACCCTCAAGTTGTTCCAAACCTGAAGGAGTTTCTTTCTTCCGTCGAACACAAAATATATTTTGAAGTAGGCCTATGTTGGTAATCAAACAGTTGATGGCACCCATTGACTTCCATAGTAGGAAAAAAATAACATGGATGGGTGCCATCAACTGTCTGGTGGTTACCATCATTCCGACTCAACATTCATTCCAAAAACATACAGGTTTAGGACAACATTAGGGAGAGTAAATGATGACAAAATTTAATTTTGGGGGGGAAATATCCCTTTATCAAAGAAACTCAAGCCATTTAGATGTATCAAGGGTATATTATGTGTGCTGACTTGATGACTGACTGGAATATTATTTAAAAAATGTTGGAATATGTTATCCAAAGCGACTTTAAATGAGGAGAGTAATAGAAGCTATCAAACCAACAATTATCATACTAAATATTACATAATTTACAAATTATAAGATCATTATAATTAAAATATCATATTGAATCAATTATTATTAAAATGTGTTGTTTTAATACAATAGCCATATTTTTATAATGTTTTTATAAATAATAAAACAAGAACAATTAATAATAATTCTTGACCTAAATTATTGGGCTGTTATTATGAATTCGTATAAATATTTATTTATTCAAATCAATGAAATTTAGTTATAAATATTACATTTATATATATTATCATGAGTTACTTTATTTGTTTTTCTTTCTTCTTTTTTTCCATTTGTGGACCTGTTTATCATCCTGTGCACAATTCATATGCTTATCAAAGTCATTTATCCCTTTACATACCCAAGACAACTTTTTGTTATTAATGGAGTCAAATATAATAGTTACTGTAAATCAATTCAGGTAAACTATTTCTTCTTTTCTTTTTACTCAATACATTTCTTCATCATGTTCTTTTTCTTCCTCATTAAGTTTAATCAGCATAATAATAATAAATACTACATTTATTACATGAATGAATAATATATATTACATAAATTATAAATTTATGACATAGAAGTGTGTGTGTGTGTGTGTGTGTGTGTGTGTGTGTGTGTGTGTGTGTGTGTGTGTGTGTGTGTGTGTGTGTGTGTGTGAATATATTTACAAACTTTTATGTTAGATACGATTTAATCGCGTTTGATCGAGTTAAAAGCACTATTCTATATGAGTTTTGTATTCAGTTACTTTTTTGTGCACCATTCATACATTCTTTCATTCGTTAAGAAAAATAATAATTTACTCCGTTTCAACGTTTAGTAAAAGACAACAAATACAGCAACAACATAATAATAATAATATCCAAATGTTTTTATTTATTTATTGTTTTTTTTAACGCATCTGAATTTTGCGTTTAGGTAACGTTTGTAGAGAGGAACGCTTTCCGGAATCTCACTTTACAGCCGGATGTTTTTCCGCTGCGCACCGTTGCCGTGTTTTCCGTTTACTGTCCGATGTGGGCGCTTTTCGGCGGGTTCCGTTAAAATGGCGCTGTTGTTGCTCCCAGCTGAAACCCACCGTATTAAAAGCGACAGCGGTTAAAAGCACGCCGCGGACCGCTTCTGCTCGCACGGGAGGGGATATATAAGTGCGCAATGGCGGCTCTTGATCAGAAATCACCCAACGTGCTTCTGCAGAGTCTGTGCTGTAAGATAACGGGCAAGAGTGAAGGTAAAGAAACATATTTCAACCGTTTACATCACTGTCACACTCACACAGCTGCTTAGTAACATGATCAGTATGTGTAGCTATGAGTATATGGGGTGTTTCGTTGAAAACAGACAATGTGATGGAGGGTCTCCTCTTCCGATGAGATGCTGTAAGCGGACAGGTTGGCAACACATCAGGGAGATGCTGGTTAATACAGGGCCCCTGTTTCAAATGGCCCTTTAGATCAATAAAGACCCTGATGATTCAAACCGGTTCACACCCTAAGCCCTTATTTATTTAATATGTTATCTAGCTCACTCACGGGTGCTGTCATATTTCAGTGGTATGTGTGAATCAAACCCTGATCTGCAGGAACACATCTCACAACAAACAGCTCAGAAACAGGACATGAGCAGCTCATCAGTGGATCTAGTAGAAGTAGAGACAGCAGACCTACAGGAATATGATCCCTGCTATCAGATAAAGACTTTCTGTATAACCAGACACCCATTTCATGCTTGATAGGCTATAGGGTAGATTTTGACATGGATCCTGTTATTAAACTGAAATGTGTCTTGTGAATATGTATGAAAATGCTTTTGTGTGTTCAAATTTTTTTTTAATGTCTTAAGTTATGAATGCACCTGTTGTTTGTGTATCTTCTCAGCTGACGTAGCTCATCAGTTCCAGTACGCCGTGAGGGTCATCGGAAGTAATTATGCACCCACTATTGAACGGGATGAGTTTCTGGTGTCTGAGAAAATTAAAAAAGAATGTGAGTAATCTGAAACCCTGTTCTTCCCTCATTCAAGAGCAATTATCATTTCAGGAGGTGGCGTTCATAGAAATAAATAATATATTTTGTTTGCAGATTGTTCTGGGTAGTAGGACCAATATATACTTGCCCTGACAATCCAAATATTTGTAACAACATATATTTATGTCAGAAAGAAATGTTTATCATTAAACATTATTGTTTTTGTACAAAATTAACAGCTATACATTCATAAGCACTTTTTGACAGGAAAATGATGTTATATGGGGATTTGTTTATCATTTTCAACCCATTATAATTGATGTTTACAAAACAAACAATTCTTAAAATGTATTAAATTTAAAATATAATAATTCTACAGAATACAGAATTTTCAGTACATCATAGACCGCAAGAAGTTTGCATGGCATAAAATTATGCATGTAATCATCAAGCAATAAACATGTTAAAACAATACTTTGTCATTTATTTATGTTCCCTATTTGAAAACATTAGACTTTGTTAGTTTAGTTTGCCTGTTATTTAATTTAATTAATTTAATATATTGTGCTGCTGATGTTTTTGTTGTTGTTATATGACGATTAAATAATCTGAATCGGATCTTTCAACAATTCTTTAATATTTCAGGCTTGTGTGATTCAAATGCAAAATTTCTCTTTCTTTTTTTTGCCTATTTATTGTAGTGTTGAAACAAAGACGGGAAGCAGATGCTGCCCTGTTCTCTGAGTTGCACAGAAAGCTTCAGACCCAGGTCAGTATCCACAATGTATTGATTTCTTAATATTTCCATACATGATGCATAGATTAGATATGCATGGACTGCATATTGTTTTGTGCACATGTTGATTTTGTTGTGTCTGGTGAACAGGGCGTATTGAAACATAGATGGTCCATCTTATACCTCCTGCTCAGCCTCTGTGAAGACCCAAGGAAGCCGTCCAACCGGGTTCCTGTATGAAATATCTCTCCAGTTATTCTGCACAATAACATAATGAAAATCATTTGACATTTATGTACAAGGGCAGAGGTAATGTTCTTTCCTTTCCACAGGTGTGTAGTTATGGAGCTCTGCTTGCCCAGGCTTTGCCCCGTGACGTCCACTCCACCCCGTTCTACTACGCCCGTCCCCAGAGCCTCCCGCTCAGCTACCCAGAGCGCTCTGCCACCGCGCATAACTCCAGCATGGCCACCAGTGGCATCAGCAGTATGGGGGTGTTCTCCATCAATGGGCCGGGACCGACCCCTCCGTCTCTGCTTACTGGGTGAGTGGCAGTGATGGACTTGCAATTTAAGAGTTAAATGCAGAAATGCGGTGACCATGAGATGTCAAGCTTCAAAAAGGACACAAATCAGCATATCATTTGCTTATGCCACATGTTGCATCTGCTTTGAAGCCAGTAATTCCAAATGGGAAATGACAACATTTATGTAGAATGGCTGCAACACCCATTGTGAATTAAATACACCAATGCGCACGCTACCGTTTCACCTCAGCAGAATCGACAAGTAGTATGTGACGATATATCGATGTATCGAGCACAGCCCAATAAAGTATTAATACGATTTAAAATGAAAACTCTTTCAATTTGAATACATTTTAAAGGGGTTCTATTATGCTTTTTTAACTTATTTTCAACTGTGTTTGGTGTGTAATGTTGCTGTTTGACCATGAAAAAGCTCTGAAAAGTTACAAAGCACAGTCATATTTCAAATGGGGTTATTCTTTATAGAAGTAAACACTGTTTCCGAATCCCTCAAACTCATCGGTTGTAGTCTTGATTTCTCTTTCTGGAACATACACATCACAATATCCCTCATTTAAATCATTCCAATCCAAGACATATGGGGAAAAAGGTTGTGTGTTGTTGCCATGTCTTAGAGAGTTTTTTTTTTTTTTTTCACTCCTACACAAGTCGTGCCTGTGAAGGTGGTTTGGGTTGATCTGCTTTTTCAAGCCCCCGGAGCTGATACTCACGGCTTATGGTTAGGGCTGTTGCATTCCCGATACGCATGCTAAGCACAAAGACTGGGGCCGACTGACCAATCAGAGCAGATTGCGCTTTTCGTAAGGCGGGATGACAGAAGTTGCGATTAATTCTTTTTTTCCCCTCTATTGTTATGTATATCCGAGTGAAACGGCTTATGGAATGACAAAAAAAATGTAGGGCGGCACTTTATTTCATTCTCATTAATTGATTGAATGGTTTAGGAAGTTGGGCTTTGCTAATTAAACTGAGGCAGATCTGAATGTCATTTTTGGAGGATATATAGCGCCCCCACCCTCCACAAAGTATTACCAAATACCAAAAGGTATTATGTTTTATTTAGCGAGCATGTAACCACTTAGATTATAGATAGAAAAGACAATTTACAGCCAATACAGGTAATTTACCATATACTTACTTTATCAAGCCTGTTAACGCATACATCAGAGAGAAAAAAGACCACATTTTGCGCACTCAGGCCATTTACAACTGAAATATATACACATATTTTATTTTTTTAGCTTTGTAATAGTTCGACGATCGAATCAGAGGCATGCATTTGTCAGTCTTGAGCCAAGGATCACAACCATCTAAGACAAATGAGCCTATGCCTAACTGTTTAGGAGTTATGAGCGATTTCACGCTTGAACCCCTAATAAACATTGTGTTAAAAAAAAAAGTCCATTTTTGATTTCATGGTGACTTTAAAGAAACCGAAAGTAAAACAGAGTATTCAGGCAGGGGTTGAAAACAGGTGCTGCAACAATGTAAATTATAAGATTTTTTTTAGTTATTTAACATTAAATGATGTAAATGTATTCTAGTAGACCCCATAAACAAAATGATGAACCTGTAAATGAGCTTAATAGGACCCATTTAAAATGTAAATTATTTCTGTGATGTAAAGCTGAATTTTCTGCATTATTACTCCAGTCTGCAGTGTCACATGATCCTTCAGAAATCATTCTAATATGCTGAATTGCTGCTCGAGAAATATTTATTTTTATTTTCAATGATGAAAACGCCTGATACTTTTTTCAGGGCTTATATGATGTGAAGTATCAAGTCAGATATTGTTCGCAAATGTAGCATTTAAAGATCATTGTCTATTTATGGGTAGAATTTTATTACAATCCATTAAGATATGTTCCATTTCTTTGTTTCTGGTTTGTTTCAACACCCATATTTATTCTTTTTTTCATTAATTGTCTTTGTCTACAGGGGAAATAATCGTGCTCGTGTAAAGTGGTTTTCACTTTATGCTTCATATTATACTATACATTTGCAAAAAGGTCTCTAAAAAGTGAAGCTATTTCTAAGAAAAGATCTGGTAAAATTAGTTTGCAGGCGCTACTTGGTTTGATATTTTTTTTAAGCTCAGTGTCTGTCTACACACTGGTCATTATATTCACTGAAACTATTGTTTTACATTAAGTTGCTGTTGTGTCCCGTAGCAATGAACCTTCGGTTGATACATGCTATGTTTCATAAAATTGAATTTGAAGTGCTTTATTTTGCTTCATGTTGTCCTTTAGCCCAGTAACAGTCAAATGGGTTTTTTCTTCTCTCCCGTTTTAATAGTATTTTTTTTCAATAATCACAGCTATTGTATTTGCAGCATGTTTAATTGAATTGCCACACGCTCATCTATTATTAACACCGCTGTCTAGCGCCTGCAGCACTTAAGATATTTAAATATGACCGTGTACTCCAAGCCCTGAATTAATTGATTGCTGGATCCATTTGACAGTAAACCTGTCGAACCCACATCATCATTAAAGTGTCTGTACTTCAGTGTCATTATTTGTTAAAGCTCACCATTACGAGGTAATGAGTGACTTCCCACAGATATTGCTAATGGGCAGCAAGGATGCGTCTCGAGACAATGACGTTTGGGATATATTTATGTAGAGGTCAAATTACATCAATATTGAGGTACATTTATGTAGCGAAAAAGGCACAAAAATACTGAGCACTTTCCTAGAGTTTGACCTTCTGTAGAGTTCAGCTGTTAAATGAAGTGCAAATGTTTTCAGATAAGCATGAGTGTATTTATATGGGAAACTTTTGCCACGTATATAATTTTCTGCTTGTTTTTCAGACTCCAGCCCGTCGGTGAGTCTATGAGAGGGTCTCGTCTAGCCTGGACTCTCCCAGTGTCCAGTTCACCCTCTGGGGCAGGTGCTGCCCCTCGTCCCACCAGCGCACCCTCTTCCAGTCCGGCACCCAGACTCCCACAAAGACAGAGACGGGATGGAGATGGCAGCGGTGAGTGTCTGCAGCAACAATCACGGTTTACTTAAAGGAAATGATAAGTTCTGGAAACAATTGGGTGAATAATACTATATACTAAAATTAATAAGGTATTTATTAATCATTAATAATAGTATTTTAAAGTCAAGATGAAACCGATATTCTTTTCTTCCCTATTGTCGTAAAACTGCTTCTCGGACTAGAAAAAATGTAGGGCTAGACTCGATTTTGTCCTTCTATAGTATAGTTCATTTTAATGTTGAGACTTTAATTCATATTAAAAGTATCAAAGCTTTTTGCGAAAACAGAATCGCATCGACAGAAAACAGCACAGACTCAAAGATTTTAGATTTAAGAAACCATATAATTATCGATTAAAATCGAGAAATTAATATTGTAAATCCAGAGCTAGTGTCCACACTGCTGACATGTTTAACTGTCGTAGCTTTTTAGCTAATTAAACATTTGTTTCCGGTCACTGATTTTTGAATCGAAACTGAAAATAGCCGTTTTGGCCGTAAATTTTATTTTAATTTTTATTACATTAAAAAACATTTAGAATTATCCATTTTATGGTGGTTAAAAAAAATGTGTATAGAAGTGATTGTTTAAAAATGTGCTAAACGCCTGGGAGTTTTATGCAATAGATGGCATAAATATTTCTCTTTGTTTTTCCCGTAGTTTTAGAATGCTTAAGACTAGTGAGAATAGCTAATTGCCTTTTGTATTAGATTTTTCTCCGTTCTTGTAGAGAAAAAGAAATCTCTCTCAGAGGTGTTTAAGATGCAGTCGGCCACACAGCACCTTTTTCTGTGACAGATTTATGAGTATGACCTTTACAGCTCTTTAATTGAAATTCTCTTCTTTCTTTTTTTCCACAATTCTTTCCATCTCTTCTTCTGGCCCAGCTGAGATCGGGGAGTCTGCTCTCGTCCGAGACATTCTTTATGTTTTCCAGGGAATAGACGGAAAGTTCATCAAGATGTGCAGCCCAGAAAACTGCTACAAAATTGATTCAAAGGTGATGCTTTATTAGCTGTATCTTTCTTTTATTATGGTTCTGTCTTTATTTTTCTTTCTCTCTTTGATTTTTGTTAAAGTTAACTACAGTAACTCTCTGTATGTTGCATAGCAACCTCAAACAATCAAAGGAAAATTTGTGAACGGTACTTGGCACATTGTGAGCTACTGGCAAACTTACAGCTTCAAGTCGTGCTAGTTTTTAAAAAAAATGAATACTTTCATATTATTATAAATTATAAAATATTTCTATTACAAATAAATGTTTTGGACTTTCTCTTCATCAAAGAATCCTGAAGAAGAATGTATAATGGTTTTCACAAAATAAGATAAGAATTGTTTCTTGAGCAGCAAATCAGAATATTAGAATGATTTCTGAAGGATCATGTGACACTGAAGACTGAAGTAATGATGCTGAAAATTCAGCTTTGCATCGCAGGAATAAATTACAGTTTAAAATGTATTCAAATAGAAAACAGTTGTTATAAACTGCAATAATATTTCACAATATTACTGTTTTTATGGTATTTTTTGGTCCGTTAATGCAGCCTTGTTGAAAAATTTGACCAACCCCAAACTTTTGAATGGTAGCATATATTAGCATAAAGTGATAAATGAAGAAATACTGTTGCAAGGTCATTGTCATTGTAAAATTGTTATGAATGGAGTCTGCCATTTTTATAAGAACATTCTCATAATATTTGCTTGCTGTGTTCTTAAGCAATTGTTTTAATTACCACACATTTAAATGCCACCATAAATAACACGCTTATAAAGTTTTATTTAATCATAATAAACAGCAAATCAAATCACTGTCATTCATAATGACTGTGCATTTTTAACAAAGCAAGTGTAAGTTTCAGATTTTTTTGGCTAATGCTTTTTTTTCTTGCTTTTTAAGTTTATTTCCCCACTTCGGCAACAGTACAAACACTTTACATGTCAGACTGAGATGCTGGAACAGAATTATGAACAGAATGTTCTAGCATAGCGCTTATAAAAGTACTTTTAATGTGTATTTAATTGAGTTCTTAATAAACAAACTTAAGTAGGGTCACCTGTTATCACTTTTGTAAGTGCATAATGGGAAATGTAGAAGCATTGATCTCATCATCAGCTGTCTGGCTAGAACTAACGTGGCCCATCCATTTGAGCCAAGAAGCCTCCCCAGGCTTTTTTTTACATTCCTGGCAGACGTTGACCAGGAATCATCGATCAGGTGTCCTTTTTAAGTGACACTTTTAAAATGGTGCATCCATTTGTTTGGAAAAGAACAATGTGCTTTTTATGTCCGGTGAGGAATGCTGGATCAAAAGCACTCTGATGGGCCAGACCTGTTTGTTTTTGTTTTGAACGTGACACGTTAAAACCTTGGACCTCAGATGGAGATAAATGCCTTTATTTCATAAAAAACTAAAAATCTAATTCCATATCAATGTCAATTTGTATGTATTACAACATGATTATATGAAGCATAGAATCCATTTTAATATGAGGACATTTACCCAGATAGCATGATTTTAAATAATGTCTTCATATATTGCAAATAATCTATGGTTTAGGGCTATACGATATTGGAAAAAACTGATGTTGCAACATTTAGTTTTTCTGCAATATACATAGCAATATTAAAACCGTTTCACCAGATGACTTAAATAGCTCTATTTGGGAAGAATTGATCATTCTAGAATGATTGAGGTGATTTTGTAGGGGAGTGAATCTGCATAGATAATAATAAACAAATTACAAGAATTAGATGAACACAATAGAACAAAGATACAAATCAAATAAACAGTGCTTTGATTTTCAGGTAAGTCTAACAGTAATATAAACGCTTACACTTGTAAATAACACTGCATAGTCTTCACTGTATAAGTTAAATATAATTTATTTTTAATGCTGCAAAAGGGATTTTCTCTTTGTATTTTGTCGTTGGATTAACATGTCTGACAGCAGCAGGTGTATTAGGCTGCTGTCACTTTATGAACTAATGCACTGATCCAATATAATGATACGCATCCTTTTTCTGTGTGTATTGTGTATAATTATTTTGTATACATATATAAATACACACACATGCATGTATATATTTAAGAAAAAATTGTTATTTATATATAAAATAGTTATATTTATTTATAATATAAATCATATAAAAATATATGTGCAGTATATAAATGCAAATATTTCTCCAATATATACATGCATGTGTGTGTATTTATATATATATATACAAAATAATTATGCACAATAGACACATATTATGTAAACACAAACTTTTATTTTGGATTCGATTAATCGTTTACAGCCCCACGTAAGCCATATGTGACTGTGATTACGAGGATACTCACCGAGACGGGTATTTTAACATTATTTTGCATATATGTGTCCGTTCAAACACAAAAACAGAGCGCAAGTCTCTTTCGTGTTTTCTTGCGCTCGAATGGCATAAAACACTTGAATGTTTAAACTGACAGGACCTTAAATGTGTGCAAATGATAACTTTTACTCTATGATGGTTAGACTTTGCAATTAATCTAATAATCACGTACATTTCAAACCGTGGTGCCTGGTCCGTACGAATCTCAAATCAACTACGAGCAAGTTATCTTGCTGCCATACTACGGATAACAGTGTTTGTGGGACTCTATTTTACATTTCCCTTGGAATATAGAATTAAAGGAATCATTTCTTCCTAATTGTATTCAGTCTGAGGTTTGTCGTAGCTTCTTTGTCTTCATCTGTCTTTGAGGAAGAAATGTAAAAGAACTGGTTGTCTGTTTAGTAATCGTTTGCTTTGAATGAGTCTCGGTGACCTTTCCAATTGAACATTTGATCAAAGACTTAAATGGGCCTTTTATTAAACGCTATTAAAGAGTTTTTGTGTTGAATGGAACCGAGGCAGCCCACAAAAGACCACAAAATAAGTTACAGTCAAGATTAGCTAAAGCCATTTCTTCAAACTGATAGAAATGTCTTTGCCACAGTGTCACATGGGCAGATTACATACTGGCCGGTTCACAGGCAGAATACATTAAAGCAGACTTTGATTTCACACGCATTCCTGCAGAAGATATTTAACATGCATTTAAAAGATAAATACAATCAGTAGTTTTTCTTGTAGTCCATTATTATGTGATCATAACCCGTTCTGCATGTTGACTGTATTTTTTGCTGTGTAGGTGCCGCTGTGTAAGTCTCTGAGAGACACTAGCAGCAGGCTGGCAGAGCTCGGCTGGCTCCACAATAAGATTAGAAAATACACCGATTCCCACAGCTTGGATCGAGCCTTTGGCCTAGTCGGACAGGTAGGAAATGTGACACGACTTACAGTGAACACATCATATACATATACAACCTTAACTTCTTCACAGATCTTATAATGCTTTATTATATTCCTTATTTGAAAGAAGTGAATACTTTAGTTTAGCAAGCATGCATTAAAATGATCAAAAGTAAAGACTATTACATTTATGTGGTTGTCTCCTCTCACCCTTCGTTCTCAGAGTTTTTGTGCTGCGTTGCATCAAGAGCTGAAGGAGTACTACAGATTGCTGTCTGTACTTCATGCACAGGTGAGTCCGGGACAAATGCGAACGTGTCTGTTTGGCCATGAAACATTTATTTGATTAAGCCCCTTTTCTGCTGCTGGAGAAATCTGCAAGATAATATAGTCGGCATGAAACGGAAGCTGCGATAGTCTTTTCTTCCCTATTGTGACGTATCCGAGTGAAACGGCAAGAATTTTTTTTGATTTTGTCCATCGTGAATTGATTGGATGGTTGTGGTTTGCTATTGCTGTGATGTCATGTGAGTGACAGGTTGTCCCGCCCTCACACTAGTAAACGTCATCAGAGGAGAGATGAGATGTCACAGCAAGAAGCAGGGGAAGTTATTTTGATGAAAGATTATGAGCGCACATGCATTAAAAAAAATGATTTGCACAGAAGATAAATCGTTTACAATAAACACTGCAATATTCCATTAAAAAACAAGTATTGTCAGTTTTGATTCATGGTGAGCTCCAGCCAATATATGCGTACCCAATCTGAAATAAACATTAATTGTAGTTAATACGCTTTCTGACTCGCATTAAAAGCAGCTTAATAGATATGTCAGTAATAAGTATGAGAACCAGCACCATTTCTGTGAAAACGAGGTAACGGTTGTGTGTGTGTGTCTGTGTTAAGCTCCAGGTGGAAGATGATCAGGGTGTAAACGTGAGCGTGGACAGCAGTCTGACTTTGAGGAGACTGCTGGTGTGGACCTACGACCCCAAGGTTCGGCTGAAAACACTGGCCGCCCTGGTGGATTACTGCCAAGGTTAGTGATGATACAACTAATTTAAAAGTTACACAATACACTTCAAATATATTCAGCATTAACATAATATTTTATTGTGAAAGATGCATTTAGCACAAAGATATCAGCCTCAGCCTGGTTTCTCTCACAGGGCGTAAAGGAGGAGAGCTGGCCACAGCTGTACATGCGTATGGAAAGACGGGTGACCCCCACATGAGAGCGTTGATCCAGCACATCCTCGGTCTGGTGTCACACCCTATTCTCAACTTCCTGTATCGCTGGATCTATGACGGGGAGCTGGAGGATACGTACCATGAGGTCAGGACATGAACACACACTGCTTTTTTGCAGAGTCACTCCCAGATACCCTTGCTAGAACTTTCCGTAATTAAATAGTTGAAGTTACTTTAACACTGCAAACTTATGTACTCTAGTCTTTACTCTGTGCCTTTCATGTAGGCCATGACTAAATATTCACATTATATTCACTATGATTTTGCTGGCAGGATAGAGTTAAGTGATGCAATGATCGCAATGACTTTAATGAACTTTTCATTTAGTCATTGAGTGTCCTGAAGAGTGTATCATTACTAGTTTATCATCATTAGCCTCGTGTCTCAAGTAGAGTGTTAGAACAGATTTTAAATAACGTCATTACAGTAAGAGTTTGTCTCTTTTCCAGCTTTATTTCAATTACTAAAAATACAGACGTTCCGATTTAACGAGTCGATTTAAAACTGGTTGAACGATTCGTTACTGTAAAATGTTTGTAGAAGTCTCTTTATGACATATACTAGGCAAAATGCATTTTTTATATGCATAAACATATTGTTCTTTGAGTTAATTTACTGAAGAACATTGTAGAAAACATGCCTTAATTATTTTCAACTAGATAGTTTTTGTTCTTACTTTATGGACTTTGCGTCTGCTTGGTGGGGGTGTGAAAAATGGCCACTTAATTGATACAAAGTTAATAATTAAATACAATTTTCCACCACATAATGGAAGCTGATCTCAGGCCAGTGTCCTCAAATTGACTCTGTTGACTTGTGCGCACTGAGAAAACCGCTTGCACTTGAGTGTGATTTAAGTTGTGCAGACACAGTGAACCACAGTCTCCTACACCCAGACACACAGATGAGGACAGATGAGTCTGCGCTAATGGGCCCTTCTCCTTCCACTTCCTCTGTGGCCTTCTGTCTCTCTCTTTCTCCCACAATCACTCTCACATCTACTTCTCCTTGTCCTCTGCCATTACCAAATGGTGTCAATGAATCTTTCTTTACTTAGCCTATGCCCACTTGACTAAGTCTGAAGTCGCCGGGCGTAGAAGAGTTATCGCCCAATCAACTCCCAGCTTCCCCTCCGCATGGGCACCAATCAGACGCTCTTGCCTGTTATCACAGGATTTAATCTCGCCCTCGCTGAAGTGTAACAGGCTTTTTTTACAGTGCAAGCAGTGTTGAGGGTGGAGGTGACAGAGAGGGTTATATCACTAATGTACCCATCGAAAACACTCTCTTCCTGGTCCAAGGGTTTACGAGCTCCTCGTTTCGCTCGGCATCGTTATTCTCGGCAATAGTCGTTTTAATAGTTGCCGTGTTGAAAGCACTGATGTGCTCTTCTACTTTCATTCCCTCCGTCTGTGTAATTACCACAGAAAGGTCATTGCATTTCAGCGACCAGTTGACCAGTCGATGGAGGTCATTTATTTGTCTTAGAGCTGATGTTTCATCAGTGTAAACTTTACGAGACTGCATGCGTGGTACAGGCCGTAACAAAATAACTTTCTTAAATCTTTCAGAAATCCTCCTGACAATCAAAATGTGTGTTCAGTTCTTTGTAGCCTCTGACCCAACAGTGAAGACGGACAGACTTTGGCATGACAAGTACTCCCTGAGGAAGAGTATGATCCCGTCCTTCATCACAATGGACCAAGCCAGGAAGGTACAGCACTTATATCATGGTAGCACATCATGTACTTTACATTGTACTTTACATGATGGCATAACATCAGAGTTTATTGATCAAGGAATGAGACAATTTAGAAAATATTACAAATAATTTTACACTTGTGAAAAATGATGTGCAATATTTTGTATTTTATTTCTATAAAATATACGGTATTATATACATTATTATTGTAAAGTATTACTTTACAATAATAATATATTATGTCTGTGCTTTAGTATTTATTATAAAAAGCGGTTTGCTCTTTACACAGTGCTTGGGTGTTTCAAGTGGCTATTCATTCATAAATATTTATATTATAAATATTACAAATTGAAAATATTACAAATAATAATACACTTGACTTGTGAAAAGTATGATGTGCAATATTTTGTATTTTATTTATATATATATATATATATATATACATGTATACACAAAATCTATTTTAATATATTTGTTATAACATGAGCACAACAAATAATTAATTTGTAAAACAGGTCTAGTTTTTTATATATATATATAGAGAGAGAGAGAGAGAGAGAGAGAGAGAGAGAGAGAGAGAGAGAGAGAGAGAGAGAGAGAGAGAGAGAGAGAGAGAGAGAGAGAGAAAAATACATATACATACTGTATGTGTATACATACAGGTGAAACTCAAAAAAAAAATATATGGTGCAAAAGTTCATTTATTTCAGTAATTCAACTTAAACGGTGAATCTAATATATTATATAGACTTATTACATGCAAAGTGAGATTTCAAGCCTTTATTTGTTATAATTTTGATGATTATGGCTTACAGCTTATGACAACCCCATTTTCTAAATTAGAATATTGTGAAAAGGTTTTCATAAGCTGTAAGCCATAATCATCAAAATTATTACAAATAAAGGCTTGAAATATCTCACTTTGCATGTAATGAGTCTATATAATATATTAGTTTCACCGTTTAAGTTGAATTACTGAAATAAATGAACTTTTTCACCGGTGTGTGTGTGTGTGTATATATATACATCCATATATACATCCATATATACCGGTATATGTTATCACTCACCAGGTGAAGTTTGTAAATTGGATGTCTTATATATTATATTATATATAGAAGTATATTATAACACACCTTTCCTCATTTTTCACCTAACCTACGTCAACCACACAGTACACACTAGGGAGGAAGTGGCTGAGTTTTTCACAGCCAAGCAGCACTCACATTTTCTTCATTAATAGCAAAAACCCAGTTTGATCATTTAATGCAAGACATTACCTAACAGTGATTCATCTTTAGATTGAAACGAGCATATAATGATGCCATCTGATGCGTTTTCTTCCTTTCTGCCCTTCTCCAGGTGCTACTCATTGGCAAATCCATCAACTTCCTGCATCAGGTTTGCCACGACAGGACGCCGCCGGGAAAGATCATGCCCGCCTCCAAATCCACCGACTCTCCCAAAGATGGTGAGCCAGCGCTAATGTAGTTGCTTAAAATAGCCGCATTTATGCTTGCTAATGCGATTATTTGTGGCCATAATGGCAGCTAATAGTTAAATAACCTGCTGAAAGTGAGGGATGGAGAAAGAGGAGAGAGAAGGATTGATTTGTTGTGGAGGAAAGTGCAGTTTTTGACAGCCTGTCTGTGGTGTATTTGTCCATATCGACGCTGGCTGTATTTAACGTCTTTTGCTAGCATGGCTAATCAATGCTCTTAGCCTCCAACGTACATCTCTGTCCTTCAGTGTGATTCTAGAAGGTTCTTTGTTTTCTGGTGTTCTGTCCTTCTCTTTCTTACTCCGCATTGACTTTGTCTGGTTTATTTTTTTCTTTCATCAAAAGTGGTTTGCTCTTTACATGTATAACCTTGCAAAGGTAAATTTTTTTCAATTATTTATTGGCACAAATCTGGCAAACAATGCAGTCACGTTCACCATCATTCTGTAAACCTTTTAGAAACAGTCACAACCAAGGTTATTAGTTTCTATTTTCCAGGTATAAAAACTTTTTTTTTTGTAATACCAGTAAGAAATTAACTTTTAATCTAAGCTTTTAGTTGGTGCAATTAGGGCATTTGCATTTAAGCAGCTTTTATAAACGTGCCTCAGAAAGAAACTTGAGACAAAACATATCTGTTTTAGTCTGGGACTACACTTAAGCCTTGTCTGTGAAACCAGGGAATAAAATTGTCAAAATGTCCATTATGTCTTAAGTGAATGTAAACAGTTGAGAAATAAGATGCGTGTGTATTAAGGGTTTAACGGTTCTCATTAAAATAAAAAAAATAAACGTACCGTACCGTTCTCCACCCACGGTCAGGCACGCACTTGCACCGCGGTTGATCTAAAATCTGACAGCGTATCTATAATATGGTTTGTGTGTGACTGTGTGTGTGTTCTCATCTGAAGCGCGCACACTCTCAGACAGTGCTCAGATATTGAGTTCTCTTTCAAGTCTTGCGCTTGAATGGACAAATTTACACAAAAATTGTCAACATGCCCGTCTTGCGTATCCTAGCTGACATAGTATTTTATGCCTAAGGTGAACTTATACAGTCGAGAAAGACGACGCATGTGTGACAGACAACAATATCAGTATTTTGGATCCGGGCATTGTCTTAAAGCGACAGCAGCCTAATATTCCTCCTGTCTGTGTTTTTAATGTTAATCAAACAACAAAAGACATTAAACACTCACTGCTCTAGATTGAATTTAAACAGTCAAATATGCAATGTTATTTTACATTTGAGTACATTATTCAAATTCTGTACCTGAAAACTAATGTTAGACCTACCTGAAAATATTTGCTCTATTGGATTTATTTTTGCTGTTGCTTGTAGTTATATTATTTGTTCTTATTTCTTTATTTTTTATTTGACAGTAGTCCTTTTTTCCCCTCAACATAGCACATACCGTATTTAAAACCGTTTGAACCGTTACACCGCTAGCGTGTATCAGTATATTGTAATCTGTCCATTCACTCTTAAAGTGACAGCACCCTAATAAACCTGCTGTTGTCTGTCATTAATGTTCAGTAGACAACAAAAGATGAAAAGAAAATCACTCACTGTTCTGGACTGAATAACTTGAATTGTAAGGATTAATCTGTTTTTAATTTTTACAATGAAGACTACTTGTGTACCAGAATGCTACTGTTAGACCTACCTGAAAAACCTAAAGCACTGGTTTTATTTGTGCTATCATTTGTTATTTTATTATACTGACGATTTACTTTTTTTTTGTAAATTCAATTCCAAGATTGGAATCAAGCTTCCTTGTGTTGTGTGTAATGCTATTGCAACAAAATTACCCCATTGTAAAAACACTAATACAAACAATATAATGTGCAGACATTTAGGGCTGAGATAATTGCATTGCTAATTCATCAATGTTTAAATGTGAATAAAAGCTTCAATTAAAATCTGTTCATCGTATAAAGCGATCATTCTATTGAGAAGACATGGATTAAACCACATGAATCATTTGCATTACTGTTACGATTTGCCATGTATAAAATAAAAAATAAAATAAACATGTATATGAACGGTTTTACGTGTGGTATCGAATATCGATGTTTTTCAAGGTATCGTATTGAAATTCCAGTATCGTGACAACACTATTTATTATATCAAAAATGAGTTTAGTCTGTTTTCTACATTTTAAAATATCATAACCCTGCTCATTTGCATGGGAAATATAAGCTTGTAATAAATATCTGGCCATGTTTGCTGCAAGGATTTGCCAGAATATTATATTTTCATAAAGGTTTTTCTTTCTTGCTCTGCCTCATTTTTCCTCTTGACTTTTTCTTCATTCCTCCTCTTCTTCTTCTTTTTCTCTCATGCTCTTGCTTTCATTTAACACCCTTGTATATCTTTCTCAGCGACAGAATTGTTCACTGATCTGGAAGGGGCCTTTCAGAGTAAGATTGATGCTGCATATTTTGAGACCAGTAAGTATCTGTTGGATGTGTTAAATAAGAACTACCAACTGCTGGAACATCTTCAGGCCATGAGGAGATACCTTCTGCTGGGCCAGGGAGACTTCATCCGGCACCTCATGGACCTTCTCAAGTACGTTTGTTTGCGTAGCTTGACATGAATGTGCTTGATTTCATCGTTGATTTATAACCGATCTTTCTCCTCTAGTAAGGACGTTTATTCTTGGAGTCATCCATCTCTCTTTATCTCTCGCTCTCTCTCAGGCCAGAGTTGGTGAGGGCTGCCACCACTCTTTACCAACACAATCTAACCGGTATCCTGGAGACCGCTGTCAGGGCAACCAATGCCCAGTTTGACAGTCCTGAGATACTAAAGAGGCTTGATGTCCGGCTACTGGAGGTACTGAGAAGAAACTGAGCCAAATAAACAAATATCTGATGGCAAATATCACTACATAATTGTGTATCACTGAATGTGGGTCTGGTGTCCTGTTTTGTCCAGGTTTCTCCTGGGGACACTGGTTGGGACGTCTTCAGTTTGGATTATCATGTAGAGGGGCCCATTGCCACGGTAAATGTGGACGTCATCAACACAGGCAGTGTGAAGTCCGTGCACACCGTCTGCACACAGCAAGATTGTTCTAGCCCATTTAGATGCATTTTGTCAATCTACAGCACACATAATATAACATTTATATTTTAATTACTGTTAACCCTAATTCGGTCATTTTTGGTTTGGAAGAGATATTGCATAGTTTTTGGCAGAGGTGTAGTCGTGACTCATGACCCTGACCAAGGCCCATTCAAGAATCGGGCAATACATTTCAGTGACCTAAGATGATACATTTATTGCAGCATTGATTTATAAGATTCAGCATCCATTAAGTAAAGGAAAATCCACGGCTAGCTGTGCATTAAACTATTTTAATGCACGGTGTGGAGGCAAAGAACCGCTGGTGCGAAGCGGAGTGCATTAAAATCGTTTAATTATTAATCGCTTAATAATTTCAGCCTGCTGTGGATTATCCTGCTATGGTCATTTGCCAAATGGGTTAAATTGACGGTTATTTTGTTCAGAGACAGAGATAAAGTAGTATGGTAAGATTATGAATGAATAATAGCATTTTTTTTTAAATAATTATCGAGAGAGATGCTTACCTGCTTCTGTTCAGCATCTCTCTCTCTATTAACAATGAAGCTGAGAGTTTAATTACTTCAAAGTAGCGATGTAACCCCCTCGTTGCTGAGAAATTTAATACAGTGATTCAGTAGCGAAGCTATTTTATTACTAAAAGTCACAGGTGTGTGTGTGCGTACGTGCGTGCATGTGTTTTTCAATGAAAACAGCACATTAAAAGTGATTAAGCTGACTTGGAACTACCTGTGCGTTATACGGTTTTATTGCACACCTTCCAGCCAATCAGAATCAAGTATTTAGACAGACCATGGTATAATGAGAAGTTATTCATCAGATACAATATGGTTTTTGTCTGAAAAATATTTGGTTATAACTATTTTATAACCTTACGTTTCACCCGGAATGCGGAAATAGTTTGCCGGTTTGGGATTGTGTGTTAAACGGTTAGTTCACCCAAAAAGAAAAATTCTGTCATCATTTACTCACCCTTGTGTGTTTCCAAACCCATAAGACTTTCTTTCATCTTCGGAACACAAATGAAGATTTTTATTATTTTTTTCCAGTGAAATCTGAGAGATTTCTGTGTCCATTGAAAGTCTATTCACCTAAAATGCTTCAAAGCTCTCATAAAGAAATCGTAAAATAAATCCATAGTGGTTTAAATGGTTTAATCAAAGTCTTCTGAAGAGACACAATCCACTTTATATGATGATCAGATTTAATATAGGCTTTTATTCACATATAAACATTGATCAGCAAACATCCATAGAGCACTCAAATATGTTAAACGGAAGCTTGACCGTTCATACTTGACGACGCGTGAGAACAAACCTCATTGGTTCTTGCGGAAGCTCAAACGCGCTGGTGTGACAAGTGAATTTCAATGGTTCTTGCGGGTCAAGCAATCGTGCTTGAGCATCCGATTACCATATTTGAGTGCTCCATGTATGTTTGCTGATCAATATTTATATGTGAATAAAAGCCTAAATTAAAATCTGTTCTATAATTAAGTGATCATGTCTCTTCACAAGTGTGGATTTAATCGCTCTATTTATATGGATTTTATTTTACGATGTCTATATGAACATTTTGAAGCGTCAGAATTTTGGGTGAGACTTTCAGTGGAGGAACAGAAATCTGATATCTTCATATCTTCAATTTGTGTTCCAAATATGAACAAAAGTCTCATGAGTTTGTAATGACATGATGGTTATGTTAATTTTTGGGTGAACTAACACTTTAAATGTAAACTATACATTTATCATACTATCCATTATGTTTTGATGCCTAAATTCACTTAAAATGAATTTAAAATGATTGATTTTCATTTATTTAGACAAAATAGTACAAAATTGTAATATCAGCCTTGGTTTAATTGGTTATATCGTTACGGGCAATATTTGTTTAAAACAGTGCATCCCTAACCACAATGTGTGTCATACCTGGATCAGGTGTTCACCCGTGAGTGTATGAGCCACTACCTGCGTGTGTTCAACTTCCTGTGGAGGGCTAAAAGAATGGAGTACATCCTCACCGACATCTGGAAGGGTCAAATGTGTAACGCCAAACTGCTGAAGAGCATGCCGGGTGAGTGCGGTCTTCATTCTGTTAGATGTTTTTGAACCAACCTACATTTTTGTGAGAACCACCTTTCTCAGCAGACCGTTGAGATGTCTGTTGTGTATTTGCACAGAGCTCTCTGGCGTACTGCACCAATGTCATGTCCTCGCTTCCGAGATGGTTCACTTCATCCATCAGATGCAGTATTATATCACATTTGAGGTATGTCCCTCTGTATGTTTGACTTTTTCAAACAGTTGAGCTGTATTATTAATTGCATTGTGCACGGGTCACTGTAGGTATTGGAGTGCTCTTGGGATGAGTTGTGGAATAAGGTCCAGCAGGCTCAGGATCTGGATCACATTATAGCAGCTCATGATGTTTTTCTGGACACCATCATTTCTCGCTGCCTGCTGGATGTGAACAACAGGGTACGATGCACTTACACAGGGTGATTGTGTGCCAATGATGATCCCTCGTACTTATCCTCATTTCCGTAACTCTGTTTCCCTTTGTGTGTGTGTGTGCGCAGTCTCTGTTGAATCAATTGCGCGCAGTGTTTGATCAGATCATTGAGTTCCAGAACGCTCAGGACACACTGTACCGCTCCGCTCTAGAAGAGCTGCAGCTACGCGTCCAATTCGAGGACAAGAAGAGACAGAGAGTAGAGATGGTATGTACAGAGAGAAAGAAAAAGTGCTTTTTTACACATTAAATGCAAGTTAAAAAGGTGATTATATTGCTATCATTGCTTTTCGCTGTATGCAGAATTCATTTTGACACTTTCTGTCAGGTGAAATGAGTACATTATCAGCCATAAATATTTCTTACTAGCCATGAAACTGAACAATTATTTTTGTGCATTATTTGTCTATGATATATTATCATTATCTTTGAAAGACCTAAAGTACTTTAACAAAAATATGAACTTCACATTACTGTTTTTAATCCTTCAGAAGGCCTTGCACCAAAGATTTCTATTGTACGTGCAATACTGTAAACAAATAAACACTGTGTAGAGAATTATAAATAAAAAAACAAATTGCAGGCAATTTTTTTTTAATTTGTGCTTTTAAGAAACTAATACTTTTTTCCCAGCAAGGACACGTTAAATTTATCAAAGGTGCCTAATTTCAAATAAATACTTTTCTTTTGAACTTTCTATTCATCAAAGAATCTGGAATAAATGTATCAGTTTCCAAAATAAAAATGTCAACATTTTTAATAAGAAATGTTTCTTGAGCAGCAAATCATCATATTTGAATGATTTCTGAATGATCATGTGACATAATTTTACTGACACTAATGATGCTGAAAATACAGCTTTGCCATCACAGGAATAAATTACATTTTACAGTACATTACAATCAGGGTTTGAAATTAACTTTTTCACCCACCGGCCAATTTGGCTACTAAATTTAAGTTACCGGCCATTCGGGACTTCTACTAGCCAACAGAAAAAGAACAAATTAACCAGATTTACTACGTCACAGCTTGTGTGTATATATATATAATAAATATTTCATACATTAATTTCTTATTCAAACGAAATCCTGTCATCCAGCAATCTCCTCCCTTCCTCATCCATTATCCTTTTCACCAAAAATGTGTTTTAGGTGGACCGATCAATGCAGTACAAAGAACATGTAGGATGTTGGAAGTCTTTTCTGATTCTGTTAACCAAACGCTTTTTAATCTTTGCTATTCCTTCAATGCAAATGAACAAGCGCGCCGTTATTTGTTGCGCAGTGACGTGCATGTTCAAATAAGCCAGATATGCGCAGATTTTGCGCAATACGCAATTATATATTTAATAGAGCACAATGACTGACGAGTTGAGTATTTGCGCTAAATTTGTGCAGATTTGGCTTACACAAACTTCCCCAGCAAAGTGAGTAAACATAGTAGCACGCACATTTGACCGCGTTACCCGCCACGGTTGATTTTTACCCGCATTTGGGAGGTTGGCGGGTGTTCATTTTAAACACTGATTACAATAGAAAAGTTATTTTTAGTTCTAATAAAATTGTCTCGAAATGACTTCATTTTTGGTCAAATAAATGATGTTAAACATTTTGACAGATCCCAAATGCTCAAAAACACAGGTGACCATTGCTATAACTATGTTAAAAAAAAAAAGCAAGGCTTCTTATAGGCCAGAGCATTCCTAATGGTTAAGTCACATCTTCAGAGTGTCAAGCACTGAAAATAAGAATTATAATCCACTCTTTTAATTGACTCTTGAAAGTGGCCATTAGCAAATGTGTAGGTCAAAAGCAGAGTGGATGCTCCTTTTACAGGGACGGTGTTTATTTTCTATTGCCATTGATTTTTCTTTTCTCTCTTTCTCTCCTCGTGTCAGCTGAATTACTGTGAAAGTAAACAAAGGTGGAACGAGTGCCAGAGTGTTTGTTTCTAACTGTGTTTCTGTGTATTTCAGGGCGAGTGGGGTGTAACAGCAGAGCAGGAGGCAGAAGAGAACAGACGTGTGCAGGAGTTTAAAGACACCATACCAAAAATGTGCTCTCAGCTCAGATTACTCACACACTTCTATCAGGTACTCCACACAGCCTCTCATACACTTTAATGTGCTCGCCCAATAAACCCGTATCGTTTCATGCATGCGTGGGAAAAGTGCTGAAGCAGCAGGTACGAGCGGCGAGAGAACATGCTTAATGGTGTTCAGTAGAGCATTTTATGCTGATCCACACTACATATGCAATGCTCAAACACTAAATGGTCTGCACTCGCCACATTTTATGCTAGATAATAATGTGATGTGGACATTGATCATTTTAATATGAGCATGATTTTCTGATCAAAGCCAATATTCTGGTTGACTCTTTATTCTTGAAAATATATTTGCTTTAGAGCTATTGGAATATTCTTGCAATATAAATGTAATCCGAATACATACATTTTTGTTTCTCACTGTAATCTTGTGGAAATACTAGACATGAAACGGACATCATTGGAATATGCCCAGATTTCATTATTAATCAGTTTTCATGTAAATGTGTGGATATAACTTTTTTTTGCTTCTTTGCACAGTACACAATTTCGTTTTTATAATTACTGATTTTTATTTATTTATTATTTTGTATTATTAATCTGTTTAAAAATATATATTTATTTAAAAATATAATGCTTGTTAAAAAAAGAAGCATTTATTACATTTGAGTTTATAGGAGTTATAAATAATAAAAAATTATATTAAAAAAGATAAATATTTTTGTAAACCTTTTGAAACCTGACATAAAAAAATTATTTTTATTGGAAATGGAGACAGATTAGCCCTGAAAAAAATTACTGGAATGAAAAGTTTGGTTAGTTGTACTGGATTGTAATTGTAAATTTATTCCTGATGTTAACTGTATTATATAGTCATTTGCATGTATTACAGTGGAGTCCATATGAGTTTAAAAATGTTAATGAATATTAAAATAGTAGAATAAATGTTTAAAATAAGCCGTGGTATTTTCTGCTTTCAATGCAAACCAATACCAATCATTTCAAAACTGCTAATCTTGATTAATAACGATTTTATCATACACTGCTGAATTAATTTAAATTATTTATTAGTTCAGGGACAATTCACAGTATATTTACTGTAACATTATTAGCGCACAGATACATTTCATCTGTTGTCCTTGGGTGGCTGGTAAGATACCAAGAGATAGAAATGCTCACTTTATCACGTCACATGATATATTATACAAACAAGCGTCTGAAGCTCCAGCCCTGGACGTAACGCCTTCTTTCTGTCTGTTGTCCTTTAGGGCATCGTGCAGGAGTTTCTGCGGCTGCTAATGACCTGCTCTGATGAGAGTCTTCAGTTCCTCAGTTTCCGTCTGGACTTCAACGAGCATTATAAGGCCCGTGACCCACGCCTGAGGCCTTCGCTAGGCGCCACAAGGGGGAGACGAAGCTCCAACATCTGACCTTGCAGACTTTGGGAAAGTTCATGTTATTTGGTTGCTGCGTCAAGAGACCGTTTATTAATAGGGCTACTCAGAACTCTTCTGGCGCTCTGTAAGAAACTCATTTAACAGGGAAATTGTTTATAGAATAACCTATTTCAGTGTCATGGCCAAATGATTTCAGTCACACACAATCGACTGTCTAGTGGTTTTACAGTGTAACTGTCAGTAGCACAAGGTCGCAGGTCTGTTGTGCTTCCTTTTCAGTTGTTTAGTTAATGTGTGAATACTAGTTTTTTTTTTTTTTTTTTGTGTAAAGATTTGTTTGTGTTTATGTTTTTGGTAATATTTAAGTCCATTGAGATTTTTTTTTGTCTTGCTTTTCTTCTAGTGCCCTTTCTTTTTCATTTCAAAGTCTCCAGATGTCAAGAAAATAGACACACCTGGTCCATTTTCATTATTATATATATTTTTGTTGTTGTTAAGTTTGTAATTATACAGGCTGTGACCTTTTGTACTGGGTGTAAAAAAAAAAGAGGAACCTTAAATGTCAACCAGTTCTTTAATTTATGAATGGACCTGTTAAATTACATGCACTTAAATTAACTACATGACCTCTGTAAGATCCTGTAAACTCGCCTCATTTCGTACATGTAAAATCAACTACCCACAATGCTGTGTGATCTTAAGCCTCAGGTTGATACTGTGAGGACAACGTTACTATTCTGAAGTTTCAGATCATAATGGGCAAGATTATAGATTGCTGTTGTAGTGTTTTTCCTTGTCTCTCCCATGTTCATGAAATGTATTGATGGAAGTGGTAAAGCTGGGGGAAATCGCTCTCGCCCTCCTTCCCCGTAGTGCGCTCTTACACGGTGAAGATGAAAATGGACTGATGAATTAATTTTGTCTGTAGATTCAATGGAAAAGATACTGAGGTGTCACTGCAACTGTTTTTATCTGTATTTTAATGCGTCACTAGGAATCGAGGGTGAAGGAGTCAAATGATTGTCCATTAAAGGGTTTCAAACTCTTTCTGCACTGTATAGCACATGTGTACAAAGCAGAACTCAAAATGAACAAACATCCTGTCATTCTTTTCTTGAACTAATAAACCTTTTTTTATAGAAAAAAAAAAAAATTCATGTTGCTTTCCATTTCCTGTCCAATTCAAAGAGCCGAAAGAGTTGTAAGCAAGATATTTTATGAATTTAATAATTTTTAAGACTTAAATGTAATATTAAAGAGTTTTAACTTCATCCTAGTATCAACAAAACAATTGTTTTTTATGTCTTTTTGACAACCTCTGAAAAGTTACAATGTTCAAAGCAAAGTGAGATTTTATTTTACAGAAATCGCTTGTCAAGCTTCACGGGTTACTGACATCACTAACCCTAAAATTTACATAAACCCCGCCCCCAGAACGCAATGACAGTATATGCTAATCAATGACTAGAAGAACTTGAAGGTTAACTGCACATCAGCTACATAAAATCTTCAACTAACCATTCTGAAATTTCCTGTTGCATTCTACTTGTTGTCACTTCTTGAGTCTCCCTATCTTTGTCCGACTCCAGTTTGAACATAAAAGGCCAAAAGTTTCTTACATTTTCAGTGTGTGTGTGTGCGTGAGGTAATTGAAGATGCTACACTAACTTTTGAAGCTTCGGAGCAGCAGCTCATTTGCATTTAAAGGGACACACACAAAACACGGCGCTTTTTTTGCTCACCCTCATAAAGTGACAATTTTAACATGCTATAAAAAAAATATTGTGAGGTATTTTAAGCTAAAACTTCACATACACACTCAGTGGACATCGGAAACTTATTTTACATCTTGTGAAAGGGGCATTATAGGACCCCTTTAAGACAAACCATGTTCTTATTCATCAACATCATATCTGAGTATTTTCTCCTTAAAACTGCAGTGAAAAAAAGATTGCAGTTTGAAATCACCCCAATTATATACGTCATAAATATGTTGTAACCAATCAAATCAACTTACGGACGGGCGGGAAGCAGGGGAGTCTCAAGAGAAGCCAGCTTGGTATCCCGCTATTTTTTTCTTTTGATATGAAGATTTGAAATTCGGGTACAATTATAGCAATATAGAGGGTGAATTATGTATGTGATGTATATTACGATGTTATGATGAATGCCTTTCTCCACTGTTCTGAGTTTAAAGCGTTTTTAAGGATGCTGTGACTGGCGAACGGTGCTAATTTGCATATTTCTAAAGGGGACTTTTTGTTAGTATATAGATATTAGACACATTGTAGCTTAATATACTAACTAGTTCACATATAAACTAACTTGGATCGCAGATTAGTATTAATGTTGCAGACCAGTGATCTTGTTGCTAGGCCGAAAGCTGTAACTGTATTTAACTTAGCGTAAGGCTAATCTACAAGTAAGATTAAACTATTTTAAAACAAATTAATGTTTTATATGCATGTATCATAAGCGGGCAAACGGCAGTTCTATCGTGGTTTATTTTGCAATAATGACTCTCCACGGAAACGCCAATGTCATTCATCTTGTAATTCTGCTTCTCGAGCACAAGATGTCGCCATGTTCCAAAACTACAGATAATATCTGGGCTCTTCTCGAGGTAGACCTACGACATGATACAGGTAATGCAGCACTAACTCATCCATGGTTCTTTGTGCTACATTTATGTAGATATTTGCTTTAAACAGTAGGAAAGAATGTGAGTCATTTAATATTTATTAAAATATGCTCACAACATACCAGAATAAAAAAATAACTGAATTAACCCAGAATAAACACAAATGTCCTTTCATGACCTTAATGATGATTTATAAAGCACTGCCCTCAGATGTCTGCAGTCCTATCACATGTGATTTGTTATTATCTCAGACTCTGTTCTAGCTTTTAGAGAGGATAATAAATTAATATGACATATCTCTCACACACACACACACACAGAGAGAGAGAGAGTTATGCATAAATTAGAGCACATGCATGTTCACAGTCTATGCATGCATTGCTGCCATAGAATCATGTAGTGACCTTAAACTCACTCATATTCGCTTACCTGTGTGTGTGTGTGTGTGTGTGTTGACTGCATGGCTGATGCAGAGCTTGAGTGCGTGTATGTGTGTCAGTGTGTTGCTGTCTCATCCTTGCCTCTTTGCTGAGCCACATCTCTCTCTCTCTCTCTCTCTCTCTCTCTCTCTCTCTCTCTCTCTCTCTCTCTCTCTCTCTCTCTCTCTCCAGCATCTCTTGCAGCAGGGCTGGTTTAAGCAGCGAGACGGCTTCCTCTCTCCCCTCTTCAGGATCCTTCTCTCCTGAACAGCAGTGCTGCGTGCCTCCGCTGCTCCTGATTCTCTGTGTCCTGCTCATCATGATCCTGTGGGTGAAGATGGGAGAGGACTCTCTGGAGGAGCTCATCAGACGACTCACTGTTATCGTACAGAAAATCGGTAGGAGGAGCTGTGTGTGTGCGCGTGTGTGTGTGAATCAATGGTATTGGGAGAAAGATGGGAACTGTAGCTCAAGGTTGTTTGCAGCTTCTGTTTGTCTTTGCTTTAGTAAATATTTGCTGAGAACGAGTTGTATAAACGATTCCTTCCAACCTGTGAAACTAAAACAGCTGTAATGGTTAGACCTTTATTATTTTCCGTTGCTCAGGATTGTTGCTGTTGATTGGCATCACTTATATGCCTTTTTGATTTTGAGTTTTGAAGTCTGAATGAACTTTTCAACATTTCTAATTAGATTTATGACATTTTAACTTCAATTAGAATATGAAATTGGTATTTGGGATTGTTTTAAACTTAGAATTAAATTCTGACTTAGATTTTTTGACATTTTAACTAAACATTTAGTATGTTGCATTCAATTGTTTATATATATATATATATATATATATATATATATATATATATACATACAGTACACACTGATTGGTCAACCAACGATCAAACCGTGCCTTCATCAGTTCTTCCTCAGTTCCATGTAAAAGAATAATAGTCATCCGCTGCTATAGCTGCACGGATATTTAAAGCACAAAAACAAAGCATTCTTGTTTTTGAAGAAGGCAGGGTATTCTCATATTTCATAAATAAAAAACTGATGAATGCAACACAGACTGACCCGGAGTGATGCGCAAATTTTAAATGTGAATTTTGAATTAAAATTTTAAATATTAAATTTGAAAACTGAATTAGAGTTAGAATTATGCAGTTGTTTTTTTTAAATTACAAATTGTAATAGTAGATTCTCTCTTGCTCTTTCTCATTTATGTCTGTGATGACGAGTAACCCTATCAGTGTTTTTATGATGTCTTCTTCCTCTCATTCTCGAGGAATTCGGTTTGTCCTATTTCCCTACATCTGAGCAGTCTGCCACTGGCAGTGAGCTGAAAACACACACCGGCACAATGAAGCAGCAAACGCACAAAGCGTAGTAACACCCTTTCTCACATTCATGGTCTTTCAAAAATATTATATGTCTATAAATGGGTCATCCTTTAGTCAAGAGGTTTTGGCCTTTAGTGTTCTGGTGTATAAAGATACATGTTACTGTTTACACTGTGGTGAACTCACACTCAACCTGTGCATGTTCCCACACTCACTTATTTGCTGAAGCTCGACAAAATGAGTTATCATTAGCTCCCAGTTATAATATAACCAGCAGAGGTAGCATTAATTTATTAGATTTTATTTTGTTTTAAATGAATTGAAGCGAATTTAAGATTCCAGCTGTGGTCACAATGTTTTTAAAAGAAAAACAAAACAAATGATTCCAACTATTGTGCGGACCAAATTGCTGTAAACATTTTTGTGTCTTCCTGGAAATTAAAAAATACAGAAAGATTATATTAAAGTTATAGGTTTAGCGCTAACGGATATAAAATTTCATCAGTTCAGTTTAAAAACAGTAGAAGTAAATGGAAAGCCCCCACCAACCCAATGTTGCGATACATCAACCATTGATTCAATTTGCAAAACCGAGTTGATTCACCCATGAACAAATGTTGAAATGCCGACTTGGAAAAAGCTTGTGTTTGTGTGTGACCACGCTAGCAGTTTTGTCCACTGCGCCATTTTGTGCCTTAAACTTCAAGAGGAACTGGCTAGTGTTTATTAGGTGTTTAAAACTTGGTCTAGCCAAAGAGCTAATGCTGGCCCACAGCTGTCTGCTCATATTCACAATTTCTCTGTCACACACGACATAACGCCTGCACTCTAAATGTCACCCATTGTGCAAATCTAGCTTATCTCGAAATCTACATCTCCCCGCACAGTGACAGTTATATTAGGAGGTGATCACAGATCTGAATTGTAATAACTGTCTAAATGTATTTTCATTTTTGAGTGAATGCTACACACAGCTATATATTATGTTGGCTTGACAAAGACCTTCAGGGTGATCCGACTCGGTATGCTATACACATGCAAAAATATGTTCACATCCAAGCAATGTGCTAAATTATGCTAGCAACACATTAAAACATACTATAGCAACATGCTAGCAATAGCTGGATCTCATTTTGAAAGCTGCGTCCTTCTGAGGTTGCATTTGTCGTCGACATACGTCATCGAGGATGTATCATTTCAGAAAAGTAACCATTATAAATTCACTGTTATTCCTGAGGTAAATATTGTAATTTATTTCCTACTGTGGAATATAATGGATCTGAAATGAGGCAGCCTCGATGTGGCCTCTGGAGGGCGCAGCCTTTGAAATGAGAAACAGCAAATGTGTTAAAACATGCTAGCAACATGCTAAAACCTGCTAGCAGTGTGTTAACATGCTAGCATTGCGTTAACATGCTAGCATTGCACTGGGGATGGGATTGCATGCTAGCATCGTACTAACATCATGCTAAAACATGTTAAAACACGCTAGCAGTGTGTTAACATGCTAGCATTGTACTGGGGATGGGATAAAGCATGCTAGCATCTTACTAACATCATGCTAAAACATCCTAGCGACATGTTAAGAAAATGCTAAAGAATGCTAGAAACAGGTTAGCAACAATAAAACATGTTACCTACATCTGCCAATGCCTAGAAACATTGTAATTTAACCAGAGGTGGAAAGTCCAGGGGTCAGAAAGTAAAAGTCCTGCCATATGTTTATTCCACCCATGAACTCAGTCAGCTGATTTCACTAATTAGTTCTATCTCCTGGCTGAAAAACTGTGCTAATTAGCAAATCCAGGTGATTGGAACAAAATACTGAGGAGGACTTTTACTTTCTGAACCTGGACTTTCCACCTCTGAATTTAACCATGGCTTTACTACAAATAAAAGTTAAGCCATGGTAGCCACAAATTAACCATGGTATTTGTAGTAAAACTGTGGTTATAGCCTACAAATGATATTCAATCCGCCAAAAAACATGGTTACTTCACTTTTATCATAATCAAACGATGGTTAATTGTCATTTTGGGTGGTCTGATGTGGTTTCTTAGTGATCTTATGAGGTCTAATTGGGTCTCAAAAGGATTTTAGGGACAGAACTGGTTTTTATATGGTTTCTTGGGAGTCTAATGGTCTGTTTGAGATTTTATTTTGTTTTCCTTAATTCATCTGACTTACTTTATGTCTCTCTGACAGTACAACCTTCAAATCTCAAGCTTATTTTAAAACTATTCATTCAGACCACTTTGTCAAGCCAACATCAAATCATCTATCTAGTTTTTGTTTAATAGTACGGTAGATGTTTTACCAGTAACATTATTTTTAATTGCCTCTAAAAAGCATTGATGTTCCAGCTCAGGTTAGCCACAAGCGGAAGCGTAAAATACAATACTAACAGCCTTATGATATTACATCATCATTTATACACTTTTACCTCTATTATCGCTGTATTTATTGGCTCTAAATACTGCAGAGTGTCTGAGGGTTGCCGTGGTAACGGGTTCTGTTGTCTTTCAAGAGGAGGCTGTTTTCTTCTGTAGGGTTGCTTCCACCGTGGTAATAGGATGAAAACTAGAGGCCTAAATTACATGCTGTGGAGGCCTTTGCCCAAACCTTGGCAGGCGGGTTCTCCCTCTCTCCTCTTTTCTCTGTGTTCTCTGAAGACAGTAACAAGGGTGAAAGAGGGAGAGAATCAGAGCAAGAGAAACAGACAGACAGAGAGAGAGAGAGAGAACTATCTATTGTTCTAACTATCTATCTATCTATCTATCTATCTATCTATCTATCTATCTATCTATCTATCTATCTATCTATCTATCTATCTATCTGTCTTTTGTTAGGTTTAGCTTACTTCTGGTCATATTTGTTCCCAGAAGTAAACACACACTCACCTAACGTTATACATCTTACTATATCACAAGCTGGTAAGTCAACTATTCTCTCATTCCTCTAGTACCACAATTAACTCTCAGATTTGGTATTTAAGAATGATTCGTTTGTTTGTATGTTTGTTTGTAGAGCATTAGTTTTGAAAAGGTTAAGATTCATTTAGAGGTTTTGTTTCTGTTTAGAAAAAGTTAGTCAGTTTGTCCCCTAAGTGGCGCACAAGAATGCTGGAGATTAGAGTCTACGTATGATTGTGTGTGTGTGTGTGTGTGTGTCTGTGTGTAATTAGCAGAGCAGAAGGGGATTTGTGCTAAAACTCTCCCTCCCCTCTCTTCCACTCTTCTTCTCTCCTCTGCAAGAATACGTGTGTTTATTGCGACAGCCTGCATGAATGCCGGGGTTGTTTCCTTACAAACAGGAGGTCCGAAATACATCTCTCTGCGGGTCCCATCTGACAGAGGAAGCTATCTGGGACCAGGACTGCTGTAGTCTTCCCGGCGTTCTCTTGGATCAGGTCGTCCTGGCTTGGGATTTTACTGGTCTTGCTTAGTTCAGATCGCAGGACTGTTTTAGCATTAGACCGAATGTGGATCAATCTGAATTGGTTTTGGGCTGGTTCAGGCCGAGCCGAGACCTGTTGAGACTGGTTTAGGGACCCGTTTAAATGTCTCTGAACGAGTTTCTTCAGGAGGGCCAGGACGCCCCACAGCGGATCCTGTCCCGGCTGACCCAGCTCCTCTACAACCTATCGGCTACAGTCTTACAGGGAGTCCCCTTCTCTCCTTTCACAACCTTCAGCCGCAAGAGCTCCTGGAGAGACTGGAACGGTGAGAGAACTGAATATCAGTGTGTGCATGTGTGGTGTAGCTGCTTTCAGATGGTTTTGCTGAGGAAACAGGATGGAAATTGCTGACTGAGTCTGTTAGTTTGTGAGTCATTCAGTTTGAGGACACTTCTTTGTGACAGTTATAGGAATAGTTCAGGCAAAAATGAAACCTTAGCCATCATTTACTCACCCTCATATCATTCCCAACTCATATGTCTTTCTTCTGTGCAACTGCAGAATTTTTGAAGAATATACCAGTTGAACTTTTTCATGCAGTTTCAATGAATGAGAACGGAAGCTTTCAGACTTCAAAAATGAAGCATTTAGGTTATAAATTTAAGGCATTGAAGCCTGAAAGCTCCAGTTTCTATTGATTATAACTGCATGGAAAGGATCGACATGCACATTCTTTAAAACATCTCCTTTTTAAAAAGAAAGCCACACAGGTATGGAATGGCATGAGGATGAGTAAATGATGAACAGAATGGGTGAACTATTTCTTGGACATACTGTGACCCCAAAAAGTCTGATGAAAGGAAATGTATACATTTGAATTGTCATATCATTTTTAGGGCCAATGTAAGTGAATATTTGTCCATTTATTTGTGTGTGTGAAGTTGAAAGGTGGTTTCCTTGTGGGATTTCTCTCTCATCATTGAGATGCATGTGGATGGCCCATTGCCCAGATCACATTGACAGACATCCTCTCTCTCTCTCTCTCTCTCTCTCTCTCTCTCTCTCTCTCTCTCTCTCTCTCTCTCTCTCTCTCTCTCTCTCTCTCTCTCTCTCTCTCTCTCTCTCTCTCTCTCTCTCTCGCTCAGACACTTTGTGCTAAAAGTTTTGTTTTCACAGTAAACCAATGCGTCTCAGCACAGAGCTGAACTGGCATATTTAGGGAACATGCGTGGCACAAGAGACGTATAAATATTGTCAAATAAAAATCACACACATACCGACTCGTAACAAACTGAAGAAGTGCATTCATTGCTTTGCATACAGAATACAGTGGACAGACTAGAGAATACACACTCACACTCAAGACAAGACAAGGACAGTTTATCTGTACTGGGGAACAGATGTCTGACATCCCGAAATGTGAGTAAATCTGATCTTAAGCTTCTCTGTGTCTGCTTCTTGCTCTTAATAGGATGCCGCTTAAGTCTCAGTGTGTCTGTGTGTGTTTGCTCTTTGATGTTTGACTTTCTGTGTGTTTAATATGAAACGACTCCTGGCATCCTTGTGAGGCTGTCACACACTCTTTTGTTCCGTATCAGCGCTATGCAGATGAGTTTATTTTGAACTTCATTATCTGTCATATTCAGATCTCCACATCTTTTTAGACTGATCTCAGACCAGCTTTAGCATATAGTCTTCAAAGTCTTTTATTATTAGAATATGAAGTTTATACACCCCATCTAGCACCAGTTGTCCAATTTTCCAGCGATTGCCTGTGTGTATTTTTTTTTTAAGGCAAGCGTCACTATAAAAACTGCTTATCCATATTATTTTAGTACCATTTTTGAGACACTGTTAACATTTTAATTAATATTTTGAATTTGGATTTTTATATGTATTATATTTCCCATTTTAATTTTAGCAATTGTGTTGTGTTTTTGTTGTTTTTTAATAGTTACTGTCTTTATTGTCTCTTTATAGTTTAATTTTTTATTTCAATTTAAGTTAAACTAAATGAAATGCTGCCCTGGCAACCCGCTAAAATAAAATATTTTATTTTATTTCAGTTAACATTTATTTTCTATTTCAAGTAGTTCAACATGTTTTTTATGGGTTTGGTTTTTGTGAACTATATAACCCGGTTGCTCATACTTACAGTTTGAGATATATTTGATGATCTGCCATGTTTTGCTCTACTTTTCTTTGTATAAATCATAGCCACGTGGAGTTCTGCAACCTGCCGTATGTTGTAATGGTGTCTGGTAATGGTTAACTTCAGCTGCAGGTTTGAGCGGTTTGCGCGAGGTCAAAGTATAATGGACAGCGGTTAAAGTCGTGAAGCAGTACTGGGTCCATTTACGTGTGTGTGTGTGTTTGCTGTGAGAAGTAGATCCTGATAGTCAGAAATGGAAACGGTGTGCTGTTTCCTTCACAGACCTGGGAGGACACAACCCAGGTGCACGCGGCAGAGCCCACGATCAGGTACATGTGTTTGGTTCACCTCTGAGACCTTGAAATGACTTCTGAGGCTATGAGAAGTATTCTGACATGCTGACATTTTTAGACTTTAAAAAAATAAAATAACTTTAAAATGGGAGCTGTGGTTGCAAGAACTTTACTGTAAAAAAAAATATGGTAGCAACATTTCTGTTTTTAAAGATGTAAATTATTTACTGTGAATTATTTTTACTTCCAAAATATTTTTCACTTCCAGTATTTGACTTTAAAATGACATGGAATTTCCCATTAGATCTGATTTAGTTTCTCGTAAGGGAACTTAACCAATTTTACTGTTTTTTTACTGTATGATTTTTTTAAACAAATTTTTACTGTATGATTTTTAGAGATAAAAAACTGATAATGTATTTCAAATGAGAAAAATACCTCAGTAATCTCAAGTATCTCCTCTAGAGTTTTAGAAGCGATCTCAAACTCTCAAATCTATCCACATATTAATTTGATTATTTTTAGATATTTATTGACAGTTCAAATTTGTCCATTGGAACACGCGCCGAACGTCACCGCTTTCACAAATTCTTGTTTTTGTAGTTTACATGGAAACGGTATCGTTTCACTTTGATTCCCGTTTTCAAAAGTTTGCGTTTTCAGGCCCCCAAAACGCCATTGTCGTGTAAAGGAATGGCCTAAACGCATACACAGTTTTTAGTTAAAAACAGTGTAGTGTAAACTGCCCCCCAAAGGAGCAACCAAAAATATTATTTTGTGTTTTATTGAAAGTCTGATGATAATGCAAATGGATATGACATTGCCTCTCAAATCATAGATAAGAGACAGATGTGTTGTGTGTTTGTGATCAAGTGAGTAAATGCATGCAGAATGGCTTTGTTGTGGGGCGTTACCTGTGTTTTACATGGGCGTGATTATAAAACAGTGTCACGTTCCTGACTGCAGCACTCGCACCTGAGAGAGAAAGAGAGAGAGACAGATCGAGATGTTTCAGGGAGGGGATATTTGCAATGTGAGGACAGACAGGATGTGACAGTAAAAGAGAGGATGACTGAGGAAGGTAAGATCAGCGGGGCAGATCGAGACTAAGTGAAGGAGGTGAAATGATCCTGATGGAGGAGGCTGGGACGCAGCTCCGGCCCCCGGAGAACTGCAAGAGCGTGGTGAAGATCCCTTTAGAGGAAATGGAAAGTTTCTACAGGTTCATTGTTTGCTCCGATGAGCTGATCTGTAAGTTCCTCTTATGTCATGTGCTGAGATTATGAGAAGTGTTTGTGTGGCACTTGTATTATTATGATGCATGATGTTGTTGGCGGTGGTGATGTTTCATGGGATGTTTTTAGTGTGATAATGCATCTGTCATTTGAATATGTGCTAGTATCCGCATGGTTGTGTGATGATGATACGCTGTCAGGTTTAACAAGCTGAATGTATTTCACCTGCAGGAATAGTTACCTAAAAATACAAATTATTTTTTTATTTACTAATCCTCATGTTGTTCCAATCCAGTATATGCTGCTATAATATGCTACACATGTTTGAATAATTATTTTTATAGCTTTTACTACAATCCTCCATATTTAGCAACAGAGTTATTTTAGTATTAATGATATACTGTTATAATTTTATACTATATTGAATTAGCTTTTATTTTTAGGGGATAAAATTTACTTTTATTTTAGGTTTTTTTATTTATGTACATTTGTCCTTTTAATTATTAAAAAATATATATTTTTGTAATTTAAGTACTTCAACTTTTTTTTTACAAAAGTTTTTAATATTAAGTTTTTCCATCTAATATTTATATTTTATTTTATTGCAGCTTTATTTCAATTAACAAGAAATGAATAATTTTAGATTTAGTGTTATTAAACAATAACATGGTAAGCTCCAAAAAAGGACAAAATAAAAAGTCCTCTGATAGTCACTGCCCCCATTTGACCCTCCCCTAAAGCTCTCATTTGTTTCCAGAATTTTTAAAATGAAACGTCACATGGTTACCACACATGTGACAACCAATGTCTTTTTGATGGCATGGCAATAATGTTAATGCACCATTTTTACAAATTTGATAGTCGATTTATGACCTTCTTTGGAGCTCGACAGCCCCTTGTGACTCTGTTGAAAGGCAATTCTTCCAGTGTCCAAAATGTTTTAGTGTTCAACAGCTTATGGAATTGGAATGACATTCAGCCTCAATGACAAATATTTTGGGTCAACTGTTCCTTTAAAACTTACTAGGACTTTAAGAAATAACATGTTTTTAGTTTGGTTATCTAGCTAAGTTGTCCTTATCCATTGAAACATCTGACATTCCGCTTGTCACCCAATTCCACACATTTGTAGACAGGATATTGTAATTAGATGCACCTGCTGGCATGTTCCTCTGTGGGTGTGGTTCTTCCATGGGCTTCTCTTCTCTCTGATGGTCTGTCTCTGTGTTGCTTGAGTGATTTACATAACCTTTGCTTTGGGACAACATCAAACAAGGAAAGACTGAGCTCTCCTCTATAACACACATGATCCACTGAAGCGGTAAGAGGATACAAGTCCAGAGCATGTCTTTATTTGTCTATGGGGTTGGTGAGGTTTGCTTATAGTGTTATGAGGACACAGTTCAGAAGGGAGGGTTGATCTTAAACTACTCTAGGTTTGGTCTACACTGTTTGTTTTGGATCAGCTCGCCTGGTTCATGAAGCCTCTGATAATCAACCGTGTCGGCCATTTTGGCTCTGAGCATCCAGCATGTGCCTGTGGTTTCTGCTGTTTAAGCCATTCTGGCTTGGTTGAGCGAGCTGTGTGCAAGTGCATTCATTAATTTGTACTGCTGATCACCAGAGACTGAAGCTATGGAGTCATCTCTCATGGGAACACAGGCAGTGCAACAACAAACTGCCAATAAACACACTTTGTAGAGAGCTGCAGCTATGCTTATACAAGACCATAAATCCCTGTGAATTGTGTTCAAGTTGGTTTTGTACCATTTTTAGACGTGTATCTGTAATGCAGATCAGTACTAATCCACTATACATTACAGTAAATTATATAATCTGCATTGTAGCCTTGTGACCTTCTCTCTTTGATTTAGCCATTAGCCTTTTCCTCATATTTGTTTGCTCTGAGTAAACGTCTGCCCTCTCTAAAGTTCATCTACTCCGCAATACTTGTTTTATCGAAACAGCCAATGTTGTAGTGTATGTACTAAAGCAAATATTATTGCGTGGGCTTTACTGTCTTCAGACACCAGCACTGACAGATCAAAAGCTGACTCCAATATGAGCGTTATGAACTATTTAGAGCATTAATAGATTGAATGATATTTAAATAATATCCATCTGTCCGTAGATTTGTGTGGGCATCATTATAATTTACATATACACACAAATATATATATGTGTGTGTTTATCTATATAATTTGTTCTATCATTCAATATATGCATGGCTATAGCAGAAAGCATTATTAAATTGCATTTTTTTTTTTTTTTTTTTACTCTGCAGAAATCTACCGACCACTGTCCCCATTATCTCCTCTCGTCATAATTTTTCATTGACTTTATGACCATGTCCCCTTTGGCTTTACTGTCAGTGTGTATTAGAGCCACTGGCCTCCGTATGGTTGCTACTCTTGCAAATTCATACTTGTTTTGGTGTGTGTGTGTGTGCACACACTTAGGCTTTTATGATTTTCAGAGACAGATATTCACTGTTTGCATGAATGTGTTTAGAGGCATGAATGTTATTCAGTCATTTTAGAGGAAATCATTAAAAGATTTTTCCTCTCGTTATTGTTGGTTGTGTGTGTTTGTGTCACGCAGACTTGCATGTGGTTGATGAACCAACATTTTTCCACGATCAGCTGCTAATTATTTCTGCATTTGCTCTGGGGTTTTCCTCATAAGTGTGAGGTGTTGAACAGCATCCTCTTATTTTTATACCCATTATCAGTTTGATTTGAAGAAGTCGGTCTGAAATTATAACTAGTTGTATGGTATTAAGTTTTTTTTTTTTAAATAACTTGGTTTTATTGTAATGCTGATCAATATGTATACCGGTATGTATTTATTTATTTTGTTTCTGTTTAACAACCCAGTCTTTTTACATACCTAAACAGCCTATAAATTGTATTAATTGTAGGGCAATTTTTACCCATTTCTTTCCCGTCTTTTACGTGGAGATCTCTATGTGTGGACTTCTGTATTGTTATTCTTAAATTAATTTAATTATGCACATTTTTACATAATAAGAAATGTATTTATTATTAAAAGGGATTGTTCACCCAAACAAATTGTCATAATTTACTGACTTTCTTCTACGAACACGAAAGAAGATATTTTGGACCCCATTGACTTTGATTGGAGACTAAAACACTTGAGATTCTCTTCATAATATCATCTTTTCTGTTCCGCAGAAGAAAGCCAGTCATTAAGGTTTAGAATGACATGAGAGTACGTAAACGATGACAATGGATTTCTAAAGTTTTCCAGGTTTAGAAAAATCAGACATATAAACACACACAGTATTTGCTAAAGTCTTCCTGTTTGGTGAAACTGTGTACATTTTAAACCACCAACAGTAAGCATGGATAATTCAGACAGGGAATGGGGGATGAAGCAGAGCCCTAAACAGACTGTGATTCGGTTACAGTGTCTGTGCTGATTAAATCTGGACGATAAGGGGGTGTGGTGACATGAATGTCCCCCGAGTATAGCTAACCGCTACTGCTAACGGTCATCCAGACGTCCACATGCCAGAGAACGTGACGACTGCCGACACTGATGTAGGTTAATGATGGGAGATTGTCCCACTGGCATGACCGAATGTCCGGAGACGGAACGAATCAAGAAAAACAAGTGAGACTAGACGAAATAAGAGATTGGTAAACTACTTAGTGTGTTATTCAAAGGAAATGCCTGATCTTATGACAGAGCATTTCATTGCTTTTCTCCTCATCTTTGGGATTTTACTTTAATTATAAAAAGGAAATTCCACTCTCTCCTTGTAGCTTCAGAGCCTGAAGAGGAAGTTCTTGCATCCTTGTTGTTGTTGTTTGCTGTTTTGTTATAAACCAGACATGTTGTCATAGTAATATCCTGTGGAGCCATGGACGGTGTTGTATTCATGTCTCTGTGTGTTCCTGGGACTTACAACATGGTTGTTTTCTTTGCAGGTGCTTGACAGAAAACGACCTTTTGTCTTTTGGGATTATTTAAGCTTTCCTGTTTCATTATAGGCTTGGTGATCAAAAGAGCAAGCACAAAATAAAACTGGTTCATCAGGGTTTTTTGGACCATTTTGGCAATAAAAAGTATGGTAACACTTTACAATAAGGTTTCATTTGTTAAAGGGGACCTATTATGCCCCTTTTCTTTTTTGGGGGGTTTACTAGAATAGTTTGAAGCGGTTAGAGCTAGTTTCCGTGTCCACCTCTTTTCCCAGTCTGTCAGTAACGCTCTGTTTTGTTCCTGTCTGAAGCCGCATCTTCTGAAAAGCTCAATGTGCTCTGATTGGTCGGCTGGACCAGTGTGTTCTGATTGGATAATTGCTTCGAGCGTGTTTCAGAAATGTCACACCTCTTAATGCGCTGTTTACTAACATGAACATTTTTATTAACTAATATTAACAATGGTTAATAAATGCTTTAAAAATCAATTGTTAGGTTGTGTTTAAAGGGGTGGTTGATTATGATTTCACTTTTTTAATTTAGTGTGTAATGTTGCTGTTTGACAAACAACATCTTCAAAGTTACAACGCTCAAAGTTCAAAGCAAAGGGAGATATTTGCTTTTAAAGAGATAGTTTTTTAAGGACTACAACAAACGGCTGCAACATTCCTCCCAGGTTAGTTTAAAATTTACATAAACCATTTATAGAAACACAATTTATAGATTATCATGACCGAATATGCTCAATAAAAAATAAATGACTAGAAGATACTACATAAATGTATCAACTAACTGTTAAAAAATGTCCTGTTGCTTTGTTGACACTTCTTCTTGAGTCTCTCCATTATTGTCTGACTCCGGTTTGAACATAAACATTGAAATTTATTATCAATCCATGTCTGTGTGAGGTAAAATGACACAAGCTGTTGAAGCTCCGCCCCCTGTGCTGGGAGCAGCAGCTCATTTGCATTTAAAGGGACAGACACAAATACCATGCATTTTTGCTCACCCTCAAAAAGTTAATCTGCTATAAAAAAATATCTGTAGGGTATATTGAGCTAAATATTCACACACACTCTGGGGACATCAAAGACTTATTTTACATCTTGTGAAAAGGGCATTATACCACCTCTCTAAGGTTCAGTTTTTGCATTAATTCATGTTAACAAATGGGAGCTTATTGTAAAGTGTTACCAAAAGTATCTATAGTTTGTTGTTGTAATGTGTAAGAGTGTGCAATTCTTTTTTCAATTGCTCTGCACATTTCATTTACCTACTATCCCCAAACTAACATCTACTGTATGTGTCAACAGGCACGTGATTCCAGGAGTTTTTTGTGGTTTGAGACTTGTTTATCTCATGGATCTGATCTTTGTTGTATTCTCAGTGAACTGAGGGTTTGATTGGTTGCTGTTTGATCTTTAGCTGTGCTGCTGTGACCAAACCCATGCAAATAGCCACCACAGAGAGTGATGAGAGTGATCACATGACCAGCCATGTGTGTGTGTCTGACATTTGCCAGCGACATCATCTGATAGGAAGTTTTAATGTGTCTGATGATCACTGTGTTGAGCTGACACGAGTTTCATTCTCGAGTGATTTGAAAATTTGCAGTCATATGCTCACACCAGCGTTTGTTTCCCTCAAATCTGCTGATTGACTGTAATTAAGGATTGTTCCCGAAAGCTGCTGATAAAATGTATTTTTTTTTTTTTATGCCTTCTGCCTTGAACTGCTTTAGATTCAGGTTGAGTTGAGAAATCTGGCTGTGGATCAGTGAGGGGGAAAATATATATATATTTCTACAGCAATACAAGAATTACAGGAAAACATCTATTATGAAAGACTGTTTCCTCCTAAGATACGAAAAATCATGTGCTTTCCTAAAAGTGGCTCTCAGTAAAAAATGCATCGCTCCCTTGTGACTCAAATGAACACAAGAGGTCGTTTAAAAGAAGTTCTTAAACATGCACCTGAAATGCCACAATAAAGACTAATAAACTACGAGTCAGATTGTAATAATAATATATTTATAATAAACAATAATACCGATGGTAATAATAAATAACAATAATGATAATATTAATAGTAAGGTTAAAACTAATGATTTAAATGCATTTAATAGCCTAACCAAAAATGTTATGGATATTAATATTGTTTTCATTGATTTATTTAATGTTTACGTCAATCATTTTGAACTATTTACAGCAAATTTACGTTTTTTTTTTTTTTCACTGAATAAGGTGACTAATTTTTTGTATACAGTTTTTTTTTTTTGGACTGAATGTTGATGAAATATAGTATTTTACTTTAATATAGATACTATAAGATGTTTCTTACTAATAAAAATAGTAATAATAATTTGAAGGATATTAAGGTTAAAGGTTGAGCTTGTAGTTTTTAACACATTTTATCCATTTAAAATGCCTTTTTTCTTTTTTTTTGTGAATTTGGCACTTGACAATCCCTTTGGAGTTCTTCATGTTTGCTGCAGAGGCTTCTAATTGTTTTCCTGCAATGTAATATAGGATTTATGTTTATTAAAGGGGCTGGTCACCTTCACAAAGGCAAATACAATGTCAGTGAATCCATCATCAGACGCTTCCCTCTCTCTAATCACTGGATTTGTTAGATACAGTGCGTTGCATAATTTAATTTACACACAATCTATCTAATGTTAGCAATAGCATATATGAAGTATCGGTTTCTTTTTCGGCTGAATGGCTCAGGGAGACCAGTCTGCCAGAAACAGGATGTCTGCGCAAACTTCTGGTTTTCTCATTATAACTTCTGCAGTGCTGTAGAGTTATGAAGGACGGCCATATGTATCCTTTCCTGCTCGACTCTACGTTTATCTGAATCTATAGGCCTTGAGTCTATTTTTACTCCCATCCCACTGTATGTTCAGCAGACTGTTACTGTAGATATGAGATCAGACTCATCGACTGGTTGCGGATTATTCCTTGTTCAGAATAAGTGCTGCCATTAATGAGGCAAGTGTAGAGTTTGACTTCAGAAATTGCCGTTATTGCTAGTTTAACTTCTTATATGCAGTTTGGGAAGCTGATATAATATGATGCCATCTCAGTTGTGTGACTCTGATTGGCTAGTAATTCCTAACCACATTAGAAAAAGGCTTTGTAGAAACATGATCATAAGGATAGTTAATTTTTTTGTTTTCCTAAACAATATGTTCACATTCACATTCAATCGATTAATTAATTTGTTGAATAATATGAGGTGCATCATTTTAACGAGTCATGAACAATTCAAAGAATGATTGGGTCACATGATCAAACAAATCCAAACTCGTGCCGTTTACTCTTTCAATGTTTTCTGGGGTATTTGGTTAAAAGTGATGGGTGTGTGAAGGGCAGTAAATTGAGTTTGATTCCTTTTAGAGAGCAAACATTGAGGGCTCATTTCTCCTTTCAGTTTATTTATACCCTCACTTCCACATAAAACATGGAAATCCCACTGTGCTTATCAGCTAAATGTCTACACTGAAGTGTGAGAATTATTTTATTATTATATTTAAAAGGAGCTTATATTTTTATATGATCCGTTTTCTTTTGAATTTGTTTAATTTTTTGTAATTTTGCTATGCGCTTTTGTCTTTTTTTTTTTTTTTACTATTCAGGTTTAATTGATTGTTTTATTTTGTTTTGTTTACCAGTTAGATATTTGAGTGCCTCAACATTTGTTTTGTTTGTTTCAGCCTAATATCAAATCAATTAACAAAAGTTTTTAATTTAAATGTTTTGGTTAATAACTGCTACATAATTATCAGACCCTCTTTAGTTAATGCAAGTTTAGAGTTCATCTAAGAATAATTTATTTAGAAATATACAAAAATAATGTTATAATATCTAATCTATTATTATTAATTATAACAATTAATAAGATATCTTTATTTAAATTATTCTTCATTATATTATGAAATATAGACTAAATTCGACTACACTATGCAGCCACTTGAGCAACAAAACAATGCCGTTTTTCACTTCCAGTTCACTACAATTATTTGATACTGTTTATAAGTAGATTTGCATGTTACGTACACTAAAGCCCAGGGGATCTAGCTCACTGGCATAGTGTTACTGATAAGGCACAGAAAGGGACATTGTGTATGTCTGTCTAAAAGTGAAAGCCAGCCTCTCTTAAATAATCTGTAGAGTGTGAGTGTCTCAGACGAGCATGGAGTGTGTATATATAGACGGACACAAGATCTAAGAGGAGAGAGCCAGGGGATTTCCAGCGTGAGTGTCTGAACTTGACCTGCAGTTTTAAGGTCCTCCTGTTGTGTGTGGCCTATGACCTTCAGGCAATGAGAGAGCCTTGAGGTGAAGATTGCATATCACAAAAGTTACTGGGAAAGTAAACCTTCCCAGAGACACCTTTCTGTAAACCTATCTGTGATATTGTCTGAAAAGAGCGTGTAGCGCATTAAAATGCATGACGTGGTGTCGTTGTTTAAGGAACCACAATGCTCTAAGGATAGAGTACGCACACTAGAGAATGTATTTAGTGAAGCTTTACTTTTCTAACATTGGCTGTCTTTGCTATTGTTCTGCTAATTTATAAGTATAAAAAGCTTGTTTTGATGCGTCTAAATCTCTCTCGCTCTCTCTCTCTCTCTCTCTGAAGGGTTTTGAGTTCTATCAAAGGCTTTGCAGAACTATAGAGCTGTTTAATTCACAGCAGCAGACTCTCTCTGCACAGACTCCAGCCACAAATGTGTGTGTGTGTCTCTCTCTCTCTTTCCCAGGCTATTTGTGAATACAGACTTACAGGGCCATTCACTGCTCTTATGGATTGCTTGCCGATCTCCCTGACACTACACTATAAAGGTTTCTCATATAAAAGATGTTGAACTGTGTGTGTGGCACCCCTGCAGCTCCATATGTGAGAACAGTGCAGAGGAAAAAAAATTAAAAAAAAATGCACATTTATAAAAAATATTGGTGGTTAATATATTGATTAGTTAACATTTAACTAATAAATGATTAAAATCTTTTAAATCTGTTGATATTATTTAATGGACCTGAGCTAACAAATATTAATAAATACTATATCAAATGCATTGCTCATTTATAGTTAATGTAGGACCATACTGTAAAATGTTACCAATATATTATTTGTACAATGTAATATTTGATAAATAACAAGATAACATTAACTAACCAAGAGTTATTAAAAAGGGTTCATGTTGAATTGTAATAGTGAACTAAAAGTTAATTTTTACTACATAATAAAACTATTAAAAAGGGATCAATTCAAGATGGAAAAATAAGACTAACTACTTTAATCATTCTAGCAATGAACTTTCATGTAGTCATTTTCTGTTTCAATTTTATTATTATTATAATTTCTTTATTTATGTGGATGGCAAAAACAGAATTTAAAATTGAGTAAAATAACAATAGTGCATATTAAGTAAACAAACAAAATACAACAAATAAAATAATTATTACATAAAACAATAAAAAAAGAATACAACATTAAAAGGGATAGAGTAAAGCTGACTAAATATACAAATGACTGTAATGGCAATATGAACATATTGAATGTATAGTAACGTTCTCTCTCATTCACTTGAATGGAGTAGACTAAAGTATCATCATCAGATGATGAAGAAATGTAGACGGCTGTGATTTGGTTGCTCCGCCCCTCAGTCCAGCTACAGTATTTTGATTGGCTGTCTATTATTAATCCACAGGTCCCTGGCAGCATAACAGAGAAAACTGCTCTCGTATCCCCATCGCTCTCTCTCCCTCAAACCTGTTAGCGGCAGGACGATTAGAGAGTGTGTGTGTGTGCGTATGCAAGAGCTTATCCTCTCCCCCCCCCCCCCCCCCCCCCCCCCAACCAAACACACACCCACACACACACACAGGTCGCTACAGAATTGCGTTCTGGTTTGTTCAAGCGGCTGCCCTGGGGCTTCTTCTCCCTTTAACTCCACCGTCTGTAGCTTCCACCTGCACATTGTGTGTGTGTGTGTGAGTGTGAGGGGTGTAACCTGATGCCGGTGGAGTTCGTGTGTCTGCCTGTCCGTGTCTGTTGGGAGATGAGGATATGTGAAGTGCGTTGACGGACAGTTTAGCCTGGGTAATGCGCGGCTGCTTGTGTGAGGATGAAGCTCCAGAGATAGAGGCACCTGAGGCAGGAGGGTGACCGGGAAAGGTGCACTCTGAGCGGGATGGAACTCAACCGAGTGTCCCTGCTCTGTCAGGACATTACCAGACTATGGCTGCAACTGAAAGTAATGACAGGTAGGGGCCTGAACTGGTCTTTTTATCTGTATCAATGGGCTAAATCTATTGAAGCTGGTCAGACGTGTCCTCTGTGAATTGCTCTTTTGTTTTCGGGTTTGTCTGGTGTTTTTGTGTTCGTGTTGAATTAATTCAGCTATGTAGACTTCAGTAAGGCTCCTTCTTAACTTTAAGAGCGAGTTTAGGAATTTTTTGGGTTAAAACATCCCTGTACTGTTTATGTTTGCACATTTCCCTTGTACACTGTAAAAAATAAGTTGCTGCCTTAATTTTAAGTTCAATCAACTTGGATGTTTAAGTAATTTCAACTTAAATTACATTAAACTGACTTTTAAAGTTATAACTTCTAAATCAAGGTAATTCTTAACTTATTTTGATGAGTTAAAGCAATGTAAAAACATATATTGTCATAACTTGTTGATCATATAATTTTTTACAGTATGTCAGATTTTCTAAAAGTCATTTATTATGCTCACCAAGGCTGCTTTTATTTGTGAAACATTCATTTTTACAATTCAACATAAACAGTTTTCTATTGAGTAGACTTATATTTATCACACTCTTCTTGTTCTCTTTGTATACAGTGCCTTGATCTGAAGGTTATTTGTTCAACTTTCCCACAATTCATTGACTGGCAAGTTAAATTGCGACCCTGAATTTGAACGTAAACTCCCCCCTCCCTCCTTTTTTTGCTCTCAGATCGTGAGAAGCAAATTGTTTAGTTGGTCAACGGTTCGTAACAGTTTCACCCGTGCTCATTGGCTCTGGACACATGGGTAACTTTTGGCGTTGGTCTGGGTTTGTGCCAACTTTCAGAACCCACTTGGACTGGCACCAGAAGTGTTGTTTTACATTCAACAGCTTTGCTTCAAGCCTGTCAATATGCACAGTGGTAATAATGGCTTTGTCTTAGCTGTGAATGCTCATCATGGACAAAATTTCACTGTGTATGCAAAGTAATGGAAAATATTTGCCATTGAATCTAGACTGGCTTGCTTTCAATGTAACTATGGCCTCAGGCTATATAAGACATGTAAGTTGCTGAACAAAATGAGAGCCGCTTTAATAAGGGAAATGTCAAACCTGAACACAGATACCTGAGTGGCGCAGGGTGTATTTTTACCATTTATAGGGTGGCGTCCAAGAACACACTGTGTGTTTGCCATTAAGAGTATGTGGGGTGTGACTGTCTCTATTATATTTGAGTCGTTTCTGTTCTTTCTAGAGAGTGTGTATTTGATCCACTATATGATGATATGTGTTCTTTCATGATTTTAACTAGTTTTACATTTTCTGGATGAAATTTGAATTGTGTTTGCCTACGCAAAAGTCGTCGTCACGATGCTAGTGTTGTGGATAAATGCCAGGGCATTCCTGAGCAGTTGCTAAGGTGAAAGGTTTTCAGTATGTTGCTCTGCAGTTGCTCCTTCAACATGTATATTTTATAATCAGGGGTGCACATAACTTTTTCAGTGAGTTACTCAGGTGAGTACCAGGAGATAGTGTTTGGTACTCACCCCATATGTAGCGTGGCCACAGCTGTCAATCATGACGTCACATTCCCGTTTTATAGCATAAAATAACTAACTAAAACCAAACTAATTTAACACTTAAATTTATATCACCGTGAAAAAAAAACCCCGCCCTAAAATGCTAAACACCTTTGGAAAAAATTTATTTAAAGTATTATTTGATTGTTCATATATATTTATTTGTATAAATTAAATATAATGAATCCTTATTAAAGATATTAAAGAGCAGTGAATTTTCTCTTTTTATTTTGTTGTTTGATCAATATTAAGTGTACAGAAGGCATTAGGTTTATTACGCACTGTCACTTTAAGACCGAGTGTGCAGATCCAACTGCACTGATGCATTGTACATTCTGTAAAGACATGACCGACTGTGTTTACGTGAATACTGTCCAAAACGGACATTTAGACATAATGTTGTGTGTATTTGTCCATTCAGACGCGAAAGAGAGCTCAATTCAGTCCTTGCGCGCAGCGCGCTGTCTGCAGAACTGCACGCTTCGGGTCGCGCGCGCGCGTGTGCGTGTATATGTGTGTGTGTGTGTGTGTCTCTGTGTGTGTTCGCACAGAAAAACATACCGAATAAAGCTCTCGTCGTCACTCTTATTCAGATCTATCCATGTCTGCAGTCTCTTTATCACAAACGTTTACATTTTTTAATGATTTGAGACATGCATCAAGCGCATGCCAACTCGTGTGCGGCCGGGTAGATCAGCACGTTACAATTCAAATGTGCGCATCTTCCACAAACGCAAATCAGTTCTGACTGGATCTCTTCCCCAATCGTCCCTCCCTAATTTCCGTCTAGTTTTTATTCGTTGACGCGGTTGTCATTTAAAACGGAGTTTTACGGAGTCTGTGAAAAAATTATATAAACACTGCCTAGGTTCCATTTTGGTGACAGTTACCCTTAAAGTACGCAAAGGCGCGTAGTAACACAAGTGGCATTACGCATTCCTGATTTTTGTCGCGCATGCGTACCTGCGTACCAGTTATGTGCACCCCTGTTTATAATCCATCAGACGAAAAATCACTTTTAGCGCCTGTCTTTTCAACAAGTCCAACAATTTGAGAAATCCATAACTCGAATGGATGGGATGGGTTGCACACCAAAGTTTAATGCGCTACCATTCATAAATATTTTTAAACATATGAAGTCTCTTTTTTTTCACAGAGACTGCATAAAATACAATGAAACAGTAATATTGTGAAATATTGCTACAGATTAAAATAACTTTTCTATTTTAATACATTTTAAAATGTAGTTAATTCCTGTGATGGCAAAGCTGAATTTAATCCCGTCTTCAGTGTCACATGATCCTTCAGAAATCATTCTAATATGATTTATTGCTCAAGAAATGTTTCTTATAATCAATGTTGAAACAGTTGCTGCTTCATATTTTTAGGGAAACTGTCTGTTATACATTTGTTTGTTTGTTTTGTTCAAGATTCTTTACAAAGTTCTAAAGTCTTTACTGTCACTTTTGATCAATTTTTAAATGGTAGTGTATTTCACTACCATAATAGTGATGCTTGCAAACATGTCTGAATTCTCATTTTTACGTTTACAGACGGCTATATTTTCTCACTGTTCTGGTTGACTGCACAGGGTTTGTCATGACAATTTTTCTCACTATGATGATTACTTGGTAACCATCTGTCTATATATGTGCAGTATGGTTGTTATGTGTGGCCAACTACAGTGGTTTTGCTGGGTCCAAGTCCAGAAACTTTTTACTCTCCAATATCATCACTGAGAGAGAAAATAGAAAATTGTAAAATCATACCCCGTAATCAGTAACATTCTGCATTTATTTACTGCTGAGAGTTTATAAAGACAGACTGAACTTTTGTGACCGTATTTTATTTTTGTTCAGTTTGGACCACAATGATCTGATACATTCAATTACATTGTTAAAGGGATGGGCATGCATTGGAATGTAGAAAATTTGACCCATTTGCTGCCCATTTGTTATTGGTGTAGGGGGCTGCGCGTGTGTGTGTGTGTGCGCGCGTGTGTTTTCTGATTCTTATCCGTTCCAGCCTGGCAGATGGAGACTCTGTGAAGTGCAGCAATAATGCCAAATGTTAGTGCATGAATTCTTCTATCTGCTGTCTTGAACACACACATATCTGACAGCACAGACGCAGCTGCCATTTTTGTTAGCAGTTGGTGTGATTGTATAATTGATACGGCATTGTTCACATTTGTCCATGCAGCTGGAGTCAGACCACATGTCTGCATACAGTACATCATACACACACACACACACACACACACACGCGGTTACAGTGCCCTCATGACACTCAACCATGTGCAGTGCTAATGGCTTATGTGGGACATCATTCGTTAAGTTGTTTGTGTATGTTGTGAAATAAATAATGAGCTGGTTTGTAGTTTTGCGTGGTGAAGATCAGATGCAATCCGTGTATGTGCGTAATGATACTGTTGCTGCTTTATGGCTGAATTGTAAATTGAATTTGTTTCATAATTGAAAAACTGTAACACAGTTATTGAACTAATTAAATCAACATTGAACTGAATTGAGCTGAATAACGACAATTGTCTTCTGTAGAGCAGCTGAAATTGTAGTAATTTCATAGTGTTGATCAATTTGGCAACAAAATGATTTAGCTGTTTATTTCTGTAAAGCTGCTTTGAAACTATTTGTATTGTATAAAGCACTACATATGTGGTTAAGGATCTGAACTGTGCAAATTTATGAATTATATCAAAGCGTTAGTTCACCCAAGAATAAAAATTCACCGTCATGTCATTCTAAACCTGTATGACTGACTTTATTCTGTGGAGCTCAACAGAAGATTTGAAGTGTTTCAACTGTTTTTGTCCACATGATAATGCATGAGGTTGAAAACAACATTGGACCACATTAGTGCTTTTTACACTGTTTAACCCCGGGTTATCACCGTTGAACACCGCTTTTAACCCTAAAGGAACGTTTCACACTTGTAATTTAGAAGCAGGATTAGCACCGCTTTTTACCAGGGGTTATGAAACCGTTAGCCTGGCTCCGCCCTCCTTCGTACTCCCGCTCAATTTTCATTTTCCTTCTGTACGTCGTCTGGGTTTGTGGTATATTCTTGGGTTTTCTCCGGTCAATTTTTTAGCGGTCCAATCAGCGAACAGAGGGAGTGGCTGACAACGATGACGTTGAGGTCGTGCGCTACGCTAGTTTGAGTGGAAGTTTCGCCAGGACCAAACGTTAGCGATTGGTTATGGCAGATCCAGAGTGACTCTGGGCAGATCCCAATAGTTTTAAACTTCAACAGAGTACCCGCATACAAGGAAGTTAACGTTTGTCAATGGAGAGCGGCCAGACTCTCTGTACAAATTAAATGTACGAGAGTCTGGTAGGACCAGGCTATGAAACCGTACCAAACTTGTTAAAATGTTTAAGCTAGACGCTTAGCAACAGTCAACCAATTACGGACATATGTGCATGCTTTGTACAGTCACGGAAACACTGCACATTCTATAATTACAGTAAATTCAGCGTTTGAAAGGAAAAATGTCAAATGCTGACAGAGAATGCAACAATTTGAGTCAAGTCATCTTCATTTATATAGCGCTTTTAACAATGTAGATGGTTTCAAAGCTGCTTTACAGAGATAAACGTATAATTTAAGGTAACAGATTGTTTTGGCTTTATAGCGGTGCTTGAATAATGTTATTTTCCAGCTAAAGTTAGTTTTGATTGATTCACTTCCGTCGAAAGGATAATTTGTTATTAAATTAGGGGCCGCTAAGACGACAACGTTCTCTCTACACAGACTTTAAACGCGAACCTGTGAGAAACGCTGATGGCGCTCACGTGCGCATCAAGAATTAATTCTATAGTTATGCGTGTTTGAATATATGTGTGCATGTTTGTAATTCTCTACAAACCAAGCCTAAACAACTTACTTGTCCTGCCTATAAATTTGATACAGAATTTTATTTTATTTTATCACTACGGGGGAGATACGCAAATTTTCCACAGTGCTTTATCTGTAGATTGGTAAAGGGATCCTCCATAGGGAGAGGCTAGTTGGCACTTGAGCACTGCGTTGACATCGGGTCCAGGCGAAGGTCCTTCATCAGATCTGGATACGGCCTGGATCCGGCAGGCTGCGGGAAAACCTCGGGATAAACAAAGACACTAAAATTAGCGTAGATGCCATTCTTCTTATGATGTAACGAGTACATCAGGATGAAGAAGAGTGAAGAAGAGACCGTTTCATTCTTACCTTATAGTCCGAAATGTCCATTTCAGGAAACACGATAGTACAGTTGGCAATACGAGGATGCGCGATGCTAGTGCTTTTATGTAAACCGATTGCGTGCTGCGTTCATCCAATCAATGACACTGACCACGCAAATAAGAACGTTAATCCAGAGTTTAGGAAGGTACATTACTTCTGAATACCCAGGATTAATTGTCATGAATCCTGTGAAACGTGAAGCAAGATAACCCAGGATTACGTTTAGCAGGGGTTTAGAATGACCCAGGGTTAACTATTTCAAGTGTGAAAAGCCCTATTGACTTATGGACAAAAGAAAAGACACTGAAATTCTTATTAAATTTTTTTTTTTTTTTAAATTGGTGTTCCACAGAATAAAGTTAGTAGTTCTATTTCAAAGTTATAAGTTTTAAATAATATTTGGGACTAAATGATGACGGAAGACTTCTTTTTATAATTATCCCTTTGTCGTACGGCTTACAAGGAGACTTGCCCAAAGATGATATAGACCATGGATGAAAACTCCTTTAAGTGATTAATATCATGTAATGTGGTTCAGTATGTTAACTGTTGTATTGGCTACCGTAATGTGTTCAATGATCTTTGCTTTGTTTAGAGCACATAAAACGTATAGTTATTGTGGAAATCACAATGAGATGTGGGTGTGACTCTCATATGAAAGAAGATGTGTGTGTTTGCAACCCTCTCTTTGCTGTATTACCTAGCCTTCACTGTCTAGTGTAGCAGTAATGGTTTCTGTAATGCACTCCCGTGTGTTTTACCCTGGCCTGGTTTCTTTATAGTTCAGACAGGCTCGGACAAGACACAGCCGAAGAGGTCTTTAACAAACTGCAATATGTGTTTAACCTGGGCTGCTTGCACAGGCATGAAGAACAAAGAGGATGTTTGCCTTGCATGTTAACATTAAGTGCGTGTTTGTCAGTATGTGTCTTGTTTTTCCATCTGAGCTCTTAGTGTAATACTTAGGTTTTTAAGCCACTGTACCCAACACTCGCCTGTAAATAATGCAGAGAGTGAACACAACCTCAGATACACGGAAAACATGCTGTCCTTGTTCTCCTGCACCAGGAAACCGAGTTCCAAGAGAGGTGAGATCTTGAGGCTCACAATTGCACATTTTTATGGCTGAATTTTACGCAATAGTGAATAATTTGGTGGACTTAATAATAATTAGGAGGAGAGCGTCAGGATGTTTGACAGATAATAAGACCAGTGTCGCGTGTAACGTATTACAATTTTTTTAAATAATCAAATTAAGGCTCCATATCACCATCATATTAAATTTTATTATTAAATCTAACGTTCTTTTTTTCATTTATATGCTGAAAAATACAATAGTTAGTTTTTAATTTTTTATTGGTTGTGCACATTTTGAAAATTGTCAAAATGCAACACTTGGGTTCATGAATCGTTCCTTCAATTGTGATGCCTGTATAAATACACTTTTACCCATAAAAGTCATAGTATAGATTGTATATTGTATGTCATATGTCATTGCATGCACACTATGTCAGAAGATAAAGACTTACAAAAAAGATAAATACAAAAAATAGCACTTCCAAACATAAAAAAAAATCCTTTACCAAATGAAGAAAGGGTGTGATAAGGCTATTTTAAGGCATGAATAAAACAAAATCACAGGAAAACATGTTTAAATATGTAATTTTGGTGATCAAAGATAAGTTTTAAGGGATAAGATTGACCACAGGGGGACTTTAGGTAACGCAGTACTTTAAATGTAATGCATAACATTGAACAATGCTTTCTTTGGTTCTACTTTTGTCAGCTAACACAATCATTTAACAAAAGGCATCTATCAGTTTCCTGAGATGAATATGGGTCTTTCATAACTGGGATCTTTTCGGTTACAATCCAAACCCAGATCTTCAATCACATTGAGGTAGCGGTCACGGCTCAACCCATCCGAGTGGCATTAAATATGTAAGGCCTTGTAAAGAATACTCGTCTATCCGTTGAATGGCATTAAAATGAGAGCGTCTGCCCTTCCCCCGGTTCTTGTGAATCCCAGCACCCTGTGCTCCGGCGCTGAATCGCTTTGTCAGTGTGCGGTTGGCGTTCTTGGCGACCGCGCCGGGCCCTGGGCCGTTTCTATAGCCCTGTTATTGCTGCTTTGGTTTTTGCGGATATGTGAGAGGATGTTTTGTATTGAGCGGAGGCTCTGTGCCGTATCTTTGTTGATTAAACACCAAGAGATGAGATGGTGAATGAAACGTTGGACTTTGCTCAAGCTTCTTTCTCATGAAGCCCATCTGAGGCGACAGCAAGACTGAACGTGCCCCCCTCTATCTCAACGGCTATTGTTTAACAGGAGCAATGGGATAAATGTGAACGAAAGACCACATCCGGTTATTGGATTGGGGATAAAATCACAAACTGACTTCTTTATTAGAAGTTATTTTTGTCATATAGACTGTCTTGATGAGAATTTGGCCTAAATATTTAATATTTTCTGTAATTTTATTTTTAGGAATTCCAACAATGCATTGTTGTGAGAACATGAATAAGACCGTGAATCGTCACGAAAGTTTAAGCCTCAACTCAGTTCATTACTTGCACGCCGTGTGGGAAGTTATGTGTCGCTAAATACTGAATTTAGCTCTTTCACACCTCCTTGCGTTTGAATGGGCAAATTCACGCAAAAATATGTAAAAAAAAAGCCTATCTTGACGAGTCGAGTATCCTCGTAAACGGTAGAAAAAAACAATGCATGTGTATCAGTTTATTGGGTCCGTGAATTCACTCTCAAAGTGACAGCATCCTAATAATTTGCGTTTTTAATATTAATCAAACAAAGGACAAAGAAAATATCCCTCACTGCTTTTGACTGAATAACTTTTGAAACCTTAATTTTTTATTCTGATTGTTTATTTGACTTTCCAGTGTTATTTTACTCCTGATTACTTTATTCAATGTCTCTACTTTAAAACTACTGTTTTGTCTTTAGTTAGTTAGGCTAGTAGTTTTTAGAGAATTGTGAATTTTGACTGGTATCTAAAATGTTGGTGTCATAACATTTGCCCAGTAAAAAATAGGTAGCAGTCTTTGCTGCCACTTTAGATCCATTTAATGCATCCTTGCTGATTTAAAAGTATGAATTTCTTAAATCTTACTGACCCCAAACTTTTTAATGATTGTGTGTGTATATAAATGATATATTATATATGATTTATATAATTCCACATGAATATTAATATATTCTGTGCTGGTTGCTGTTTTAAAAAGGCATTTTTTTGTTTGTGCTGTAATGTGAATATTTTCGCAGATGAAGGAGTTGCTGGCATTCCTCTGTGTCTATGTCATGTGCCCCGTAGCCGTGACTATTCACAATGTAACAGCCTCTCATACCTAATTGCTTAAATGTATAATAGTGTTTGGAATACAATCCAATTTGGAACACAGAGGAACTTGTCATGGAGTGCTTGGCCATAAAATCCCTTGACCTGTTATTTTTAAGCAGGTCTATTTATATATGTTCTCTCCCATCAGATTTTCTTTGTGATGTTGCACAACCTGTAGAATGAACCCTTATAGCCTGAAGCAGCAAGTGATGAATCTATGAGATGAACTTTGAGTATGGATGTACTGACACAAAGGCTTACACTGAATTACGACCAGGTCAAAGAAAAGAAAAGCATTAGGGGCTTATGCAAAAAAAAAAAATCATAGTTGCTCTAACTAACGGATGCACCCATGATGTTCGCATTGTTGAATGCCACGCTTAAAGTCCCCTTATTTTATTTTAAAGTATTTTCTTCTTAAAGACAATGCGAACATCTGTGTTTATTGAAGATTAAATACACTAGAGTCACTCAGTTTTTTTATACTCTCTATTACAGAGTACTTGCATTTTAATTATGTATTGGTATATAAAGACAGTTTAAACAAATTTGAATAAGTTTTTTTAGACAATTCTGACCTACCCTACCTTTAAAACTGGAGTGAACCAAAGACAGTCTCAAAAAGTGCGGTTTAAAATCGCTGGTGTTTCTGACGTCACAAACTACCTTGTAACCAATCACGTCAACATGTGATCGTTAACGAGTGGATCTCTGAGCTGGTGTGAGTGAGTGGAGGTGGGGCTAATTTGCATATTCATAGAGCCGCGTATACTAAATGAGGCAAGGGTATATACCGGTAATTACATTCAAGCTATTTTAAGGCATGAAGATTTTTTTTAAGATTTTTTTTTTATATGTCATTTTGTTGATCAAAGATGAGTTTTACGAGATACAATTATTGACTACAGGGGGACTTAAAATGACAAAAAGCCCCTATTGTTATCTTTGTTGGTCATGGCTTCTCTTCTGCTCAACTGTGCCAATCTTTCCCGTAACCTCTCTAGCTCAGATTGAACCTGGGCCGTGGCAGCTGTCTCTAAAGTCACGCGTCAACGGCTGATCTGAGATCAGCAATCCCTGTAACATCTTAATCTGAATGTGGTCTGCAATCTGTGCAACAAGCCCGACTTTCGGCGGCTACAGTTACTATTCTCAAGCGTGAGCCCCGTCTGTGTTACCAGGGTTGATCCCATTAAGGATTGACAGCTCTCTCTTTATCCTCAAGCATCTTTCCATTGCTCACCATGGCTGTAGTGAGTGGAGCGGTGGGAAAGGGAAGGGGAGATAGTTCAGTTTGAGTGGAGCATGTTGTTATTGACACTGAGGGGGCTGAACTTTGAGGTTCAAGGGACTGTGCAACAAATGACCACTTTGAGGAATGCTGAACCTTCATTTAAAAAACAGGCACAATGTCATTGAACTTTACAGAATCTTAATAACAGGATGAGTAGCTAGAGTGTTTTTCTATAATGGTGTAATGTGCCTGACATCACTGTCTTTCAGGCTTCAAAGACGCCTTATATTCTCCTGGCGGCTCCACTAATGTTCTCCACAGCTTCCTAAACAGGGCATTTCCTGTGTGAGGAGATTATATTAACATGCCACTTTATCAGATGATGTGAAGGTTGTGCTGTTTTTTTTTTTTTTGTGGCAGACAATATATTCTCAAAGAATAATCAAAAGTAACGTAGTATAAATCACGGTAAAGATCATGTGTGATTGTAAACTTGTTTAAGCGCATGACAGTCAGGGTCAATTTGAGCAAAAATGGGATTGAGGAATTATATGAAACTAAAAAAAATAAAAATGAGGAAGTAAATAACAAATATTTTATCTTTTTTATTTTACTTATCTTTTATTCACTTTACAGTCTCTTGGTCAGTAAGACATTTATTGTATGTAAATTGTCTGAGAATGGCAGGCATGGCATAAAGTTAATTCTGGACTCTGATCAACTGCACAGACACATACAACTATTAATATTTTACTTGTTGCTAATTTAAAGCAGCAAAAGCCATCCTATCTGTTTATTACAACCTCTGTGTTGTTGACCCAGATGGTCTGTTGCACAGATGGATGTTGTTGGCTGGACACAGGGATGTTATCTGTATTTGTCTTGAGTGAACATTCCTAACATTTGTTGTGCAGCGTAAACTTCAGTGAGTTGCTGTGAAGACTAATAGAAAGAGAATTAATGATGAAATCAGTAAGCCCACTTACAGTACTGTTTATCTGTGACCTACTTGCATGTCCATATGCTGAGTTCAAGATCCCTAACAGAGATTCCTTAAGGTCCCAAGCACCTGACAGCAGGAAAGACAGATGAAAATGTGTGTGTGTGTGTGTGTGTGTGTGTGTGTGTGTTTCCGACTGCTGTCCAGTGACTTTATCCATGCTGATAGGCACTGTGCCAGTGGTTAGTCAGGATGGATCATGTTGTTTTGTTTCAGATTCATGTTCACACTGGTCTAAATTCAATTTATTCATATTGACGTCTGTTCAGATTGCAACCCATGAGAACATATCCGTTCTAAACTCTTAAAGTCACAGAGTCTGAGCCTGAGAGAGATGCGGTACACCACAGCAGTGACTCGCGCGCACACACACACACCGCAGTGGCTCAAGACTCTCAAAAGCTGCTTACAATAATCCATCATCTCCTAATGCACATGAAAATGTGCTCGTTTTTCTCTGTTTTCACCTCATCTCCATCAATCCGTTCATTCGACTGCTCTTCCATCTTTCCATCCATACAACTACTCTTCCATCCAATCTCACATCCATCAATCCATCCATTCATATGCTCTTCTCAAACTCTGATCAAGAGCATGCCATCTTCACTATAACCCACATCTGGATTAAGAATGTGAAGTCAGATTTCTGTCTATGGTATTGTGTGATGGTTTTTGGATAAATTATAGTCTTTTAAAAAGGCATATTTTTTTCCCATTTTAAAGTGCCCCTATTATGCTATTTTTGTTTTGGAGTCTCCTACAATAGGTTTACACGCATCAAAAAACGGTTTAATTTGATCATAATATACAGTACATTCCAGCATCACTTTTCTCACAGTGTCTAAACGGTTTGATCAAGGATTCAGAATCAGTTTGTTCTTTGTGGAGACTAACTCAATTTATCGTGCACTTTAATCTATAACAGTTTGCAGACCAAACAACTCTATTACACACTGTTGCACGTAAGGTAATATCTGCATAATTGGGGAACTTTACAGGTGTAGTGTAAACTTTTTTTTAATATTTTTTTTTAATAATGACGCTGTGGACTAACTGAATCTCTTTATTTGTCATTCAGATGAGATTATGCAGCAGGAGAGCAGTCCTCTGTGTGCCGCAGACATCAGCCCAGACCTCAGGAAACAGTTTGCCTTCCTGTCAGGTGAGTCTCCTCCACAATCAGTCCCAGAATGCATTGCCAATAAAGAGCATTGTGTGCTGACTGTCAGAGATCCTGAAAGCTTCATCCAAATGATCAACATTAAATGAGTTTACATGTATAACAAAACACTGATAACGTTAAAAAGACATAACTGATTATAAAAGAACCTTTCAAAACAAGAATCTTCTGGTTTTAACATCAAGTAGCGTAAATAGATATGTACATTGAATAAGCAAAATCAGAGGCCTTTTGCATGAAGTTTCAGTGTATGTTTAGAGTTGACAAAACCACACACATTCAGCCTGGTTTAGATCAGGTTCAGCGGGCTCAAAATGCTCGGTATAAACAGTCTCTGTCAGAGTTTGAACCGGAGTTGGTGAATAACTCGTGCACCTAAGAGTGTGTCATGTACTGCGAACAGCCAATCACACGCAGCATGGAGAGTGTCAGTTTAATTCACTTCATGCTAGAGAGACATGCAATTCACTTATCGTTTGAAGATGAGATCAAATGCGAAATCTCATGAGTTTAAATGTATTCACAAGGCAGGAATAAACACTTCTGCTGCAGCCAAAGTTTGAGACGGCAGCTGAAAGAAAATATCGGACTATATCAATGCAACCGTATCAACTGAATTTTAAATAATAATTTGTATGTAAGCTTAATCTGTTTAAAAGCTTGTATTTATATTCATTTAAATGCAAAGTTTAATATTAATTGTCAGTTAATATAATAATTATATATATTAAATTAATAAAACATAATTAAATGATAGGCAATTTGTCTCTAAAATGTTATGACCATAAACCGCTTTAATTTGGAGTGAGAGATACAGGGGAAGTGGCTTTATTGCGTCAGATTATGTCACTTTGCTCACAACTGATTGGTCCAGTTTTGGTTTGCAATTCTCTAACCCAGAATAAACGCTGCTCCGGAGCAAGTTAGTCATGTAGCGCAGGCAGACCCCACGTAACAGGCACAAATCTGTGTGCGGATTGGTTTTTGCTTTAAACATGGACCTTAACCTGAAGAAAGAACACAATTTAAGGTGTTTTAGATCACCTTATATTACCATTCAGAAGTTTGCGGTTCATGTTTCTTACGCACACCGAGGCTGCATTTATTTGATCTAAAATACAGTAAAACCTTTTTTTTTTTTTTTTTTTTTTCATGTTTTAAAATTTAATTTATTCCTGTGATGACAGCTGAATTTTCAGCATCATCACTCTAGTCTTCAGTGTCACATGATCCTTCAGAAATCAATGCTGACATTCTCATTGTTTCTCAACTCACTTAAAGGGTTTCTTCAACCAAAAAATGACAATTCTGTCATTTACTCGCACTCATGTCGTTCCAAACCCATTAGACTTTTGTTCATCTTCAGAACACAAATGAAGATCTTTTGAATGAAATCTGAGATATTTCTGTCCCTCCATTGACAGTTTGCTTGATGTGCGATAAACCAATGCGGTTCATTCTCGTGTTACGCTGCACGCTTGAGCTTCTGTTTATGTTTGCTGATCAATGTTTATTATGTGATCTTATGAGCTATATTTATAGTGCTTTGACAGTATCCCGAGTATTATGTGTCCGGTTTCACATGTGCCATGTGAGTCAGAAGTGAATACGCAACATTCATTCAGAACATGCACAATATACACGCAGTCACTTAATAACACTCCAGAAACTCTCTCCAGTCTCCGTAAATAACCCAGTTATGGCCCGGCTCAGGTTGCCCAGGATGACGCCCCTTAATTATTCAGTGTTGCCTTGACGATGCGCTTGACAACACCGTTCTGATGTGCTTTGCGAGGATATTTGAATGACAGTTAGGCTGTGTGTGAGTCCTATAGAAGTGTTTTATGCTGAATAAGAGGATTAGATTGGGATTCAGGTTTTTCTATAAAACCCCCTCATGCTTTTATTGCATCAAATCTACGGGAGAGTCTCTGAATATTTACAAACCTGACTCTGAACTCATGCATTATACATGTCATGAAACATTTACCACGATAGTGCCAGAAGAGTGAACAACAAGCAAGTTGCGTCGGTAAAGAAACAAGGATATTCCATACAAAATTATTTACAAAAACAAATAGGACTTTCGTAATACTGAATGTATTTGCAACCTTTTGAGAGAGAGAGTTCAGTGCATAATGGTTCATTTTTAATGTGTTGTTTATGGCAGTTTCTATGATTACCAGAAGCAGTGTTCATTGCACCTCTGGCTTCTGTGAACTGGTGGCCTTTTGCCACTTTTGATAACATTATCAGTGGTGTTGTGCACTGGAAGGGGTGTCATCCATTTTATACTGTTGCCTGAACTCTTAGTGGAAAGTTTGTTTCCATCTAGAGTGCACAGCTGATGTGCTCTGGCCAACACTATATCTTATATCACTATACCAACCTCCCCTTATTGCACTATATGGAGCATTGACTACTTGGTGACTTGTGAATGCAGGAACGAGTGAGCGATTTTAATGTAGTGTGTGTGTGTGTGTGTGTGTTTGTTCCTGTGGTGAACATGTTCTGCTGGTCTCATGCCTCAGTTCTCCACCTAGATTTAATGACAGACCTCAACTGCTAGACTCTGTAGACTCCCTCTGTTTATTTCCTGTTTTCATTTTCCTTTTTTCCCCTCTTTATCTTTTTCTGACCGTGTGTGTGTGTGTTCGTGTTCGTACTACTTGGGTAGTTCCTAGTACTACTTACTACTATGGTGTGTTTTTTTGTGTGTTCTGATTATTTACTGTATTCTACTATTCTCTATTATACACTAATTTAATTTAAACCATTCTGCTCTATTGTTCTATTTTACATTGCTCTGCTTCTACTATTCATTTCTATTATACTGTTCTACCAATATAAATTCTATTCAACTCCAATATACTGTTTTTCTACATTCTACTCTATTCTACCTTATTAATCTCCGTTCGACTCTAAATATACTCCATTCTACTTTAGTCTACTGTTTTATACTCCATTCTTCTCAACTTTATACTATATTCTACTCTACCAAATTAGTAGTTAATATACCACTCTATATTCTATTCTACCAAATTAGACTATATTTTATTATTTTATACATAATTCAACTCTGTTCTACTTTTATCTTTAATTCTAATATACTCTATTTTACTATGTTCTATTTAACCCTTTATGCTCCAGTCTACTCTATTTTCTCTTTTCTACCCTTTTCTAATAAATTATACGCAATTTTTTCATTGTTCAATACTGTGTGTAGAATATGATGAAACCCTCTTTGTCTTTTTGTATAGCATGTTTTAATATAATGGAATGACTCCCCCCTCCCTCCCTCTTTCTCTCTCTCCCTCCCTCTTTCTCTCTCTCCCTCCCTCTTTCTCTCTCTCCCTCCCTCTTTCTCTCTCTCCCTCCCTCTTTCTCTCTCTCCCTCCCTCTTTCTCTCTCTCCCTCCCTCTTTCTCTCTCTCTCCCTCTTTCTCTCTCACCTGGTCCAGATGGACTGAAGCACTTTGGTTTTGCTCTACTTATGATTACAAATGTGACAGCAGTGTCCTTTTCACCTTGTGTGTTCACCTGTGTGTGTGACTGTCATAGAGGTGTTAATATGTGTGAGCTCTGCAGTGGATCCATCCTGCTCTATTAATCTCAGAGTGTAGCAGCCAAACACACACACACACACACACACACACACACCATCACATGACCTCTGTCACTGCACACAATGCACCAAACATGTCCTTCCTATTTCCCTTTCTGTCCCTCTATTCTTTCTCTTTCTCTCTCACACACACACACACACACACACACACACACACACACACACACACACACACAC